>NW_004524715.1:4557908-4596468 GCF_000260255.1 Octodon degus
GGAAGGCAACAACATTAGGAAATGTCACATACATTACCAACCTCCCATGAGAAATGCAATCGTAAAATACTATACCCATGTATCCATAAAATAAATGAACAAAAATTAAAACTTAGATATTTTAGAATATTTGTTGTGGAAGCTTCATAAATTTAATAAATTCAGTGTTCCAATTATAATTATACCTTCTCATGTTAAGATAACCTAAAAGGAATGGCAAATTAGATACATCGATCTAGTTTTAATTCATGATTACAGTAATCAGGTTACAATCCTAATGGTTGGTACCAGAGAAACCTGAGGCTAGAAGGTAATTTACTAACAAATTTGTCCTTTAGTCAAGTTGGATGTTTTGAGACTTAAAAATCCAGCAATACAATTTTTGTGCTGCTATTTTATTACTTTGCAAATATATGTGTAATTAATTTTCTTATAAAAAGTAAAATCAGAGGGCTTTTACAAGTAAAAGTAAAATCAAAGATTTTAAAATTATTTTAAGAAAATCACTTGTGCAAATAAAGTTTTCCAAGTAAAGTTGGAAAACTTTATTTGAACAAATAACATTGATTTACATCAAATTCTGTAGTATTATTTGCTTGGAAAAATAAACCTATTCATTTAATAGGAAATTTCTAGTTTTGCAATGATAGATGATCATTACTCTGATGAGATGCAGCTAAATGCAGTTTGAACATAACATTCAGTGAAACATTTTTGTTCATGAAAGTGCAAAATCTGATTATTCTGCAGAGTTTATGCTGTGTGTAAAGATCTTGCATGAAGATAGAGACTTTTTATTTTCGATGGTTTTTCTTTAGACATTAGTTCAATAGCCACAGGTTTCTATTTTTTTCTATTCACTTTAAAAAACAAAGAAAATACTATGTCAAATATCATTCATAATTGTTTGAAAGAGTAGTGCAGATTAATTGATTTTCAGTGAGTTGGATATTTAGATATTGTCTATTTGTTTTTAAGAGATAAGGGCCAGGTAGATAGCTCAGAAGAATAAATGCTTCCCTGGCAAGTGCAAGGGCCTGAGTTCAAACCCTGGTTCTGCGAAAAACAAAAAGAAGAAATAGTTTACTACTTCACAAACACATGAAAAATATTGACAAAAGGGCCAGCCAAATAGCTCAGAGAATCAAACCCTGGGATTCGATTGCTGGACCTGCCACACAGGCCCCGCCTCCAGGGTGTGCTGAGATGGTAATTGAGACTGGGTGTGGTGGCTTGGCCTGTAATCCCAGCTCTTGGGAGGCTATAAACAGGTGGATCACTATGAGTCTGATCTAGCAGTGAGACCCTGAACACCCTGTAGACCCTTTCCTAAAATACAGAAAAAGAAAGAAAAAAGAAAAATTTTGACTTTTTTTGTTTTTATTTGACAACTTTGTAGAAAATAAGCATCCAGAAGATTTTAATTATAAATATGAAGAGGTTACTGTAGGGTACTTCTTGGATTTGGAAACTTATAGCCATTAAACTGCATCATTTGCATTACTTCTTTTAGGTATCATTTATAGCAGAGTAGCTTTTTTTTTTTTTTTTTTTACAAAATGGAATGCTGCTGACTCTAAATGTCTTGACGGCTTAAAAGGGTGTTAATAAAAGAAAAGCTAGAAAATTAGACTACAATCTTTTCATATTCGATATGATTTGCCTTCTTTTGTGACTTCTCAGTACCCAGGTTAATTCTTGCTCAAAAAGATACTAAATTTTTGACAGTGTAACTCAGGGTGTTGCTGGAAGCTTCTAGAAATGCAAATTTTCAGGACTTACCCAAGAACTTCTCAATTAGAATAAGTCTTTAAGTAAGGTCTGCAGGTGAATCAAAGATACATAGAACTTAAAAGACGTCTGACTCTTGAAGATACAGATTTCTAGAAAAGATAGAGATAATCCATAAAGTTTGATGCAAACTGTGACCTAAACTATTACCTATTTCACTAAACTATTACCTGTCTGGTAGTGCACAAAATGATTTCAAATCAGAATCTTTCGCAAAGCCAGCAGACATAAATTAGACTTTAATTATAATGAATTTCAGTCAATGGCTAATTAAAAGACCATTTCTGATTTATTTTTTTTCTTTTAATTCCAGTGCTGTGAACAAGAAGTCCATTAGAGTAATGGACTCAAACTATGAGGATTCTAGCAGATAATATTTTCATAAATTTTCCATATAACTCTAAAGAAAATTCAGGCAAAATTTGTTAAGATTATGTATTAGTAAAATAGTATTTCAATATTTGTATTTTATATTTCCAGTTAAATGATGAATTATATGCTTTGTGTTTTGTAGCAGTACTGAATTCAGATGCTCAAGTAGCATAAAAACAAATGCAAAAATAAAAAGAGCAAAAAAAAAAAAAAAAACTCTCATAAGAAATGAGCAGGCTTGGGTTCTTTTTGTTCCTCTCACAAATTGTGAAAATCCCCACAGAGAGTGTCATAATTTCTTACAGATTGTCATTTCCTTAGGTTATTATTGTATACAATAAGTTAACGAGAGCTAATATGTTTCCAGGACATGTAGTGAAGACTGAGAAGTACAAGGCTTTTATCAAGAAGATGCATTTACAGTATAAAGTGTAAGAAACAGCCTGATTAGTGAAAGCTGGTTGTCCTCCAAAGCCGCTTTCACGCACAGTGCTGCCCACACAGACCTAATAGGCAGGGCTGCCCGTGGAAAGCGTCCAAGGATCTGTCAGCAAGTAGCAGATTTCCAGCTGGAAGTGTCTCCTAAGTGCTGCATGAGTAGCTAATACACAAGGTGGTTGTGTATAAATATTAAAAGAAAAGGAAAAATATAACTTACAAAGCATAAAAATTAGAGAGGCGGCTTGTCACACAGGTGTATGAATGTGTGAGTGTGGAATTCACTGAGCCATTGACTAGGTGTAGGTTATGCACAAGAAGTGTCTCTGGGCTTCAATTATCTGAAGAGAAGCACCAAGCGTGATGCCATTGTTTCTCAGCTCACATTGACTGTCATGAAAAGCTTTACGTTGATGCACCTGCCTTATTCCAAATGATTAAAAATCAAAACCTCCAAAACTACAGACTCCAAAACACAGGGTTTTATTTAAAAATTTTCCCAGGCAATAAGTTTTATTTAAAAACGTCTTCAGCTGATTCCATCAGTGACCATTAGTGCTAAAGTTTAGATCTTACCGTCCATTATGTTACGCATTTAGCATCAGCCTTTGGTGCTACTGCGGCGGGGGTGGAATCTTTAGGAGGTAAGAGCAAAGAGAAGGAAGTTAGGGCACTAAGCTGTTCTTTGAAAAGGCACCGAGGCCCAGCCCCTTTCTCTCTCTCTGCTTCCCACAGCTGTGCGATGAGCCCCTCTTTCCTCTGCCACAGCCCCTGGAGGCCACAATGTGCCACTTCTCTCAAGGCTTAACAGCAACATACAATGAAAGGTCTGAACCCGTGAGCCAAGGTTAAACTTTCCCTTTAAAAAGACATTTAGCTCAAGTACTTGTCACAGTGATGGAAAAACTGACTGACTGACACGGATATTAGAAATGCTGAAGTACACATCTCTGTTTACATAGATATTATACATTCCTGAGATGTTTGTGCATTCATTGATATGTAATCAGGGAGCCGGGGAGATGGCTCAGTAGAATAAAGTGCTTGCCTGGCAGGTGCAAGGGCCTGAGTTTAATCCCCTGTTCCACCAAAAAGAAAAAAAAAAAAGGAGAGAGAAAAAAGATATATAATCAATTCTGTCTCTCCCACCTGTAACTTTCTATATTTCCTAGGCAACTGGATCATACAGATCTAGAACGTTCTCTGAAATTCTCATGTGCTCCGGGGTAGGGCTTTCGGCTTCAGGTTGGACCGTGGCACTGTGCCCATCAGTGTAGGTGGGATGTACTCAGAAGGGAAGGTCACAGAGTGGTGGCCTTGGCAGTCGTCTCCCTCCCTGGGCCCTCCTTCTTCCTCTGCTTCCTAGCTGCTTTGGGATGAGCAGCGTCCTTCCATCAGAAACTTCTGCCTCCTTCTGCTTTAGAATCAGCTGACTAGGGATTGAATCTTCTAACAGCTGTGAGCCCAACTCAAACTCTTCTCCTTTAGTTTGTGGGTGTTAACAAAAAGGAAGGTGAATAAAAAGAAAGAAAAAAAAAAGAAAGGAGAAAAATGTCAGGTATGTACACACAGGATAACTAAGATGAGTGTGCAAGTAATTTCTATCTGTCTTTTGAAGGTTGAATTTAATGCTTAACATTTTTACTTTGTCCAATTTTACATGCTCATATCTGGTAATCTGAGCAACTACACTGAAGACAACAATGGGCAATATATAAAAACCCATGTTGAATACCTTTCTTTTTTTTGAATTTGTACATTATTTCTAATGTGTTAGCTATTATTTTTCTGTTTTCTTTTAAAAAGAAAAAAAAACAGATGCAAAATTCTCATCTTTTCTGGTTTTCTCTACCCTCATCATTTCTTTGCATCAATGCCTTCTCCATAAATTGAAGAATAAAACACTGTGCAATTGATATGATTTTAATTGTAAAGTTTTATAAATGAATAGTTTGTTTCTTTACCTTGGTATAACCCAGTGTCTACAAACTCAACTACCATAAAATAATAGAAACTAGTTCATATGGTAAATGTAGTAATTTGAGTAACAAGGTGCAACTAAGATATTTTTGGATTCTTCCTTTTATCAATTGTAACTACGTCAATCCAAAATGTTCCCAAAATGAACTTTAGTAAATCTACATTTTAAAATGTGAAAACATTCTACTACATGATTAGATTCAAGTCCTGATTTATTTACATATTAAATATATTAAAAAAATTTCTTATGTATAACATGGGAAATTTTCCTATGAGTCCCTAATAAGCAGTTAACACATGGGAATTTCAAAACATTTCTTACAAAAAAATAATGGTAGGAAAGGGTCCTCATTTTGAGTTCTACAAGTAGCATGACTTAGCAAGAATTAGTGGTTGAAAAGTATGATAGCAAAAACATCTGTCAGTACAATGAAAGCCCATCATGGCCTTATTTGAAATCAGAATGGTAAACTTTCATTATATGTTATCGGAATGAAAGTATGTATTTCTTATCTTTTATCATTGAAAATTGGAAGCCCCCTTAGTTTTCTCTCATTGCTGAGACAACATATTTGACAACCAAAATTAAGGAAGAAAAGGTTTATTTATCTCACATTTTGTAGAGGCTTCACTCCATGTTCAGCTGGCTCCAAGGCATGATGGCTCATGGCAGAGGGCAGCCATTCATCATGGTGGAAGACAGAAAAGAGCAAAGGCAGGCGCAGCGACTGTGGCAGCTAGCAAGCCTCTTCTCTTCCTTATATTCTATGCAGATTACCCACCCCAGGGTGGGTATAGCACACACACTAATAATCCCTGCATTGCATCATGAATTAATCATGAACTGTAGAAGCCACCTGATGGCTGCATGAGGCTTTGGGGGGACAACTAGACACACACCATAACAGAGGCCATGGCCTACTCGGTAGCGATGTGCACACACTCACAAATAAATGCTGGTAAAATGTTACTTCAAAACAACATAGTGGTTGGAATGATGCAACAGGGAAAAGACGGGTCCTGTTTTTATTGCTTACTAAAGTGCTCTGCTTCTTTAGCCCAAGTAAAGTAGGACTGGGACAGCTTGTGGACATGGTCTTGTCTCTTTTCGTGTTAATCTTCATGTATACAAAGCTTAGCATGGATTTATGTAAATAGAAACCTTTTCTGCTATTTCGGAGTAAATGTTTACATTTTTCTGGACAAAACTCTAGAAATAAAAAGGAAAAGAAGTTACAAATAAGAATCAGTGACAATAATAGAAACAAAATGTTCTTAAAAGGGCCTTCTAGAAACCTGAACATGACCTGGGAAACAATAATTATTCTGATTGAGTCTGCATTTTTCCATTTCTTTTCCCTTAATAGACTTTAATATTTAACATCATTAATGATGTTTAATATTAATGCAATCTTTTGTTCTTTTCTACAATTAAGTTTTGTCAAATTACCTTTCTCAATGTCAGCTTCTTCATTTTGAAGTATTATTTTTCACAAGCTATGTGCCTTAACTTTTTGGTCCTTCTCTCAGAAATGTTTTGCCCTACTTCACAATACTTCCCAGCTTATCCTAATGCTTCCTTAACAGAGAAGCCTTTTTTAGGAAAGTGAAAATTTAAAACTTTCTCTCATCTTTCACTGTTTCAATCTTTATTTTCTTTATAGTATTAAACGTTACTCAAACATCATATTAAAATTGTGCACACATATTTTCCATGTCACTCTATGAAGAACCTTAAAAGCAGGGATAGTGGTACAACTCCAACAGCTACTGCATAGCTGTTCTCAGTACTTTGGGATTCATACTCGGTGTGAGCTACCACAATTCACAGGTTTCTTCTCTAACAACCTGGAGGTCATCAATAGACACAAATTAAAATTGAAAATTTGATCTAATTATCGGAAAAATTCTTTTTTTGAAATTAATTTTATTGAGAAACAAAGAGCAATGAGACAGTTTCAAAACTGATTAGTAAGACAGTTTCAATAATTAATGCATTGTATATTGTTGTTTTCTTAGTGGTTATTCACAGTACAAGCTACATACATAATATCCTGTCTAAACACTAGTGGTGCAAACCTTTCTTCTGATTGAATTAAGAGAAAGCATCTGTATATCTATCCTAACTATTCTGTATCTACAGATACAAAATGGTCCTTCCTTTGTATCCCCCTTTTTTGGTTGGTTTTGTCAGAGAAGGGCATTCCATTGTCTCTCAAATATTGTAGGTGCATGTATTCAGCAAAATATTTCAATATAGTCCAGTAGTCCACAGTAGTAGTGGGTTATCCAAAGGACTGGCAATGTCAGAAGTTGTTGACTTGAGCCTTTCACACCTCAGTGTATTAATATGGCTTTACTTTTTAATGCCTCATTTTTATACTTTTCTGCTGGATTGTTAAGACCAAGATAAAGCAAGACCTTTATAACAAGAAATGTAACTTTTGGATCTGATAAGGTCAGTCAAATCCCCTCAAGTTTTATCCTGAGACCCTGTACCTCAGACTGTAGATCCTTTGTCAGTGTCAGCCATGTGCATGAGTCAAGGTCATTGCTTGGCCAATTTGTTCTCTGTGAAAGCCTGAAAGAATGTTTTCTCTCCATATGACTCTCCTGAGGCACATTTTACATCATGGATCACTTTCCTCTTTGGCCCCATAATCTACTTGATCAGTAAATTTGGGGCACAACTGCATTACACGATGTTACAGTACAGATTCTCCTGTGTTCTGACCTTGAATGGCTAGGGCCAAAATGTTGGCTGTCCTTGCAGCCCTTCTTTTTCTCTAATATTTGGTCTGCAAACTTAAGTTTTTAACCCTCCAGAAGTGAAGCTGAGTGATATTATTACCCTATAACTTAGGCAGTTGAGCTTAACTTCACTATCTGTCTGAATATCAAACATTATCAGAAAAATTCAATTTACATGTTCAACATATTTTAGAAATGTGCTTTGAAGTCCTGCCTGTAGTAGGATAGATTGGATTGTGGGAGTCAGATAGTAGGAAAGCTGAGAGGAAAGTAAGCCTGTTAGTGCACTACATTAAATTTACCTGCTTATCTCCAGAGAGGTATGACCAGTTTCGGTGATTCATGCTAGTGGTGTATACAGGACAAGTGGGTGTCTAAGCACTTAAAATTGTGCAATAAAAGCAAAGCCATTTGCATGAGCAGGCAGTCCACAGATGGGCAGGACAATGTCCCTGTAGGAAGAGCCAGGTGTGGGGTCAGGACTTGGAGAAGGAGTGCATGCCCTGCCTTCCCTCTGTTGGTGTTTCTGTTAAGGACAGGAATTTGCAATCATTCAGGCAAGGCTCACGTTGAATTTTGTTTTTTCAGTGCCTAATATTGAAATATTTTCCCACATGTATAGCATGATTGATATAGAGCATACTGCAATTTAATCTAAAGGGAAAAAAGAAAAGAAACTAAATAGGCAAATAAGCATAAAAGAAACAAAGACAATCAGGTATGTTACAGTTTATAAAAAGTAATAAATGATTTTATATGAAAATCATTTTTTAGAATATATTTTAATCACTTTGTTGATAAATACAACCAAAGAAACACTGCCAAGTTTAATTACTTCAAGCTGAAACTTACAAGAGTAATTCAACTTTGTAACAGCCTATTCCTTTCAAAAGCTACATATTAATGAGAAAGAATGGCCTGAGGGCTTCTTGTTTGTTTGATTGTAGTCACAGTTGTTTTGTTTGGGATAGGAAAATAAAAATGGCAAATCTTGAAATGTAGGACTTTCCAAAGTAGATATGAGGGGAAAAACCTTTCTCTCTTTTCAGGGTACATGAAGTAAATCAGAATTTTATGTTAAGGATATCTTACGGGCATTTTCTGTATATTTAAAAAGTCTGGTTTTTTTTTTTTTTTTTTTTTTTTTTTTGTTATTGTTGGCAGATGAATTGTACAAAGCATCATTGTAGTACCAAATCAAGCTCTGATTCTAGCAAGGAAGGAAATGGCATAAAGTCTGCCTTTTTGAAAATTTGGTGATTAAAACTTAGTAAGATTCATGTGATAAAAATGTCATTTATAACAGAGAAAGACTCAAAGAAAACAGCTTATTTTCAAACACTTTTTCTTGTGTAAGGCTAATGTATTTGACTACTTTAATTCAGCCTAGCAGATTTCAGCTCACCAACAAAGAAAGAACATTTTAAAAAAACAGGGACTACAATGTCACACTTTCTTTAAGTCACCCCAGAGTTGAATCAGTCTTATTTAAGTACATCAGCAGCAAGGACAGAAAATTAGAGTTTATTTCAGAATGAATCAGATTGCAGATAGACCTCAAATAATTCGTGGATTTTAGGACTAAACTCCCAAGGGTTAACAAATGAACTTCCCTAGTAATTCTGAGTTAATTCATGCTAGGAAGGACAAGCAGGAAGATTTGAGAAAGCAGTTTTTATCGCTGACATTTCTGCTAGGTTACCTTCACTATCTCACTGAAATCGGCCCAGATGGTATCCTCTCTTGAGTGTTGAGTTGCTACATAAAAGATGATCCTGACAATTGTAATTAGATCCTTTTTATTGATAAGAAGCTTTTAATCTGTCTGTTTCCTTGGCGCTGTTCCCCCCCCCCATACCCCCTTTTAAGGGTAAAGAGCATTTTCTTTCGAGGTTTCTCTCAGGATACATAGTTCTAAACTGGATTTTTAAAATGTTCCATAGTGGCTCCAAAGTCAATTGAAGGATGCAGGTCAATTTGCTGGAGGTTCATTGTTCTTTTTCTTATTTGAAGTGCGTGTTGAGTTTACTTGCAAGGATTTACTGTGGAGTAAACCCAATAAAATTTGCCAGAGTGAACTGGAATGTAGGTTTCAATCCAAAGAGAGGAAATTAAGATCAAGAACAGTATTGATAATTTAATGAAAAATGTGTGGAGAAGACTTAAATGAATGGAATTAATATTTCTCTAAGAATATTGGGCTTTATTAAAGTTCTGACTGCTGTTATGTCAGGGAGTCTTATTCACACTAAATGTTAAAAACAGATTATTTTACTTGTTCCTAAAGCCATACCATGATAATTTTTCATAAGAAATGGTTGTCTTCCTCCTACCAAGCTATTTTGTAATTATATTTTCTAATCATGGTGTTTTGCATTTCAGTAAAATTCATATTTCATGATATATTTGATAAACACAAAAGACAAGTTTATAGTCTAATAAAGTATGTAGTTTATAGTGTTTAGCTTAGAATTATTATAATGAAAATATAAATACATCCTCTGTGAAAGCACTTTCATATTTATAAAATGCAAGTTCCTTCATGTTTCTCTATGAAACTGTTATAATATAAGTTACAGCCATGGGAAGAAAGTGCATAATTGCTTATAAATTGTCATATTCAGCTTTTCAATTTGATAATTTTACTCCCTATCTTTTAAATTTTGAAGTATGTCAGTTCATTATATTGCACAAATGATTAATGAAAAATTTAATGTTTCAAAACGTTTTATGATGTATTAAAAATACAACACACTAGTAGCCAAAGGATATTTGTCACCTTGGGAATTGATTTGCTCAGTCATATAGGTTCTTTATCTGCTCCCTCCGGATTTAAAGATTCTTATAATTCTCAACACTTACTCTCCATTTCTATGTTTATATAACTCATTTTGCATTTATTTGTTTATTTATTTATTTATTTAGTACAGGGTCTCACTACGTAGATGGGACTCATAGTGATTCTCCAGTTTTCAGCCTCCCAAGAGCTGGGATTACAGGCGTGTGCCACCACACCCATCTCAGCATGTCCCAGGAGTGGGGCCGGCATGGCTCTTACTTTGCCTTTAATTGATAGCATTCTATTCATAGTTTGAATGGAACAAAACAATATTTTAATTTATATCTACAAGATAGAAAACAATTTTTACGTTTGAAAAATCTTTTCAATACACACTAGTTTTGCGTGATGCTGGGCTTCATTTTGGCATATTTATGTGTGTACGTCATAGGCTCTTATTGTTTCCTCACTCCACCTTCCTTTCTGCATGCCCCTTTCTCTAAGAACCTCTCTTCTACTTTCATGCTGTGTCTGTTCTGTGCTCTCTGTCTGTCTGTCTCTGTGTCTCTAGACTACACACAGGAGAAAAGATTTCTCTGTAAATTCTTCTTTGAGAAACATCATGATAGTTTCTGGTTATTTTTATAACACTACTTATTTTTCTATTATTGATAGGTGTAGAAGTTGTTTATGTATTATAAAAAGTAGCTGTTTGTCTGTGAATATTTGCAGTTTCGTTTCCAATGTGGTGGGTGTATTCCTTTTCCTTTACAGAGCCTTTTGATTGTTATATAGTTGTATTTTTCAAGATGTTACCAAAATTTGATGCATGTAATTTTATTTCTGCATACAAACCTTTGATATAGTTAAAATTAATCTTAATGTGAAAAGTAAATTTTATTCCTATAATTCTTTGCAGAAAACCTGCCAGGTCTCCCCTTGGGGATTTGAAAGACCACTTTCATCTAATCCAGATTATGAAGGCCTTTGTATTATATTACTCTTCCTTTCTTTATAAAAGTTGTTATTTATTGATTTGTTTATTTATTTATTTGGTTCAAGGTCACACTACCCAGCTCAAGCTCCTAGTGATCCTCCAGTCTCAGCCTTCCCAGCACTCAGATTACAGGTGTGTGCTACCATGTCTGGTTTTGGTGGCCTGCTCAGCGCAGGGCTTGCATGGCATGAGGTACTAGTCATCGAACCCAGGTCCTTGCACTTGCCAGGTAGGTACTTAGACCACTGAGCTATCTCCCCAGCCCCTATACTACTATTTCTATTATATTTTTCTGAATACTTTCATTCACCTAATATTATCCATTGCTAATCCTTGGGATATTTCATCAGAGCTGAAACAAAATTTTGATTGCTAAGGGCCGGGGTCAATTATTCCTAACGTTTTGACATGTATGGAGTATTTCTGAGATGAGAAAACCAAGTCTTTCTTCTTCTTTTCTATAGTTTGGGAGAGGGGCTGTGTCATGGACATCTGGGATAAGGAAATAAAAGTGGAGGCAGGAAAGGGCATGAAGTGTTTCTATACATGGGTTTGGGAAAGAATTCTAATCCCCAGTTGATAGAAATGAATTGTCTTGAGGGGCCAGCGAGATAGCTCAGTGGACTAACGCCTTTCTTAGGCAATCTTAGGCAATTGCCGGAACTGCAATTGGAGATCTAACCCACATGCCAAGTCAGCACTGCCCCCAAAGCAGGCTGAGCTGGCCACAGAGTCTGGGAGTAGTGGTGCACATTTGTAATCCCAGTGCTAGGGAAGCTGAAAACAGGAGGATCATAATGAGTCTCCACTGCATGGTGAGACCCTCTAACAACCAAATACATGAAGAAGAAGAAGAAGAAGAAGAAGAAGAAGAAGAAGAAGAAGAAGAAGAAGAAGAAGAAGAAGAAGAAGAAAGTTACTAAAATAAAAAGAAGAAAAGAATTATCTTGGAAAAGAAACTAAGAGCACAAATATTTCTCCCATGAAATTTGTAAGATAAATTAGAGGATGGAGCCAAAAGGAGGGCCATTCTATGCCAACTTTTTCTCCAATTCCCAGTTTGTCATGATGTGATTCATCTTTCTGACAACTCCAAGCAGACTCATTCAGTACCTTTCCAGGATGTGGCCAAGTAGTAAACACCAGGTCTAAACAGGGCAGTGAGGTCTTTTCATTAAAATTTTAGACTTAAATAATAAGAGTAGAAATGTTTCTGAAAACTTGATTAATTTCTACTTCTATGCTGCAACCTCTTCATTAAATTTTAGAAAAATAATGAGACACAGAGCATGACATGGGTGAAGCTGAAATGGACATTTAGCTGTAGTTAATGAGCTGTCTTAACATTTCAAAGCTGGAAAGACAAAAATTAAACATCAGTGTCATTAATGTCAGCACCTATTTGGAATAAAATTTTCTGTTTCTTTCTTCTTTTTTTAATTTATGGTTTTGGTAGAGGGTTTCATTACACAGCTTGGACTCATAGTGATCCTCCTTTTTTCAACCTCCCCAGCAGGGGGTTTACAAGTGTGTGCCACCACCTTCAGTCTCAGTGGTCCCTCAGCGTGCCTGGGGGTGGAGCTAGTGAGGCATGCAGTACCAGGGATTGAACCAAGGTCCTTGCATTTGCCTAAGCAAGTGCTTAGTCTTCTGAGCTATCTCGCAAGCCCTGATAATAAAATTTTCATTTTAACAAGTTTCACTTGAATATACAGATATATGAATAACCACTAAGAAGACAATAAAATGCAATGTATTAATTATTGAAAGTTTCCTACTAATTGGTTTCAAAACTGTCTCATTGCTATTGCTTTTAAATAAAATTATTAAAAAAATTTTCACTTGAACTATGCAGATATGAAGTTTTGTATATTTTGAAATTTCTTCAGAATTTTAGGGAAAAACTCTAATAGACAAGAATGAATGAAAAGTTTCTCATAATTATTAAGCTCTAATATGAGAGTTGAAATTTTAATTATAGTATTTTACCTATTTTTCATATGAAATTTTTCTTCATAAAATTCTACCCTGAAATTTATAGTTTTAAAAGTTCTCAGATTCAAAACTACCCATCAAATAAATTACAAGTATATAAATGATACCTTCTCAGTGGCAAGGATTGGAGCACTATTCAATTTGCATGGGTAAAAAAAATAACTTCCATAAATTGTCCCTCTGGATAGACTCAGGGGATTCATTCTTATGCACTGACTATGTAGCTATGCTGCTTGGGTATGGTTTTTGGTAACATTTCCTGGTATGTGAATTAGAAAACCCAGACATATCTTTGAGTGTTGCTTTTCAAATTGATCTGAAATAATAGAATAGTTCAGGTTTTAAACTGTCTTTAGTTTAAGACTAAAGCAAATTTTCTTTTATTACTATAGATGAACAGCAAAGAAGTTTAAAGCCAAATAGAAACTTTCAAAAACTTAATAACAAAAGTTAGAATCTTGTGTATGTGCTATAATCACCATCTTTAGATGTATCTTACTTTCATTTTCTTTGAAGAAGCAGGAAATGAATTCAACAAAGATTTATGCCATTTAATGTCACAGTTGATTACCAACAGAAATTGGAAGAATGCAATTTTTATGACTTTATGTAAAAGTAAGCTATATTTCGGAATGAAATGAGATTGGTTAGATGGACATATTTAATTTTTAAGAATATATGTTATCTTGGAGGGTATATTGATATAAATTGAGAAAGTTAAATCTTTAAATTATTTGACTTGCATAATTCAGCTGGCCTGTAATAATCATATATTTTTGTAAATATAACATTAAGCAAGCTCTTCTTGAAATATGTTTCTGACTCCTATATCTTTTCACTGATGTCCTAAATATCAAAAATTATGTAAGTTACTAAAGCGTTTATTGATTTATCGGATCAAGTATTTATTATTTTGCATTCAATTTTCAGATTCTATAATGTTCTATAATATTAAAAGTTTATTAATCCCCTATAAATTACACCTACTGGTGAATATTGAAAAATGTAGACAAATTCTTTTCTCCTTCATGGAAAGATTGCCTTTATTTTCAGAGAAAGTTAATTATTTTCATGTTAATAACAGCTGTTTTATTAGGGGTACAATAATAACAAATCCTTAAACAAGATGCACATATGTCCTTGCTTTTCTTTCCCTACTGTTCCAGGTCATACAGTAACTTTCAGGAAGGAATTTGTGTGTGTGTGTGTGTGTGTGTGTGTGTGTGTGTGTGTGTGTGTTTTAAACTTGCGCTTGCCAGGGAAGCACTTTTTCAACTGAACTATCTCCCCTGCCCCAGGAAGGAATTTGTGTAGATATTTATTTGATAAATATTATTAAGTGCTTGGTGTGCAATTAGACACAGAGCTAATGTTACATGTGAATGTGATTTACAAAATCTCCGCTGTCATTAGAGCTTATACAATATGAAGAGGAGGTGTTGAGTTATTTGTTGTCCCTTAAACATCACATAATTATGCTTCTAAATGTGTACATCTTAAATATATCTATGTATTTAGACCACCTGATTGTTCTTTCTCTGTCTCTTTTTTTTTTTTCCTGTTTTTTAGAGAAGTGTCTCCAGGGTGCTCAGGGTCTCACTACTGCATAGAACTCATAGTGATCCGCCTGTTTACAGCCTCCCAAGAGCTGCGATTGCAGGCACACCCAATCTCAATCACCATCTCAGTGCGCCCCGGGGGCGGGGCTGGCACCCCAGGCCCAGGGATCAAATCCCCCATCCCTGCGGACAACTGAGCTATCAGGCAAGGCTCCCTTCCTCTTTCCAAGTCAACTACATTTCAATCAGATGTGTTTCTTCTTTCTAAAATTACTGTGAGTTTCACTGATTCCATAACATCTAGTAAACACTGTCACACCTCTAGCAATGTATAAGATGTGGTTTTATTTGAAATTGCATGATACATGTATTATCTAACTTCTCTAATTCACATGCCTACAATATTTGAATGGCAATGAAACTCCCATCTCTAACAAAACTAAAGAAAAAGGGGGATATAAATGAAAGACCATGTTGTAGTGAAAAAATACATATATCTATCTATCTATCTATCTATCTATCTATATATATATATATCTGTATATACAAAATAGCGTAGATATACAGCTACTTTCTCTTAGTTCGTTGAGAAGAAAGATTTGCACTAAAAGCATTTAGATGAGATATCATGTCTATATTTTGTACTATGAATAACTACTACGAAGACAACAATATGCAATGTATTGATTATTGTAACTGTCCTACTAACCTGTTTTGAAACTTTCTCATTGATATTTCTTTCTTAATCAAATTAATAAAAAATAAATAAATAAAATAACTTCTCTAATTCAAAATAGAATAGGCATTTTAATATTACAAGATTTCCATGCCATTAAGACAGAATTGACTTATTTAATTGTAAAGTAAAGAAACTATAAAATTAAATAGCTAAGTTTCACATATGGAAGGGATGCATGTAGTAACTAACTTAGGCAGAAATTTATTTTTCTCATGTATCAGTAAGATAAGAGCACCAGAGATGGTGAATTTATAGTCATGATTTAGTCTGCAAAAGAAGTTTCATATTCCCATCTCACTATCCTTACACTAGTGCTGCTACTTGTAATGATATCAACATCACTGAGGTACAGCCTTGCAGAAGGAAGGGAGAAAATGAAGAGCAAAATAGTATTTGTACAGATTATATCTGGTACATTTTAGATTTTTTCACTGGGGAGGAGTTTGTTCTTAGAATAACAATGGCTTTCTGAAGTCGCCAGTAAGTGCAAAGATGCTTATATATAAATGGTCAGAGGTGACTCTGCTGTATAAATTCGACAGCACGGAGTTGAGAAGGTTGAATAATTATTATTTGGATGTTAATATGCTTGAAAATGTTGGAGTTCAATTAGAAAAGCATTGAGGGTGATTACCCAGTAGGTATCTTTTTCTTTTTTTTTTCGGAACCAGAGATTGAACTCAGGCTCTTGCGCTTGCCAAGCAAGTGCTTGTTCTACTGAGCTATCTCCCAGGCCCCATCCCACTTGGTGTCTTGAACTGACTATTACACATAAGTTTGTCAATTAAATACACTAATTTTAATTTCTCCAGGTTAAATATTTTACAATACTTTTCTATGGGTCTTCTTTTTATGTATAATCTTTCAAATACGTTTTTCTTCTATATACTGTAATGGCCTCCAAAGTGCCTGTGAGATGTAATTGAAAAATATAGTTCATGTCGATTACAATGAAAGACACATCATCATTAATCCTCACAGCACCTTTCTTTACTTCCAACACACTTACCCCATCGTTCTTACTGTTTCCTCAGACAGTTCTGGAAGTCCTCCTCTCTGGTGGCGGGAGCTGTGCTGCCAGGCCTGCACTGATATCTGGAATCAGTTCAGAAATCTTTCATCGTCACCCAAAATGTAGGGGAAGTTCCAGAAGTCATATAGGGCCAGATCAATTAATAAGGTGAAGGAGGACACACTAGAAACTTCCTGAAGCCTGCCTTTCTGCTCGCTGTTTCCCAGCAGTGACCGTGGTATCTTTTTGGCCATATGCTTAGAAAAAGTCCTCTTTTTCTAAGCATATGTGTCATACATGAATTTAAAGCTATGATGAATATTTTCAGGAAGATTAATACCATTTATCCCCTACTGTAATTTTTTTTAAATTTAAACACCTACCGTATATTTTGATCAGCCCTTCTATAGCTCAGTTGCTAGAATACATTTAGAAGAGGGACAGAAATATGCATTTACATGCATTAAATTCAATATGTTAAGTAATTTTGAAAAACATTTCTGGAATGTATAAAGATGTGATAATGTTTAATTATTAGAAGATGAAGTAGAACACTGAAACCGGAGAATCCTCAGCTTCACTGCTGATATTTGCAAACCTAAGTTACACATGTAAGTTGGATGTAAACTCTGAAGAAAAAGAGAAATTGAATTAGCACAGATCCTCCTCCCTGGTAGGAAATTGAAACACATGGAAATTAAATTGCATGTGTAGGTCAGAATCCTGGTTAATGGCAGATTATTAGAAAAAGCACGAAGTTATCCATGTAGCTCCAGACATGATTCACAAATAAGTAGCACTGGATTTTTTTTTGTGATATTTATTGTTACATATTTCAAGTTTTTAAAAATAACAATTACAGATGTACAACAATAAGATCAGGAATATTAGCACATTAAAATCATGTGAATAGCAGAAATTCAAGAATATTTTATCTGGTATTGTTATAATCTAAAGAAAAAGAAATTTCTAAAAATGTATCTATAGAAACATAAGGGACTCGATTGACTACTTTCTCTTTTTAACCTTTTGAGGAAATTACGTCTATAATTTGGTTGTCATGGAAAGAATGCTGCAACAGACAGCACTGACTCTTTCTTCTTAAAATTATTGGTAAGCATCACACTGAAGAGATTTTTTTTTTCTGCTGGGAAACATATCTTTATAAGAAGGTAATTTAGCACTTAAATGTTATATAGAAGCTTACATTTCAGGATGAAAGACATCACAAGTATTTACTTCCAATTATTCTCCAATTTCACACCCAGAGCAGAGATAGGAAAAAGGAAAAAGAATAAAGCCACATGGTGAAAGGAACAAAATTGTCTTAAAAAATAGACAAAATTTAAAAGAAAATCTGTGCTCCAAGAGGAAGCTCAGTGGGAGAGGTCAGTGGGCCCAAGCGGTCAATGCCTGCTCAAGACAGGAAGGATCTGGCCTTCTCTTTGGTAGTTTATTACAGAAGTAAGGTGGGAAGAGGTGTTGAAAGCAGGGCAAGAGGGTGGAGCTTAACTGTGCAAACAGCGGTACCACTGGGTGCGCTACGCAAGGCAAACGTACTGCCAGCTCTGGGCAGCTCGCCCCAGAGCTGATGCGAGCTCAGCAGACCTGTGCGGGCTGGCTCTGTGCTCTCAGCGGCATCAGAGAGAACCTCGGCCATGGACTGTAAATGAGGCACAGGCCCCGTTCCTTTATGGAGTCAACTCCCAGCAATAGCAGCTGGGTAAAAACCAATGGAGAGAAAATAGGCAAAAACTCATTAGTGGATTAACTAGAGATAATTTAAGAAAGAGAAAAACAGAACATGCACTTCATCATGAGGACCCTGGAAGGCATTACTATTGTTCAATGAAAATATAATCGTGCTTATTTTGGTGGCACATGTACTACAAATGAAAACACAATGATCCTTTGGACATGATTTGGAAAAATAGTATTAGAAATTAAAGGTAGGATTGCTCAATTGAAAAAATACTGTAAATGCTTGAAGGGGACATTGATATTTTTAGGATGTAGAGTGAAAAATAAAGATATGATCAATCTCAGAGGAAAAAGAAAATAGCAAAATTATAACTGATCAATAGAGATGAGCTACTATTCCAGTAATAAGGGTTTCAGAATGAGAAAACGTGAACTATAGGGCAGGAAGTTATAAAAGAAACGAGGGAAAGAAACTGTCATTGTTGAAAATAAATACTGTTCTTCAAATTGGTAGTTTTCATCCAGTGTGGAGGGAGAAAACATTTTTAAACTGTTACCTACATAAGTACTAGCAAAGTTTTAACATCATGAAAATATACAAGAAAAAGTAAAGGCTTCCAGTGTGTACAAAATGGTAGAGGCCTGCCTTTCTTGCTCATCCTTGCTAAGTACAACCAGAATTCCTTGCAATGCTCAAAATATAATCTAAGTAACGAGAACCTGAGAGTGCTTGAAAGGTGGAAGATGACCCACTCTGGTCCTTCAATGTCTCAGAGGCCAGCACCACCGTGGAAGCCATCCCAGAAGTTACACGCAGATTGAGTTTCTTGGTGCCCGATGAAGCAAAGACAATTGCTCAGGGTGAGATTCGCTCACCTTGATCAAGTTAGTGTTTTCTTGACAAAGTCAGGCCCACTCACGAGTGTTACAAGGAGGATGGATTTGGAAACTTCCACTCTCCTCCATCGCACCTGAGACTTACTTTATTCACAGCTGTCAGAGAAGGTAAGCAGAGGCAGCTCATTGGAAAGCTCCACTCCTGGAAGAAGGCTTCCGGTTCTGAGAAGCCTCTCTCTCCTTTGAACCAGAGACTTCCACTGCCTGGAGACAGGAGAGCAATTGGAATGGTGAAGGGAAAGAGATCCTGTCAGGTACCAGGTCTCTCAGGAATAATTCCTTGCAATAAGCCAGTGATAGCACAATTTCACAAAGCTACTCTCCATCTACAATAAATTGTTCAACCAGTTAGTCATATTAGCACATTGATGCCTCTTGGAAAGGACAATCAACAAAATAATCTACAACTACCACACTTGAATGAGGAAGAATTAGGGTAAAAAACAGAAGAATGTATGTCTTCAATGCTCCCATTCATGTTGTACTAGAAACGTCCCTGGAAACAGTAAAATATCTTGACATATTTGTATGATTGAATAAATCTCTATTTATAGTTATTATTTATGTAGAAAATCTTACAGCATCTACTAAAAACTCAAAGCACTGCTAAGTGAGTTTAATAAGGCTACAAGATGAAAAATAAACACACAAATATCAGTTGCATTTTTATACATCATTCAAGAGGAAATAAATTAATAATGCAATACCACTCAGATTCTTTCCAAATAAAGTATCACCTATGTATGTATTTCACAAATCATAAAGTCAGTACACAGATATTTATAAAATGCTGATTAAAAAAAGCAAAAATCCCAATGAATGGAAAGGTATAGGTTGCCTTTCCAAATCAACAGATAACAGAGGTCAGCTCTGTACTAATGGTTCTATAGCTTTAAGGCAAATCTTATCTAAATCCCAGCAAGGATTTTGTAGATAAAGATATTGCAGAAGAGACCAAAGTGGGGAAATGTAAACTTTTGTGTGTTTGAAGGGGTGTGTTTCTGTTTTTTGTATGTGTGTGCACGTGTGTGTGTGCACGTGTGTGTGCATGCACGTGTGTGTGCCTGCGCACGCGTGTGTGTGCGTGCGCACGTTCAGTAATTGAAATAGCATATTACTGGAGGAGAGATACTCACATGGATCAATGGAGCAGGCTAGAGACCTAGAAATTGACTAAAATAATATACACAATTGATTTTTGAAAAGGTGGAAGTAGTTCAATTGAAGGGAGACATCCTTTTCAACAAATGATCCTGGAACAGTCGATACCTTTAGGCAGAAAATAAACCTTGACTTAAACGTCACAACTTACACAAATATTAACTCCAAGTTAAACAGTGATTCAATTGCAAAACATTTAAAAATACAGACTATTAAAAAAATTGTAGGACATGTTTGTGGTCTGTGACTAGGCAAAGAGCTGTTAGATTTTGCAATAAAAGCATAATCTATGAAATAAAAAGACTGAAGGATTAGACCTCATAAGTTTAAAATGATATTTAACATGCAGAATGGGAAAATACCTTTACAAATACTTTTCAGAAATGTTATCTAGGGTTAAGAATATACAAAACCTTTGGAATTCAGCATTAAAATGGACAGAAGACATACACAGATCTATTATTGACTACAACAAATAGGGATCATTTATGTGTAAAAGTGGAAAACATCTAGTTCATTATGAAGGTGTAAATTAAAAAGCCATGAGGTAGACTGGGCATGGTGGCGTGTGCCTGTAATCCCAGCACTTGGGAGGCTGTAAACAGAAGAATCACTATGAGCCGGATCTAGTAGTGAGACCCTAAACACCCTGTAGACCTTTCCCTAGAATACAAAAAAAAAGTATATCAATTATGAACCATTTATTTAAATTATGCTAATATCAGATATTTTTTTAAAAAGCCATGAGGCACTGAGTACGTGTTAGGGTGGTTAAACTATAAAATAATGACAAGCACCAATGGCTGATAACTACGTGGTAACACCAGATTGCTCATACATTTCTCATTGGAGAATGAAATAATAGAGCTAGTCTTAAAAACAGTTGGCCAGTATAAAAAAGAAAAACAGAGGGATCTACCAAGTGACCCAGAACTTGTATCTCTGGCTAACTCTCCGAGAGAAATAAAAAAGCTATGTTTGTATGCACATTAACACACACACACACACACACACACACACAAATCTGTGGGGCAGAATCACAGATTTGGTGCTGCATTGGTACAAAGAACCTATCTACATCTTCTTTGAAAGTTAAAAGGTAACAACTTTTGCTGTCCTACATTCACACCCTTGAATCAGCAATGTGCAAGAGCAATGTCTCTAAAATAAATAAATAAGTCAGGCAGTCGTCAGGGAATTATGCTGAATTTAAAAAAATTCAGTTGTCTAAGACGTCATATTGTATGCTCCTATTTCTAAAATATTTTTGAAATAGTAAAATTCTAGACACGTAGGGCAGATAGTAGCAGCCCATAGCTAGAGATGGCAGGCGTATGAGGAGGAAGGCTGCTTTGTGTGCTGAAGACCATTCAGCAGGAACGCTACACAGGTGACAGAGCTATGTAGAAATTAATTCACACACAGGAGCGTAAGTAGGCCTGCATTAATCTGAACAAGGTTGATAGACGGTAGCGATGTTCACATATGGTTGTGATATTGCACTATAACTTAGAAATAGTATCACTGAGAAAACTCAATAAAAGGGGCACAGAGATTCCTGATCCATTCCTTAGAATTTCTAGTGGGAAGTGAGAGACATTGTCGAACCCCTTAGATAAAATTATTAGTAATTTTATCTTTCTCCCACTTAATAAAACATAAAGATAAATATGTCTTGACACATGCACGAAAATATTTTTTTCCTTGTATCCCAGTGAAAGGAGGACAGCTGGTGATAATGCAATTATAAAAGAATGAGAAAAAGAGTAGAAGAAGGGGATGACACTACAGGGATATTTTGCGATATGGCAAAGAAGCTCTCAGTCCAGTTCAGAAATTGAGGCCCCTGAGAAAATGTTTCAGAGAATGTAATTGGGGCCCCTGTGTGAGAAATTTGATATTTTGGCTAAACAAGAAGTGAATAAGAAACTACATTACTCTTTCTGTTTTCTGCTTTAGAAGGTAAGATTCACTCAGTAATTTCAGGTAACCAATAATTAGTTTCTCGAAACAATAACCATTTAGCACAAACTAACGTGTGTCACTGTTTCCCAGAATTGAAGATGCGGAAGACTGAGTCTTAATGATCTTGATGGTAGGAACAATCTCCACTTCTATGTAGAGACTTTTATGCACAGTAGTTCTTCCAACAGTGTATTGCTATGGAATATCCTGAAGTTTATTAGATTTTAGAATCTTAGAGATATCTTTAAGTGGACCTTTTCATCATGTGCCTTGCAAATTGTAAGACTTCAGCAAGTGTAGGAACTGCCAAAGATAACCCAGAGCATGTTCTCTAAAAGTTACAAGATAACCTTTGATTAAAGTTGCAGTGACTTGATAAGTATTCATTTCTTCTTCTTTTGGCGGGGGGTTTGACATAGGGTCCATGTAACTCAGGCTGGCCTTGAATTTTCTATGTAGACCTTGGTTTCACTGTGTAGCCTAGGCTGGCTTCAAACTCACAGCGATCCTCCTGCCGCATCCTCCCAGGTGCTAGGATTATAGGTGTGTACCACCACACTCAGTGATAAGTGTTCATTTCATTTAATGTGTTTTCATCTCTGGATTCATAAACCATTCTTTAATACATTCTATACTTTAAAAAGCTAAAAAAGGAAATGGCCAGCGGAACAAATGGTTATCTATTGTTTCTATGTAATGTGTTTCTTTGAGAAATTAAGGAATTTGCACCATGTATTATTTGGATATGACTGTTTATCTGAATAACAATATGTTGACCATTTTAATAGGTTCAGGGAAATCTGTAGAGTCCAATAGTCATATGGTGAAATGGCCAACCCAATACAAAAAAGAGAAATTGTGAATGGTAGAAAATGAGCTATTAAAATAGAAAAATACAGCTGTCAAGAGAGCAAATAGGAAACATTAAGCTAATGAGCAATTTTTCAACCTAGGGAATAGGGTTAGAATGACAAATTTTACTACAGTGGAATTGTTCTCCAACTATTATATTTGCAGTTTTCCAGTAATGAGGGAGAAATCCTTATCATCAAAAGGCAATTACTAAAGAATGTACCTTCTTGGAAGTAAATTTATAAGGTGCACACACTTAACCTGGAGATTAAATCTTAAAAAAAAAAAAAAAAGATCACTAATGTTCTCAGAAAACACTACCATTTTATTGGTCGACAGAAGTTGCTGACAGGTCGTTAATAACAATAGCGAGTGTTTAAAGGAGTGTCAAGTTTCTTGTTAACTAGTCCACAAGACTGTCGATTTTGGAGACTCATTTTATTGTGTGTTTATAATGCCAGATAAAGTCAGTGGGTGGGTTGATTTTGCTATACCCTCCACCTCATAATGACTTCAGAAAATGCACTGATATTTCTATTCAGCTCCACACTAACACATCTACTTCCTGAAACATTAATC
Source organism: Octodon degus (assembly GCF_000260255.1). Lineage (NCBI taxonomy): Eukaryota > Metazoa > Chordata > Mammalia > Rodentia > Octodontidae > Octodon > Octodon degus. The sequence goes on from NW_004524715.1 coordinate 4,581,477, forward strand.
AACCACAGTCAGAATGAAAATCAATATAACCCTGAAACATATCCCGGGATACCAAAAATAAGGGTAAAAAAAGACCGAGCATGCGGCATCTTTCTCAGTGTTCTGGAGAATTGTGCTAGCGCCGCAAAGTGCAACTGTTCTTTCTTTATTTTTTTTTTTCGTTCTGTAAACAGCTGTGGATATGAATTTTATATGACATTTTCAATGCTAGGTGATGTATTCCCAAAACAATATTATTAAAGGCTGAGTCTCCGTCCTCTACCAGCTGTTATTTATGATTGCTGCTTTGTGGCGAACAGAACACCAAACACAAATAAATAATGCTGTGCTATGTCTGTGTGTTTTCCCCACAGTGTAGAAAACAAAAGTCTACATTTTTGTATTTGCTTGGGAGAGGGATCTGCTAATGTAAAACAATTTTCCTTACAGGAGGGCGTGTGAGAAAATAAAAGTTAGCAAGGCAATAAATCCTGTTGTATGGAAAATCAATAGGTAAACTGTTATTTGGGCAGGGAAATTAGAAAGCCATCTGTTGGCACTGAGCGAGTAAACCAAGCGGTGGCTTCTGTTTCCTTCTCTGCCTGTCTCCATCGCCCTGTTCATCTGTTTCTCTCTGTCACACGCCTGATTGTTAAATACACTAAGCAGGGGTGAAAGCTCCAATTTTGAGTAAGCTCTGGTGTTCAATTGACAGTTAATTTTATTTTATTTTTATTTTGGTACTGGAGATTGAACTCAGGACCTTGCACTTGCCAGGTAGATGCGTATGCCGCAGAGCTATCTCCCTGGCCTGAGAGTTAATTTTAGAGCTGGTTATTACTCATAGTCAGTTTTATTTTTAAATACATAGATAGTGTTTTTCAGTAACCACTGATCCTGGCTTTGCCATAAGTAAAGAGTAATTAATTTAGGGAATAATATAAAAAAGTTATTATACCTTCACATTTTAGAAAACTATTAAAATATAATGCATATTCTTTGTTCATAAATAAAATAATGAGCACTTACATATTTTGTCTGCAATCTTGGTACATTACAGAGAATTTAGAGACAGAAATTTAATTTTATTACAGATTTAGTAGTACTGGTATTGAATTGTTTATTCCCATATTTCATAATCTTCACTAAAACATGAACATTATACTTCTATTTCTAGTCCTGTAACTAAAACTTTATTTTCTAACATTATGCCTAATGTCCTGTCTTGGTATCTCTTTATACAAAGAAACTTTATAGACAAAGAAATGAAATTCAAATAGCTAGATCATCTATCCCAGACAGACAGTGTGCATCTGTTTATCTATAGACATTTTTCTGTTTGTCCATTTACCTATAGACAGAGTCTACCCATTTGTCTATAACAGTGGCTCTCCAAGGTCTGTAACTTCCCTTCAGGTACAGCACTGTCTAATTGTTACACCTTTGCCAACTTCCTCACTTAGGACTGTCCTTCCTCCTTCTTGGGACTGATTTTTCTTCTGCTTTCTCTTATCTTCACATTATGTTTCATTCTCCTTTCTCTGGGCTTATTCAAGGAGAGGAGAAGCTCCTCCAGAATGTTGAGTTTGATTCTATCCATCAGCAATTGGCTGTAGATAGGTTGTTTCTCTGTGTCACATTTCCCTAGCTAACAGTTCTTGCCAATGGTTTGATTTCAACCCAACCTAACATAAATTTAAAGGGTTTTGTTTCTTATTATTTTCTGAGATTATTGTCTCCATCTTGCTGAGTCATGATCTAAGCATCTCAAGGGGTCAGATGTGTGGCAACGAGACGTCCACACGTAAATGTGCAGAGTCTCATAATCTCACGTGGGAGGAGAGGACCATGCATCCTTCCCCAGGTCTTTACTTTGCTTCAGGCTCCACAGTTCCAGCCAAAAGCTGATGCAGGATGCCATCCTTTATTCCTAAGATTCTGTGCATTCAATGCTATTTAGATACAGACTGAGAAAAGTGCCCTGAATTTATGTGTTTATTCACAACAGTTAAGAAATATAATTCTGGGCACATGGGAACTCCTGGGAACATGGTATTTGCATCGATATAACTGATGTCTCTTGTTAACATCTGCTAGATAGCACTGATCCACAGCATTAAGTGGAAGCCCGGATCATTTAGCAGTTGGAATTACTGTTGTGTTAAAAATTGGTTAGAAAAAGAATACTTAATGTGAGTTATGCCTCGTGTTCCTACTATTTCCTTCCTACTGCTAAAGAGGATAATTGCTCAGTGAGGATTCAAAGAAATTCTCAGTCAGATGCCGAGGGCAGATATAAATCCCTAATAATGAATAATCAGGTAGAAGCTGGATAAAAATGGTATAAAGACCCTTTCATTGTTGTGATGAGATGTTTAAATTCCTTAGGACGAGAAGAATAAAAGTTGAGTTCTAATCCTTATAATTAAGACATTGTAATCACCAAATCCGTTTTTTTTAAACAGTTGCCTGTGATATTTTCTATGTTTCACATGTATTCTTTGAGTCTATTTCACAAAAGGATGAATAGTCTTCTCAATGGTTCACAAATGTACTATTATTTTCATCACTCTCATCCTGAAGTGCTGAAAGAATTTTTTTTAGGTATTCACAAATGCAGGGGCAATGTCCTGCTTCTACTCCTGTAGCTCCTCGGGGGCTGCAAATAGGCGCACTTGGGGTGTGTTTAGAGAATTCTAGTATATTTCATTCAGAAATACATAATGCCTCATTCTGTGTGTGTCTATTTATTTATCTATTGTCTAAAACTGGGTATTTTCAATCATTCTGATGTCTTCATCTTTTTTGCATTAAGTTTATATCAAGTAATCCATGAGTGTTAACTTTTTGGGTTATCTAAAGATTATTTGTAGCAAGCATTGTATGTCATATTCTTGCTTTCTATTGAAAAAAAAGAGAACTAATTATCTTGGATATTTCATTCTCTAAAAGTAATTGGTGTTTTTCCTTTACTCATAGTATCTGCGGGTTGAAAATGTCATAAACTTTCATTTTGGTTAGTAGGATTTATGATGATTAAGTAAATATACCAGATTCTATTCTGGAATCTATCCAGGGGATAAGTGCTACAGACATGTTTTCTATTATGTTACTGTACACTATTGCTTTACTGCAAGAAAAAATAATTTTGCCTTTATTTTATAATTGAGATTCACTTCATAATTAACATCCATAGTTAGAATAACTAAGGAAGATCTGTTCTGTGATTTAAGACTATAATTGTGATTCTGAGGAAGATACTAATCTCACTGTATTATATTACTTTCTACTTGAGTGGGACTCTTGTTCAAGTTTCAATAGAATTTATAGACTATTATTCCTCTATAAATCTTTTATTGTTTTATTCATTTTAATGTAAAATAATTTTAACTGATACATGAAAACATAAAATTATACATTTTTGTTTCATGAGAGAAACAGTACACTTTAATATACATAGTCGTAAATATTAGACACACATAACAAATACATAATTCTGAAGAAGAGGAAAACATATTTCTGGACAAAGTACTCCATTGCTAGTGAAAATTAAAGCTTTAATATATGACTGAGAGATTCAGAAATCCTATTCTAAATAAAAAGAGCACACTGATTTGAAAACACATTCACATAAACATTTTCATGGAGCTGTGTAGAGCAACTTTATTCATGACATCTTAAAAACAGGATGCAACAGGAAGATATCCAATGGATAATGGAAGAAATGAACTGTAATGTGTTTTTAGAATAGAATGTCATTTACCATTGACAGAAACTGACCTATCAACCCAGAAAAAGATACACAGGACTGCTGAGTGCACACTGCACATTGAAAAGATGTGACCATGTAGGGGCTACCTATTGTCTGATGCCAATGACAGACACTTTGGAAAAGTCAAAATTATAGCTAAAGAAAAATCAAAGCATAGTTGCCATGGGTTTATTGGCAGAACTGAGTGTTGAGCAGATCAAAGTTCAGGATGATCCGCAGGGTACTTACCTTCTTTGGTCACGGTGAATATGCGACACTATATTTGTCAAGACTCTAAACTTTATAGCAGTAAGAATCAAACTTAATTATGTAAATTTGAAAAATATTTAGGAATTTGGGTGATTCTAGAGTGAAAGATGGAATCTAACTAAACAATTTATATGTTACAAATGTAGAATTGATGTGGAATGGAGAAAATTGTTGGCAAAATTAGTTTTGCAACTGAGTGAAGTCTGTAAAACTAAAAGGACAAGGAGCATGAAAAGGGCACTCTAGTTATTAAGTTGTTCCTTAAATACTAAGGCATCACAGTTCTTCCATTCATTCAGAACTGTGCAGTTATCAGTTTACTCTCATTCCATTAATTATTTCTTGTTTTTTTTTTTTTTCTTTCAGTTTTCTTTTTGTCCATGTGCATACATGCAACAATGGGCTGCCCATGGTAAAAACAAAGACAAATACCATAACCTTTGCTTAACAATAACATTTGGATGAAAGAAGTCATTAAAGCAAATAATGTGACAAAAAATTTGCCACACATAAAAAGCCACATAAAGAAATATATCATAAACTCTTTAGTATACAAAAGGGGACATATTAAAAGATTACACTGAAGTACTAATTTATGTAAGGTGGAAGAGCCAAAGTTTTTTGCATTTCTCTTAACGCTGCCACAAAAAAACATTTCAATCAATAAAATTAATTAAAAAACTTCTTATTCAGTCAAAAAAGTAAATAACTAAAAAGTTGTCATTCATACACAATACAATCAGTAGATTAAACTGCTACATTTCTATATGTACAAAAGCTTAAGTGAACTGCAATGTATTTCTCTTTCATGAAAATGCCAACATATAGTGAGTTCAAGGCTAGTTGTAGTCCTGCTCCATGAAGTTCTCAGCAAAATAACTTTTTGTCCACTGTCACTTCACATACCTTATAGTGTAACATCGTTCTTATGGAAACTTATGGCAATTAGAGTCTATGACACATTATTCAAATTCAGATAACAGCCTGGAAGTAAAGGCCTCTGAAAGGGTACAGAGTTGGGATTCTGGTGTCATTTATGCAAGGCTTCAATAACTGGATATATAACGCATTCATTTATATTGGTCTTTGCCCTTGCTGTCAGTGAATTTGGAAAAAGTGATCTCTATTATGGATGATTATATTCTATGGCAAATATTTTAATAAAGGGAAAATAAATATTTAGCTAATAACTCTTACCATACTTATCTATAATCCAAAAGCAAGTCATTTGGTCTCTCTTCTTCAATAAACTCAATTCTCTCACTTGTGTACATCACTTTCATTCGGTTGCACATCATGGTTGTGAAATAATGCTAAGCATAACTGTGTAATGATGAAAAATTCTGAGTCTGTTTTTCCCAACAACATGATGATAGCTGTGTGGGTTATCATTAAATTCTTAAAATATGATTTGTGTGATTGAAGAACTGAAACTTTGACTTTATTTGCTTTCATTTCCTTCAAACTTCAGTTTTTATAGTCATGGATAGGCAGCAGCCACAATACTAACAGCACAGCTGTAAGATTTGCAGTAGCTTAGATCAGCTTAAATGTGCGTCGTACCTTAAGACAGGCCACACAGAGACTGGGTCCCCTGATAAGAACATGGTTAATGCTGTAACAAAGGGAACAAAAAAAATTATGAGCAAATGCATGCTTCCTTCCTTTTGGTTTTTATTTATCCATCAAAATTTAGTTTTCTTTTTCCTGAAATTTATCTGCCTTTCATATATCTCAAAAATGAATAATAAAACAGACAAGAAGAATTTGATTTAACCCTTCATATTAATTTGTTAATGGTCTGGGATCATAGAAGTATTCTTCTAATCCAGTAGGTCATGTCAGAAAGAAATGTGTGTCTAGATTACAAATGAACTAATAATTCTCAGGATGTGATAGTATTTCAGCAAGTCTGAAGTATCACACATTTTCAAGTAATTCCAGATTTACTATCCTCTGTCACAATAATTCACTGCACTCAATATATTGTATTACAAACACACTTTCTGTGTGCATTTACACATGTGCTTCTATGTGCCAACAGGTGTGTGATATTCACATATGAGGGCAATACATAGTGTACCATGCATAAAGAGAACACATATGAGGGACATTGGTAGGGAAACATTTATAAAAATAAAGCCATCTCAGGGTTATTAAGAGAGAAAAAAGATGAAAAATTTGTTTGAAAGCAAATAAGGAGATTTTTAAAAATTTACAACTATTGCCTTATATTCAGATAAAAACTATATAGACCTGAGTTCAATCCCTGGTTCTGAAAACAAAACAAAACAAAAACAACTATGTACAGAAAAAAGCAATTCATCAAAATTTAGTGAAGATATGCATGTTCTATAGGGTGCTTGCTTGGTTGTTCACTTTTCGTTGCTATATTTCTTCCAAAACAGTCTTCTTGACCACTACAGAAACCTGATCTTTGCTCATCTTGCTCTTCTACTTCCAAAATGTGCCTCCTGCTAGGAGCGAATTATATACATCTACATGTTGAGCTTCAGACAGAACATCAAGGAAAAGCAATCGCTGTTTCAATTTATTAAGCCATTTCAAGTAGATTTGAGTATGAGACATCTCTGTCAGGAAAATGAGTTTCAAAAGTAGAATCTTTCAACTATCACACATTAAGACTTAGTTTATTCTTCACTTGGATAGACAAACATAGCAGGAAAACCACAATAGAATAATTGTAGTTAGTGAAGAACAAAAGGGATTGTTCTTTTATTCACTGTTGATTTCTCCAGAGATCATAGTAAGAATATAATTTTTATCTCTGTGAGGAAATACAGGATTGAATTTCATATCAAAACTTTGATTACATGTATAAGTTGCTAACATTTTTATTTCTCCGTATAAAATCAAAAGATTAATTGTTCATATGAATGAAAATAACCCTTAAGGTTATGGAGAAACTGTATATCCTAATGATAATTCAAAGGTGAGTACCCTAATAAAGGGGCCAAGGATTTACTAAAAATAGTTGTTCGGTTATCTTTCTCATACATGCTAAAAAGTTCTCTTCACCCCAAAAATTTGAGGAGAAAGATCCTTAAAGTCTTCAACTATTACACATAGTGGAAAAAAAGTAAAGTTTACTGTGAGGATTTGTTTTTTCTTAAATAATGCAACAGAATTTAAACATATGTTTAAATTAAAGGAAATTTTTCCTGGAAATGGTTACAGACATAAAAGAGAACAGTTTGGAAAAGTTTTAGGGAAGTGTATAGATACGCCATCCAAAAGGAAACCCATGTAGATCTTTTCGTAAGAGCAGATTTTGAGAAGAAAGGGAAGGGGCAGGATGGAAGAGATAGACTTGGATAATTTATGGAAAAAGGAATGTACACCTTGGCTGAGGCTCTGGAGTTGAGATGTCTAAGACTAATCATTTAATTAGAAGAGATTTTAAACTTTCAAACTTTCCTCACAAAATACATCTTAAAGTCATTTTAAGGCTTTCTTTAACATTAAATGTGCTGCCCTCTAACTTAGTATTTAATTGTGAGGATTAATTATTGAAATTATTTCATTAATGATGTATGAGGTATTTATTCCATAATATAATAATTATCTGTACATTGCTGAAGATTAAAACACAAAATTCTTTTAAATGAAAAGGTGAATTAAAACACAACAAAACTCAGTCTCCAAAGTCAAGGGTGGGGAGAGGTTTTCTACGATACTTGTGGTATCCATTGAAAATAACTTTATGTAAGGGTCGGCCAAATAACTCAGTGGATTAAAGCACCTGCTTCCAGTTCCAGCACCTGCCTACTGTGCTGGCCCCTTCCCAGGACCTACTGAGAGGGCAATTGAGACTGAGCGTGGTGGCACACGCCTATAATCCCACCTCTTGGGAGGCTGTAAACATTCGGATCACTAGGAGTCTGATCTAGTAGTGAGACCCTCAACACCCTGTAGACCCTTCCAAAAAAAAACTTTATGCAAAGATATGTGTGGTTTTAGTAAACCTTGCTATTTCCACTTCCTCTTTAAGGAAAAAACTATTTTAAAACTGAGAAAAATTAATGTAACAATATAATTTCTAAAAGGAGCATGTCACTTGGTTTAAACAATAAAATTGTGGGGTTGGGGAGATGGCTCAGTAGAATAAGAGCTTCCCTGGCAAGTGCGAGGGCCTGAGTTCAATCCCAGGTTCTGCAAAATATAAATAAATAAATAAATAAATGATAAAATTGTTTCTCAGAGTTGAATAGTGCTTTGTTTTAAATAATTTTATTGAGAAACAAATAGCAATGAGGCAGTTTCAAAACCAATCAGTAGGACAGTTTCAATAATTAATACATTGCATATTGTTGTTTTAGTGGTTATTCATTGTACAAGATGCAGACATGATATCCTGTCCACAAACACTATTAGAACAAATCTTTCTATTCACTGAATTAAGAGAAAGTAGTTGTATATCTATCCTATTTTGGATATACAGATACAAAATGGTCCTTCCTTTGTATCCCCCTTTTTTTTGTTTAGTTTTGTCAGAGAAGGGTATTCCATTGTCTTTTAAATATTGTAGGTGTATGAATTCAGCAAAATAATCCAATATAGTCCAGTAGTCCATAATAGTAGTAGGCTTTCCATAAGACTGGCAATGTTAGAAGTTGTTGACTTGAGCCTTTCATAGCTCAGCATATTAATGTGGCTTTACTTTATACACCTCTTTTTTGTACTTTTCTGCTGAATGGTTAACACCAAGATAAAGCAAGATCTATATAGCAAGAAATGTAACTTTTGTATCTGACAAGGTCAGTCAAATTTCCTCAGGGTAGTGCTTTCTTAATCATTTTTTTTTGAGAATGCATTTACAAAACAAGTTTCAATAGAAAAATTTTGAAATGTTTATTTTTAAATAATTGATTTTATTTCTGGAAGTTTGATTCTAAGGAAAATGCATTTGAGCTTTCTTTACTGATGATGAGAATTTAGTTACTTATATTTAAAATAAATCATGAAGCATACTGCCAAACATGTATTGTTCAGTGTACACTGCCATGAAGTTCTTGCTTTTCTTTTAACAGCACCCAAGATCAGATTTAAAAATCAATCAAATATTTCCTGAGAAAGATTGATTTAAAAAATGCTCTGGTGAAAATAAAAAGGATTTTTTTCTTAATTGTTATACAATAATTGCCTATAAATATGCCATAATGACAGTCACAATGCTAATGGTAAGAGTGTGCATGATTACTAAAGAACACTATGTTCATTATTTTCAAAAGCCAGACATTTGAAAGAAATGTTCCATAAAAATATATTATTTTTCATTAAATTACCTAGTGATAATATTCTTTGGGACTATGGTTGCTTATTAAAATTTTTTTTGGTTGATTTGTTCTAAATTATGCTTACTTTATTGAAGAGTATTTTCATCTAAGCTAATGGATAAATGAGCCTGAATAAACAGAAGGATTTAAATTTGAGCAACATTATATAGTATTAGCCTGACTGTTACCATATATGTTTTCAAAATATGAGTAAGGTTCAAAAGTGTTGTGTAGTTTTCTTATTGTTTTGTAACATATTATTTGTGCCCAATGCAAAGCTTCAATTAGGGTGTTGGCCAGTACTGCTTTCATTGAACTTTGCAAAGGAATGGCTGGGGATTGGCAGTGCAGGCTGTCCTTGGTTTGTGGCCACATGGTCCTTTTCTTAGGGAAAGTCAGTCTGTGCCTAGTCCAAGGTCTACTTGATTTAAAATATTCATTTGTGTGTGTGTGTGTGTGTGTGTGTGTGTGTGTGTGTGTATTTTAGTACACGGTCTACAGGGTCTCACTACATAGATCAGACTCATAGTGATCCGCATGTGTTCAGCTTCCCAAGAGCTGGGATGACAGGTGCGTGGAGTCTCACTCCCTGTCTCAGCATGCCCCAGGGGTAGGGCTGGCACTATAAGCCAGGGATTGACCCCTGACTGTTGTGCTTTACCTAAGCAGGTGCTTTAGTCCTCTGAGCTATCTGGCCAGCCCCAAATATTCAAACCTTAACCACACTAACTTGTGTTACATAAGGATGAATTAAGCCAACACTCTATTAAGTTACAGACTGGATTCATACAGAACTCTAAAAATAATTCACTGAATTTTCTAGCAGAGATTACTAAACTGTCACACTAATTTGTAGAGCTATTTTGAGGGCAGAAGGGTATATTTTGAATGAGAAAGCTCTTGTATTTACAAATTCTTATAAATCTTTAAGAAAGAAGGAGAAAATTCAAGGATATTGTTGGTAGCCTCAGGAGGGTATAGTTTGCTCCCTAAGAAGGAGATTAAAGATGTTCTGATGTAAAAGGCAGGTAGCAATTAAGAAGCATGTTATTAGACAACTCTGAGATTAATGATAGCCTTAGCAGGTAACATGGGAAGCATTCAGCTAATGGAAATTCTACAATATCCTTGAAGGGACTGTGAGAACCACTCAAGAAATTTAGCTTCAAGGGTATTCAGAATCTTAGACTTAGTGCTCTTATTTATAGTACTACCTATGAAACCAAGCCATAGAGAAAATGATCGGGCTCAATATTAGGGATTCAGAAACTACAGGATAGTAATAGCAGTAAATAGCAGTAAAAGATAACCACTTGATTATTAGCAATTCACTTTTTAATTAGTTTATTTGCAGATAAGTATCGTTAACACAGTGCTCCTTTATGTTCCTTTATCTTATGGGGGTTGTATCTATTGCTATGGATAGTTATAATATTAATTAATTCATTTATAAAACGGTATCACATAGCAAAATTCCAATAATATATGAATTTCAAAAATATACTTTAATTAAAACAGTTATGCAAGGAAATTTTTATTAAGAAGAATGGATTTGTTTTGCATGTCCTCAAATTGATCTAATTTCTGGCTTGAAAAGACACAGTCTCCATCAGGGTAATGTTCGCAGTCCCCTGAAAGAATGATGACCAAATGCAACCATTCTTATAAATCCTGGAATCTGTAAATGTTACCTAATAAGGAAAAAGGGTCTTAGTTAATCTGATTAAGGATCATGACAAGGGAAGATCATCCAGGAAGCATAGAGTAAGCCTGCAGTGGAATCAGAAATGTTATAAAACCTCTGAGATTCTAGGGAGATTGGCCCACGTGAGCAAGAGGAGGGCGTGTGATTACTCCAGGAGGGCTCTGAGTGATGCCGAAGCCCAAGCCAGGAATCCAGGATCTTCAAAAAGCAGGAAGCTCTGACTCCTTTAGGACAACTGGAGGGAGGTGACTTACTTTGGCTGTAGGCTAAAAGTTGACCATTGTCAATTAAAAGGACTTTTATTGCCTGAAGTCCTTCTGCCCTATAAGAGACCTAAAGAACATGGCACAGAATCAGCTACACTAAACACACTTTAATGTAACCAAAATTGATAGCCTTATATTTGCTTATTTGCACCAACTTGTACTAAATCATTTATGAATCCAATTTTCACAATAATCACAGGTGAGTATTGTATCACACTCTTAGAAATGAGGGAATTTAGAATTTGTAAGTAAAGTGTTGGTCAAATAACTCAGCGGATTAAAGAGCCTGAAATCAGGCACCCAGCCAGGGATTCGATCCCTTGGCCTGTAGTGCCGGGCCCGGCCCCCAGGGTGCGCTGAGATGGTGCTTGAGACTGGGCGTGGTGGTGCCCACCTATAATCCCAGCATTTGAGAGGCTGTAAACAAGGTGATCACTATGAGTCTGATCTAGTAATGAGACCCTGAACACCTTGTAGACATTTCCTTAAAATAAAAAATAAAAGAAAATTTGTAAGTGAAGTAAACTAGTAAGAAAGTATTGAAGCTGGAAACCAAGTCATTTTTTACTGGTCTGCCAAGGTTTGAGCTTGGCATCATACTTATTATTTTATAGTGCAATGAAGGATTTGATGATGTAAATTATATATTTGCACAGCAAATATGTAACTCAATTTATTTCCACATACTTCGACTTTAGTTTCTTCTTCTGAACATGTAACACTTTCATTGCACAAATACTTCAATTTCATAGTGAGAGAAAATGATTCAATGAGAAATACACCATAAAGCTTGATTTAGAAGCACTATTAATCTGCCTCATTTGGTACAAAGCGTACTAAAGGAGAGACTCTGGGATTTTCTCTGTAGCACAAGGAGTGAAAATTTGGTTTCCTTTTGTTCTTAAGACATTCTCTGGCAACTGTGTTCAATGTCCAGCCACACTACTCAGGCACAAACTTAGAATGTGGTATAGAGATGCCCGAGTGTTTGGAATCTAGATATGAAGTGAAATCATTATGGAGTTTCATTTTTGTACAATGTTAATATTCTGAAGTTGTACTTATTCTAAGATTTATAAATATTTGGTGAGAAGAAAAAAATGAAAAGAATCTAAAAAAAGAAAATAAAATGACCTCACACCCCAACTGCCCTCCCAAATCCTTCAAAAACTTACCTACTTAAGTAACTATAATTTAATTTTCACCTTGGTAATGCAAAGATAAAACAAGCGGGTTCAATTATGACAGTGACCTATTAGAATTTTACACAATTGGATGTTCTCAAAAATTTGTGTGTGCACACTTGTGTGTGTGTGTGTGGGTGTGTGTGTGTGCATGTGCGTATGTGTAGCCTTTTCATATAATTTTATGCCATGGTAAAGTAATACCACTTTGTTGAGAATGTATGAACAGGAACACATTTCACTTACAGATTTGAGTTTTTCTTTGGTCCCTTGATATCTTATCCCTGCTTTCTGGAAATGGAAGGGCTTTGGCTCTTACACCCCTCCCCTGGACAGAGATGCCACCATGTAACTATACATCTTGAGGACTAACATAAAATCAATCTGTGTGATTATGCAATTTAGCTCCATTTGTAGTGCTAATTTATCTAGACGCATCTTTAAATGAGTTTATTATAAAAAATTCATAGGGTTTGCTAAAAGCCAAATTAAGCTTTGCAACAACCCAAAACATTATCAACAAGGGAAATCTCTAAAAGTACCAGCAAACAAGAGAATATCAAGTGATATCTGGAAAGACATAAAATGTGACATCAACTCTTTAAATGCTGGCTATTGTTTTATTGAGATCTGAAGTATGTTGCTGGGGCTTAGCTAAATTTCTCTGTTGCCCATTACCACTGGAGTACTGTCCTCTCAGGGGAGAGACAGGGAGTCTGCAGTTGTTCGCAAGTCAAAATGCCAGTTTAGTGGATGATCAGTGGGGGAAAAATGACAGAGAAAGAGTATGTCTTTCTCCTGAATTCCAAAGCTAAAGAAACTAAAAATAAATCTTGGTTCTCTGTGAACCTGAGTGAAAAACAAACAAACAAACAAACAAACAAAAACATTGTTTGATCAGAAAGCAGTAATGTTAAAAATTCATCCTGAAAATATTGACATATTCATTTGTTCATTATTTTTTGTCTTTTTGTTTTGTTTTTTGACACACAGTCTCGTTACCAAGTTCAGGCTGGCCTCAAACTCAAGCTGGTCTTGAGCTCATTGTGGTCCTCCTGCCTCAGCCTCCTGAGTGCTGGGATTAAAGGTATTGGCCACCACACACAGCTAAACAATTGACATATTAAAGTTGCTAAAATTGGGCTGGAGATATAGCACAGCAGCATAAGCTCCTGCCTGTCAAGTGCAAGGTCCTGAGTTCGATCCTTGGTACTGCAAAAATAAATAAATAAATAAATAAATAAATAAATAAACAAATATTGCTGATATTAGGGTCCCTAAAGCTAATGGCAAAAGGAGATAATGAAGGATATAATTAAAATAGTTTTACAAAAGCAGAAGTTATTTATGATAATTTGTTGTATTTGAAACTGGTTAGGTATAGTCGTAGATATACCTTTTCTATAATAAAGTCCTGGTAAAAATGTGAAATTTGTCAGGAAATTAGAATTCATTTGATCTCATATCCTAGTTTCAAAAAGCTGGAACATGTTTAGTGGCTGTTCTATCTGTGACTGTGATGGGAATTAGTCAATAAGCCCATGCTCTTGGTTCAGCTAAATTTCTGTTTCTTTCATTCACATTTATTTATTTGTTTATTTTTTAGTACTGGAATTCAAACTCAGGACCTTGTGCTCGCCAGGCAGGTGCTTGTGCCACTGAGATATAACCTCAAACTCCTCAATTATATTTAGCGATAGGAAGATTCTGCATTCTTTTTTGTAAGGTTTAGATACAGGTACTTAGTCACTAAACACTAATCTTTACTTAAAAGACAGAGGCAATTTCAAGTCTTAGAACCATAAAACTTAAGGTAAATCCACAAGTAAGTCACTAAGCAAGTAAAAACCAGAGGCTTATGTATGGATTTTCAAGTTTATTCTTGAAAGAGCATAAAAGGTCAATAAATTAAGGTTTTATTAAATTGAACTATAAATGAAAACATCACAGTACTTTGGGTTCAAATGTAGTGTTCCTAAATGCTTTCAATGGGTATAAGAAGAGATATTTCTAGAAATGTTGAAGCAAATGGAAAATATTATTTGTCAAAACTATTCTTTATGGATGAAATATAGTCATTAATATTAACATTATTACAGACAAATCAATAGCCTCTTGATGAACAAAGACAAGGAAGATGCATGCAACACTGGCGATGATTATCACCTAAGTGTGTTATCCCGGTATCTTCATGTCCTTTCCACAGCAAATTCATTATCTAGGTAAACACATACATAGGTGTTCTAAACAGAAGAAAAATGTTTAAATGGTATAATGAAGTTGTCTATGAATGCTAAGGGGGAGAACTACTTCAAGGCTCATGTAAGCTACTGCTGTATTTCTTTTTCTGTGTTTTGTTCTGGATATTATATGTTACTCTTTTAGAAAAAGAATGATTGCTGAGTTTACATACCTATAATATTCAATAACGGAACTTAGAAAAAATGGGGTATACCTATGAATGTCCATTTTGTATCTGTGTATTCAAAGTGGTTGGGATAGATATATAGTTGCATTCTCTTAATGAATAGAATGATTTT
>NW_004524715.1:4601510-4604539 GCF_000260255.1 Octodon degus
ATTTGTTGAAACTGTACTTCCGATTTGATTTGAAACTGTCTCATTGCTATATGTTTATCAATAAAACTGTAGAAAAAAAATTAAAAAAAAATAAATCAGAAAAAAAAAGAATTTCATTATTGTTATTTAATCCCCATATCAACATAATTTTAATTTTTTTCAAGCAACCTAGAATCTGCCTTTTGCATAAACTTAAATGATAAAATATGGTATTACCTGTCACGCATGCATTCAACAAAATATCACTGCACAAAAAATTGTCACCTTGAATTTCATCAAATATTGGAAAGTATGAACCACTATGTTTTGGTCCATCATGTCCACTGGGGCACTGATGCCTACATTTAGATGACTAGGTCAGATGTATATTGATTTACAATAAATAATACATGGAAGAAGCAAGGTGCTTGAATTTTCTCACTGGAACTTACTTCCAGTTGAATAGTAGATAAGCAAACATAGAGTGCCTGCCTACTGAGATTTTTCTGTTTGTAGACTACCTTCAAAAAGATTCTGGACATCAAACTGATGGGATATTTCAGTCCTGAATTTCAGTATAGGCTTTATTTTCTTTTTTGCCAAATGCATAATAAATTATGAATATCATTGCTGGTCATTGGGTAATAACCCAGTGCAGTTGCAAACACTTTGATCAAGGTTTATTGGTCCTATCATGCCCAGTACACAGCCTTAACTACTAGACAAACAGGCAAATTATTACAGAGCAATAAATCCCAAATCACATAATCTACATTAATAATGTAAGAAAGCAGCAGTGCTTAAAATTATTGATTGACCCTCTATAATTCATGGTTTCAAGATTTTTTTATGAAAGTATGTGTTAAAATTACATATTTATATTGAACTTATTTAATTAAATTTTATTTGTATTTCATACTTTTTCTTTAATGCAAGCTTATTAAAATAAAAAGAGACTACAGATAATTATATCTTTAAAGCTATTGATAATAAAAATAACAGATTTAAATGATAATCTGGATAATTTATAGCCGAAAACTTTTTTTGAAATAAATTTTAAAAAGATAATTTCTTTTTCTTTTGCTATATTTTACCCTTAGTTATTGAACCTAACTTCTTCTGTATAACTAAACCATGATTAAAAGTTTTAGTTTTTCTTTTTCTTTTTTGTTTGGTACCAGGAATTGAACTCAAGACCTTGTTCTGGCTAGGCTGGTGCTGTGCCACTGAGTTATATCCCAAGAATTTAAAAATGCTTTAAAGTGACAATAAAGCATGAGAGAATCATCTTTTTTCTAAGACTAGTAATCACTAACAAGCATAGTATTTGCAGTGTGAGGGTCACTGGTTCAATCCTCACATCAATTCCAGGCACTAAGTCTTATCATAGTACAACTTTATAGATCAAGAAATGGAGATATTAAGAAAATTACCAAGATTGCACGAGAAGAATTCAAATTCATGTGCTGTGGCTTCAGTTCTCATGGTGCTAATCACTGCTTCAGTGTTGCAAATTGAGTTTTACTTTTCTCACGTGTGGCATTTTACAATGATAAAATAAAAAAGAAAAAAACAGAACAACACTGCTATGTACACAAGCTTATTCTCTTTTGTTTTCTCTTTCTTTCTCTTTCTCTTTCTCTTTCTCTTTCTCTTTTCTTTCTTTCTTTCTTTCTTTCTTTCTTTCTTTCTTTCTTTCTTTCTTTCTTTTTCTTTCTTTCTTTCTTTCTTTCTTTCTTTCTTTCTTTCTTTCTTTCTTTTTCTTTCTTTCTTTCTTTCTTTCTTTCTTTCTTTCTCTTTCTTTCTCTTTCTTTCTTTCTTTCTTTCTTTCTTTCTTTCTTTCTTTCTTTCTTTCTTTCTTTTCAGAACCAGGGGTTGAACTCAGACCCTTTCACTTGCCAGGGAAACATTTATTCCACTGAGCCATCTCCCTGGCCTCTGTACACAAGCTTGAGAGCAACAGAGGAGCAAAATGGATTCGTGAAAATTAGAGCTGTAGTGTTTTCGAATATTTGCAATATCTAGAAGATATTTTCTTATGCATTAATATTAACTATTAATCTTATTTTATTTCTCCTACCCTCTGTATTTTTTTTTGCATACAGGGACTCTATTTTTCTGTTTTCTTGAAGATTCTATATTCATTCTCTGTCAGCATGAAGAGGTGCTTAGTTTGCTGGTGAGTTAATATCCTGGTAAGTTTTAAAATTCAATGAGTTTTCAACCCAGTAGAGGAAGCATATTTAGGGAAACATGATTTTCCAATACATATGTTGTATCAGGGAAAACATATAATGTAGGTAACTGATTAGTCCAAATATGGAGCATTTGGTAGAGAGATGGGAAGACTAAACAGAAGATATAATCATTTCATAGTATGTTCTTATTGCAAAAGATGTTGTACAAGATAAATATGCAGCAGTAACTCAGTTGTGGAACTTAGTTTGCTCCAAGTTCATGTTCAAACACCAAAAAGTTTGAGAATTAAATATACTTTTCTCTTAAAAATTATGGGAAACCAAAGAATTGGTTCTGAAGTCCCAAAAATAACACAAATTCCTTTTCCCAGGACCTTAGCACAAAGTTACAAGTCCTAGCTTGTGGAGATACCATTAACACATCTAAACACAACAAATACAGCACAGTACATTAAATATTGAAACACTAGAGCAAATAGTGTTTTTTTTTTTTTTTTAATCTGTAACAGAACTTTGATTTAGAGTCATAGCCCAGGTCTGGTGAGTGTGTGGAGGGCTTCCTGCTACCCTGTGTGGGCGGGACCAGTCCCATCCCAGGAGCAGCATGGGCTGGACCTTCTGCCACCCCCTTGGGCCGCCCCCCACCACTCTGTAGTACCTCCCCCACCCCACACACCGAGTAGGAATTTCTGCTGCGTTACGGGAACCCCAAGGCCCAGTCCTAGCCCAGATCTTGTGAGTGGGTGGGAGAGCTTCCTCTTCCCCCTACTTAACCTTGCCCCCTCCAGGCACAGCTCAGGCCTGGCATACACACCTGGGGTGTAACCCTGCAGCTGCAATCCCTGCAGAGAG
>NW_004524715.1:4604639-4618222 GCF_000260255.1 Octodon degus
AAAAAAAAAAAAAAAGAAAAGAAAAAAGAAAAAGAATGAAATAATCCAGGTAACATCATCAAGATAGAATTCAACATCCCCTTCTTTCCCTGTAATTGATTTTACAATATCTTATTGATTCAAAGTGATTTATCTGAAGGGCAGGCCAAATAGCTCAGCGGATTAAACAACCTGCTTCGGCAGGCACTTAGCCCAGGTTGGTTTGATCCCCTGCCTGCTGTGCCGGCCTTGCCCCCTGGGTGCACTGAGACAGTAGTTGAGACTGGGCATGGCACACGCCTGTAATCCCAGCTCTTTGGGAGGCTGAATACAGGTGAATCACTATGAGTCCAATCTATGTAGCGAGACCCTGTTGACTCTTACTAAAAAAATACAAAAAACACAAAAAGAAAAGAAAAACAAAGTGATTTGTCTGAGAAGATCACATGTGTGGAGTCAAAGTAACTACAAAGGAGGAACTAAATTAATCACTTAGGCAAATGGAAACAGGAGCTGAGGCATGAAAAGGTGCCCCTGACCAGACAGTTAAAGTAGACTTTAATACCCAGAATATCAAGGTATCCTAGGTCACAAGTCTGCTGTCCCATAATCACCAAAAGACAGCTAAGGCAAAATGTTCCGCTAACCACACTCAGCCCAACCATGATGTATTCTAAAGCGACCCTTGACTAGAACGAGTGTCTTTTCTCCTAAAACACAATCACCTTTTAATGTCTTAGCACCTGTTCAAGTTTTCATTTGGGCCCTTAGTGAAAGTCATCTGCTGCAATAATTAATTTTGTTGTACTTACCATATTGAGTACCATCTTAAGAGTGAGAAGTCTTCAATAAAATTGATTAGAAGCCCTTGCTTTGCGCTGAGGCCCTGCACTAGTCCCTGGAGGCTAGAATGAAATGGAAAGAAATACAGCAATGCTGTTAATCAGGCGCTGACTTCATTACCTCAGGGCAGAGGTCATGACTGGTGGATCAGACTGGGGCATGGGAAAGGATGTGTGGATGTTAAGTATTTGCTGTGCTCTGACTGCAGGTAGCTGAAAGGATGGGAGTGCGTAGGTGGCAGACGACGTTGTCCCTAACAGAAAGGAGCGCAGCTGTGAAGTGCGCAGAGTCAGGTGAGGAAATGATACAGCCATAAGAACGCAATTCAGATCAGAGCCAACAAGCCTTGAAACACGAATATGTTGCTTGGATTCTTAAAATATCCTTTCGTAATATTTTTCTGACTTAATTTACTTCATAAAATACTATTGCAATGAACACTTCGATGTTACTCAGTTAACACACATGCTGGTGTAGTGCATGATTCTTTGATTTCTAAACACACCCAACTTCGTAGTTCTGTTTATTATTTATTTAAAATTACATTAGTGAGGTTAATATTACATGTGATCATTAATTATGAACTGTCAGGTTGACTTTAATAAGAACTACCTAGCAGATTCCTAAAGCTCTGAGTGTGTCTATGACTGATTAACAAGCAGACCACAAGCCGAGGGGGTTAGACCCAGTTACCTGGCTGTGAGGGGCACCAGCCAATAGGCTTATAGCCTGGACACAATAAAAAAGGAAGGTAAAAGGAAATCATCCCTTTTTGATCAGAGCGGCTCCAGTCTTCACCATTGCCTGTGCATGCTGGTGTCTGGTTCTTTCTGGCATCTGCTAATCTGTTTAGCCTCTCAACACTCATTCTTTGGGTGACATAGATTGTGCTGACTCTGTGGCAAGATTCCAAGATTTCAGCATTTGAGCGCTGTTGGATCCACTGGTCCTGCAGCATGCAGATGGACATTTTGAATTGTGCTTGAATTTCACATACAGACATTGGGACTCTTCCCCTGCAGGTCCTATAAGCCTGCTTAAAAATTTCTTGTCTAACTGTACATGCATTGTACATTGATTAGCCTCTAGCGAACCCAAAATAATACACTATAGAATGATATGTTTTGTTTCAGGAAGTTGTACATGAATTTAATGTATTGTGTTTTATGTATTTCGCACAGGGTCTACAGGGTCTCACTGCGTAGATCAGAGTTAGAATGATTCTCCTGTTTTCAGCCTCTCAAGTGCTGGGATTATAGGTGTGCACCACCATGTCCAGTCTCAATTGCTGTCTCAGCGAGCCCTAGGGGTGAGGCCTGTGCAGCACAGGCGGGATTGAATCCTGGCCGCTTCACTCTGCCCAAGAAAGTGCTTTAATCTGCTGAGCCATCTCCCCGACTCCTAGGCCCTCACTTTTAGTAGTTTCACCTTCCAATACTATCGTTCTGGGAACCAGCCTTCAATCACAATTTACTCCAATGGAGCATAATTAAACCCTATCCAAACCATATTTATAACCGTTATTTGGGAATAATTTTATAGGCTTCCTCTGAAATTGCAGCAGTTGTAAGATACAGTTTGAGTAGGCAAAACCTCATCAAGTGGCACCTCGGTGAGACTTTTTCTAAAATAGTGTTAGACTTAGAAGACCTTGTATATTAGAATAAAAATATGCCAGAAGTCCAGAAGGAAAGACCATCTTGGCAATCAATAGACATACTTACCAAGTAAGTGAGTGGCTGACTGAAAAACATACTGGTCTGTAAATCTTGATTTTCATTTTAAATTGGGTAATTCACATTTTCTAGGTCTGTGATATGTAATGGTTTGGATTTCTATCTGACAATATTTACTATTGCATTATAATATGATAATTTATCTTTCAGTTTAACTTTGACTTCAGAGAAATGGAAAGTTCAGACAAAGATATACAAAGACCTGGGTTTATGAATTCCTTATGAATAATTTTTAGTTTGCAAACAAAAAATATTTGGTAAAAATTGCATCTGTTCTCTAGCTCTGTGTTGTGTGATGTCATAACTGCACCATATTTCCAAGAATCACTGAATGAATTAAACTTGTGAATCGAGGTACCACTGTGTGAGCATCAATTTCAATTACAAAAGCAAGTTTTTCGAGGAGTTCTTTAGTTACTCTCTGTGTTGCTGAAAGAAAATACTTGAGACCCAAAGTAAAAGGAAGAAAATCTTATTTCAGCTCACAGTTTATAAATTTTCAGTCCATAATTGGAAGGAACCAGGGCAGGGCAGCATGACAGAGGGGCATCACAGAGGAGAAATGTTTCATGGCATGCCAGGCAGGAAGCAGTGGGCAGGAAGCCATAGCAGTGAATCTGCCTTTTTCTTTTATACTATCCTGGCTATAATTGGATGGTGCCTCCCACACCCAGTATAGGGATTATGCTTGTAGTAATCTCATTCAGCCACATCCTATGCTAATTCTAATCCGTGGACTAATTCATCTCCACATAATCTTAATTCTGGTATCATGAATCATTGAGGAGGTAACCAGTTGGGATCTGGATTTTCAGGAAAATCTTGAAGAAGCTTTGGGAAAGAATAAATATATATGCATATGAAATATATCTCATACATATATTTGATTCTGTATTTCCACCTTGGTATTTCTCTCACTCTCTCTTTTAAAAAAATCTTTTATTTATTGGTGCAAGGACTCACTACACACCTCAGACTCTTAATGATCCTCCTGTCTCGGCCTCCGCAGAGTTGTGAATACAGGCATGTGCCACTATGCTTGGTTTCAGTGGCCAACACGGTGCACCTGGGTCCTTGCACTTACCAGACAGGTGCTTAGACAGCTGAGCTGTCTCCCTGCCCCAGTATTTCTTTCTTTTATACCTATTTGAGGCCTGTGTGTACTTTTAAAGAAAGGAATCTCTGTCTCTAGGCTACTAAACTTTAGCCAAATTGATTGAGACACAGCTATCACAACTCTGATCTACAGTTTCCACAGTACAGCGTATATTTGACTAAGCTTCCTGAATTCTGCTTAGGTTTAGACTAGTTAATTATGTGTATATTTCTGAGATGTCAATATAAGTTGTATATTCCTTGTTCAGAATACTTAAGGCCAAATATGTTCCAGATTTTGGGACCATTATCATTTGTGTCTAGTTGTCTCCCTGAAGCCTCTTGCAGTCATTGTGGTGGCTACTAGAGTTTGTGGTTAATTCATGATCTAATGCAGGGATTAAGGTGTGAGTGCTACATTCGCCCTGGGGTAGGTAATCTGCATATACTACCAGGGAGGGGAGGGAGAGAGGCTTGCTAGCTGCCACAGCTGCTGCTCCTCCCTTTGCTCTTTGTCTGCTGTCACGATAAACTGCTGCCCTCTGCCTTGAGCAACTCTGCCTTGGAACCAGCTGAGTATGACTGAAACCTCCACTAAGTGTGAGCTAAATAAACCTTTCTGTCCTTCAGTCTGGATTTCAGATATTTTGTCCCAACAACAAGAGAAAAGTAAGACAAAGACTTTTTAAAATGTGGAGATTTGAATACACACAATGAGATATCTTGGCTATGAGAATGAAATTTAAACCAAAAGTATATTACCATACTTTATATACCTTATACCTATAATCTGAATATACAGTATTTTTAGTGGGCCTGTGTTTGACTGTAATCTGTCATATGGAGTTATATATGAAAGTTCCTAATGTGGAATCATTTTGTCACTCAACAAGGTTTGGACTTTTGGAACATTTCTTACTTAGGATTTTATGATTAGATATATAAAATGCTTTTAGAAAAGAAAAGGAAGAGCAAAAGCAAAGTTCTTTTCAAGTCATTCCTAAGAGGCATCATTTTTAACAAAAGTGCTGCCACGAATTTTAAAAAAGCATTAAATAATGATATGATTTCTATGTCTTGGTGTATTCAGTGTACCATGACTTGGTGTATATTTGTCTAGTCTCCTTGTGAGACTTTCTAATTTGTTTGTCATATACCTCTTGAAAATGTTACATGCTGTAAGGTCATGCACAATTATATTTTTACCAATGCCCCCTAGTCCCCAGATGTAACCATGAAATGATTCAAGACTTCATACCAAATATGTCTCGGGCAAGGCAGCAGCGGTGCTCCTGAGATAGTCCTGGTGTTCTTGGAGAGTCTATGAGACAGATGAAGGCAGAGGATGATGAAAGGAGACACATGTGCTGCCCATCAGCCCTACGCAGCGTGGCTCCGGCCAGCATTCAATGATCAGACTTTGGGGTACGGCCATTGCACGTCATTGATTGAGTCTATGCGGGGAGGACACACATTAGTCAGGTGGACAAGAAGAGCAAGGCAGCCCACTGAGAGAATTATGAAAGTTATAACGGCTTGATCCTTGGCCACTAAGTAGAGTCTGGGTATTTTCTAATGCAATGAAAGCTATAACAGGATAGAGGGATCAAATAAGAGTGTTAGTTTCTTATTGATATTTTGGTGATTCTAAATAAAAAAAATTTAGAAATCTCAATAGGCTTACATTCTATTGAGTAGAAATTAGTCTAAAATATGTTCCTGAAAAGAGAGGCAATATTTCTAAAACTAAAGAGTAGTTAAATAAATAATTGAAAATTATTTGAAACATATGAAATTTAGGTGTGGAATTAATTTAGTGGAATAAGAAAAAAAAGCAAATGATATTCATTAGGATTTGCTGATGTAGGTTGAGGCAATTATTATAGTTTAGCTTTCCATTTACATTTAAAATAAAGTATAAAGCCTCCCTGATCCCGAGGATGAAGGAACTCATTTCATGATTTTAAGAACAGTAAAGAAGCTTTTAAATACTGCTGTGAAAATGGAAGGAAAAGTGGAACAAAAAGTACATTAAGAATGACACTCTGTAAATGTCGAATGGATGGCATTTTGACTGAGAATGTTTTAAATCTGTGATCTTACTGCACAAAAGCCAATGCAATGTGCTGGTTAGTAGCTACTAATAAATAGGCAGCCACTCTTGGTCTCTCCATTTGTAAACCTCAAAGAGACTCACTGTGTACCTCCAAGGTGAGGCAAGAATTTCTCTTCACTGTCTTGATTGAAGTCTGAGTCCTGATTTCTTAATGTTTGATCCCAGAATCAAGGCCCTAGAGAAGTTAGTCCTCCACTTTTGTCAGCAGTCACTAATCCTCATGTACCCAGAGAACATATTTTGTATGATTATGTCATAGTTTCAGATTTTTAGGAATTTCTCCCCAAAGTGTTGATGTAGGCTTTGGATGAGAATTAGGTGGTGTGGTTGGTTAATCTTTGGCTTTTGTGAGGATGTGAGAGGCAATCATGAATATTAATAGGAAAAATCTACTGTTTAAGAAAGTAGATATTCTAGGTGTCACTGCTGTGTTATCCATTCTGTGTTAGAAATCATTGTCTGCATACGTGTGTATATGTATATTTATTAGACTGACAAACAACTGTTTTCTGTGTTATTCTTTTTCTATTTCTTATTTCCTCTTTTTTCCTCAATCAGATTTTACGGATGCATTTTAGGGATACATAATAATCATGTTTATCATAGTGAATCTGTGCCTGTACCTGATGCATCTTCTGTATTTCTTTTTTGCCATTGGCCTGCTCTAACTTCAGTCCTTCCTCACCTCCCCATTTACAAGCTTTGTTTCAGCTTTTCTTTCTTTTCTCCTTTTTAAAAAAGCTTCTCCCTTCTTCTCCTTCTCCCTACCCCTCCCAAACTCCCTTCCTCATTTGAAAATGATCCTCTTATATCAACATATATATTATATATTATGCATAATGGTATTGAAGGACAGACAGATTAAAATAATAAGTCACAGGACTATTAAGTAACAGAGAGAAAAGAAGAAAACCAAGGAAATTTTGTTCTAGGGTCCATGATTTTTATCAGTAGCCTAGTATGTCTTCATAAAATTCTGGACGATTTTCATCATGTGAGAATAACGTAGTCAAAACAATCACCTAGACAGATTGCCAGTGTTATTTGGCAAACATGATAAAACAGTATGACAATCATATTAATTACTTTTATAATATCTTTCTGTCTGGAAGAAGTTTCCTTGAACCAAGTGCAGATGAACTAAATACATGGTTACAATTTCTGGTGATTAAAGAGGATAAGCTAATAGTTTCAGATGAAGGGATTTATTTAATTTTTTTGGTTCATCAAACTCTAGTTAAACATCATTGCAATATAGACTCTTCATTGTCTTATAATTAAGAAATGATTATATGAATAGATAAATGAACATAAATTAGAAAAATGTCCAGAATATATTCTGTTTTATGAAGATGGTAAACTTGGTATAAAAGAAATTAACTTAGTTTAGCAATCTCTCCTGCTACTGAAATCAGTAATTTATAATTACAGAACTCAGGTAAATTATATGTATTAAAAGATGTAAATATCTATGGATAAGTAAGGCATAAAGAAAACTTTGATATAGAAAATAATTTGGAATGCTAAAGCAATGGTGCTTAAAAGGAAAGAAATGGCACAATGATACAATTTTTTCTAATGACATCCATAAATTCTTGCTACCCTTCAAGTAGGGCTCATTCATGAATGAACAGTTAGCAAAAAGACCTCAAACTGATATAGGCTAAGTTAAAAATAATATTTGAAAATGATGTAGTGGTATCTTAATATATAAAATGGGAGAAGATAAGCCTATCTAATTCCTTTTGTGTAGAACATTTGAAAAAGTCTGAAAGAACATAAAGGATAATTAACATTTATGCTTTGGATGGATATGTAAGACTAGATAGAGGATAAGTTAAATTCTTATATTTTTTGTTTAAATGATAATGCTTTGCTCAAAGACTTGAAGAGACTTGGGCCTTCAAATGAAATGCAAAAGTAACATGAACCTGGGCCTGCGGGAGAGCACAGCGGGCTAAGTGCCTGCTTAGGCAAGCGCAGGGGTCAGGGTTTCATCCCCGACACCACATGCTGCGCCGGCCCCGCCCCTGCGTGCGCTGAGCCGCCCACTGCGTCCCACCGAGTCCAGGCGTGGTGGCGCACACCTGTAATCCCCGGGTGGAGGAGGCTGAAAACAGGAAGCACACGAGGAGTTCAAGCTCAATAGTGAGATCCTCTACTAAATCCGTGAGAAAAAAAAAAAGTAACATGTAATTTAGATATATTATACAAGCTAATTTAAGTGTATCTGAATCTTCTTTACAAAGTACAAAATCTGTATGGAACTACTTTTTCATTTCAAAAGTTTTGAATCAAAGATAGCTGTATTTAGATCATCTCTAAATGTATTTATTTATTGTAAATAAAATTTTATTTGCAGCTCGAACTCGTATAGTGATTCTCCTGTTTTCAGCCTTCCCAGTGCTGATTACAGGAGTGCGCCACCACACTTGGACTTGGTCTCCGGTCTAGTGCACCTGCAGGCAGGGCCGGCGTGGCATGTGGTGCCAGGGTTGGGACCCTGGCCCCTGCGCTTGCCTAAGCAGGCGCTTAGTCCGCTTAGCTGACTTGCTGGCCCTAATTTCTGAATTTAGGAGTATGTCGAACGATTCATTTGTATGTCTCAATTCAAGATAAGACTAGGGTGTATTGTTGCACTGTATTTCCTTGGCATATTTTGATGATGTTATATTTCTTTGCAGAGGATGGAAAAAAGTGACTTGAGAAGCGCTATATGTGATAATACAAGATGGATGACTTTCAGTAACACCCTCTTTTTCATGTTTTTGTTCTGTGGAAGCGCACGGTTTTTGTCAATGCCCGCCGCACTATCATCGCATTCACTAATGAAAGGAAGCCACACATTGCTTAGGTGCTCTCTGACCAAGGCATTCTTTGTTCTGATAACACAGTGTTAATTACTTTGCAACAGCAAGAGAAAGGTGAACAGGAAAAAGTCTGTACAATTTCCCTAATAGTATTACTATGTTTCCTAACAGTAAAAAAAAAACTTCACGAAATAAGAAAATATATCTGCTCTTACTAAAGTCTAGTTATTCCTACTACTTTTAAATTCAAACAGCCAGAGTTTTGAGAAAAAGTTAAGCAAAATTTAGTTACTTTGAAGTGTAGACTGCAACCGCTATCTGTTTATTATTCATGAGTCTGCTAATGAGCAGTCTCTTCACCAGTAAGTGAGTAATTGCTTCTTCCTTCAATTTCTTTTCTCCACAATGAAATATAAAGTATCTATTCTGTCAAATACAGTACAGAAGTGTGCACATGCAATGTATGCAATATAGTTTCATTGATACACGTGTATGAGGCTTAGAAATATAAAGTACTTGAAGGATTATTTGGAAAAATATGTTAAAATGATTCAGGTAAAATATTTTAATGTCTTTTTTCCATTTTTAAAAATTTATTTGGGCTGGCCAAATAGCTCAGCAGATTAAAACACCTGTAATCAGGTGCAGGGCCCGGGGTTCGATCCGAGGCCTGCAGTGCTGGCCCCACCCCAAGGTCACTTGGAGATGGCAATTGAGACAGGCATGGTGGCACAGGCCTGTAATCACAGCTCTTGGGAGACTGTAAACAGGAGGTTTACTAAGATTCTGATTTAGTAGTGAGACCCTGTACACCCTGTAAACCCTTCCCTAAAATACAAGAAAGAAAAAAAAATCATTTATTTATTTATTTACGTATTTATTTGGTACAGGGTCTTGCTACACAGCCTGGACTCGAAGTGATCCTCCTGTCTCAGCCTTCCCAACTCTGGGATTACAGGCGCACACCATCACACCAGGTTTCTGTGGCTGGCTCCATGCAGCCTTTCATGACATGTGACACCAGTGATCAAACCCGAGTCCTTGCACTTGCCAAGCAGGTGCTTAGAAAAATTCAGGACAGAGAGTTCTAGAGGTAAATGCTACAAAAAAAAAAAAAAAAATGGGCAAAAAATA
Source organism: Octodon degus (assembly GCF_000260255.1). Classification (NCBI taxonomy): domain Eukaryota; kingdom Metazoa; phylum Chordata; class Mammalia; order Rodentia; family Octodontidae; genus Octodon; species Octodon degus. The sequence goes on from NW_004524715.1 coordinate 4,614,353, forward strand.
TTATGAATGAAATTGGTAAAATATAAAATAAATAAATGTAATTACTGTATAATGAATACTATCTGTGTACCATTAAGAGATCTCAATGGGAATGCAAAGTTGTCCTGGATGCTATCAGTATCCTGCTTGTTTGATGCATGATTCAGAGACAAAGATTCAGTTACATTCACAATTCACATTTATTGCTATAGTAAAGTTATTTTAGGAACACAAAATGCTAAAATCAGGCTTTGAACAGGGCAAAATGTTTTGAGTTCATACCACTTCTTGGATCATAAATGCTTAGCTAAAGATGCTTAATTTTTATCTAATAATTAAGAGCAATAGTATATTGCCTATATAAGTGAAGGACCTCCCTACTATTTATTAATCTAAACAACAAATGATACTAGGAAATTTCAATGTTCATAGAACTAGGGATATGTGCTCTGTCAATACACATTCAAATATTTTTCTCAGTGAAATATAGTAGTCTATGGATCATGTTTGTTCAAGTTAATAGCTTTCAGTGGTCTTGAGTAGAGGAAAATTGTGTGAATTTTTTTTTTTTTTTTTTTTTTGTATTTTAAGGAAGGGTATACAGCGTGTTCAGGGTTTCACTACTAGGTCAGAATCTTAGTGAACCTCCTGTTTACAGTCTCCCAAGAGTTGGTATTACAGGCACGTACCACCATGCCCAGTCTCAATTGTCCTCTCAGTGTGCCTTGGGGGCAGAACCAACATGGCAGGCCCAGAGATTAAACAGAGATTAAACCCCAGCCCCTGCGTCTGCTTTATAAAATTTTTTAAATTAATTTTATTGAGAAACAGCAATGAGACAGTTTCAAAACTGATTTTTTTTTCTCCAAATGCCTTCAGGGCAAGTGTGGCTGGCTTGAGTTGTGGGGATCGAACCACAGCAACCTGAGCCTGACTGCTTTGTTCAAGCAGCCACTTAAAGAACTGAGCTAAGGGGCAGGCTCACTCAAAACTGATTAATAGGACAGTTTCAGTAATTAATACATTGCATATTGCTATCTTCTCAGTGGTTATTGACAGTACAAGATGCAGACATGATATCCTGTTGTACTATTAGTACAAATATTTCTTCTCATTGAATTAAGAGAATGTAGCTGTATATCTATCCTAACTATTTTGTATATACAGATACAAAATGGTCCTTCTTTTGTATCGCCTTTTTTTGTTTAGTTTTGTTAGAGATGGGCATTCCATTGTCATTTAAATATTGTAGGTATGTAAATTCAGGGAAATAATCCAATATAGTCCAGTAGTCCATAATAGTAGTGGGTTATCCACAGGACTGGCAAGGTCAGAAGTTGTTGACTTGAGCCTTTTACAGCTCAGCATATTAATATGGCTCTACTTTTTATACCTCATGTTTATACTTTTCTGCTGTATAGTTAAGACCTAGATAAAACAAGACCTATATATCAAGAAATGAAACTTTTATATCTGATAATGTCAGCCAAATCCCCTCATGATTTATCCTGTAACCCTGTTCCACAGTTTTCAGTTCCTTTGTCAGTGTCAGCCATATGGGTGAGTCACAGCCATTGCTTGACCTATTTGCTCTCTGTGAAAGCCTGAGAGAATGTTTTCTCTCCATGTGACTCTCCTTAGGCACACTCTATGCTATCGATCACATTGCTCTGTGGCCCCATAATCTCCTTGATCAGAAAATCTGGGACACAACTGAATTACATGATGTTACAGTATGGGTTCTCCTATGTCCTGAGTCTTCACTGACCCTGTGTCTGCTTATAGGCACTTTAATCTACTGAGCTATTTGGCCAGCCCTGAGAAAATTTTAAGTCACAGGTTAACGTGATAGGATTTAAAATTTAGATGTAAATAAACTAGGATTTGATTGAAGTCATTAGAAGTCAGAGGGAGAAGTATGCAGGGGAAAACATTAAATGAATCACAAAAAAGTAATCCAAGCAGGAAATGAAATTCAGAACTAGAACCCTGGCACTGTGAAGGGCAAGACATAGTGACAGAGAACTTCAGGGCCGTCTAATGAAGCTAACCTGATTCACGTCTTTAAAAAGAAGCTCCACAAAGGCCCTCTAAATGGCCTCTCTTCTGCAGACTAAGAAATGTAAACTGCTGGAAAATTGTTTCTTAGGAAGGACTGAGGGAAACCTTAAGACTCATTATTGGATTTGGCTAGAGACCAGTAGGAAGAGAAATTTCATCTTTGTAAGTTCTAGAAAGATGACACAGTTGCAGTTCCTACCTTAAACCAAAACTGTGTTAAGAAAATTGTGGAGTCCCAGGATAAGGAACTTCAAACTCTGTGCATTTAAGGTATAGCACTTCTACATCCTATCATTGTTCTATATTTCTGTTACTTAGCATGCATCATGGAGTTATTATCTTCCATACAACTCATGCAAAATTATGTTATGAGCTAGTGTTATCAGTGCAGGGCCAGGCAAGTGGAAAACATTAGTACATGCTGATTGTATTTACTGTTACTTTTTTCTCATATGGATAGAAGTGACAGAAAATTGTTATCAAGTCATAGCACTTCTGGAATATATAAAAATGTTGAGTTAAATTTTAAAGAAAATCAGTCAAAATAATAAAAGCAGCAGTAAAAACAAAATCAATGAAAAGTTATAATGAGATGTGTATTTATTTCATATCTGATGCAAAGATATAAAATTTGTCATATACATATGTGTGGGTGTGTATACCTATGTTATATCTCTTGCTTCATAGATGTCTTTAACTTGCATAGGAGCATTAGGAATTAAATTTTGCTAAGTATTTTCTACACTTAGCCTTTTCATCTGTAAATTAGGAACATGATCTTTAAAAACATTATTTATGTATTTATTTGATACAGTATCTCACTACACAGCTTGAACTTATAGTGCTCCTCCTGTCTCAACCTCCCCAACGCTGGTCTTGGTGGCCCGCTAAACATGACTAGGGGCAGGGCCAGCACATGGTACATGGGATTGAACCAGGGCCCTTGCACTTGCCAGGCAGGCACTTAGACTGCTGAGCTATTTCCCCAGCCCATGGAACATGATCTTTTAATCCAAACACAGCACATGTTTTTGTAACTGAGGTTCAATGTGATTTATTAGAACAAATTATGGTTTCAAGTTTTGAGAGTCATGGTCACTATTAGTTTCTGAGTGTGGTGACACCATTATGTTTCAGGTTCTTGTGATCAATTTCAATAGGTATCTGGATTTCAGTGAAGAGAGTTACATTATAATTGTGCTGAAAAGACTGCTCTGTCTTTCACAAGATTCAAATCAGACAGTCAGTATTTGGGGATATTATCATTATTTACCTAAATTATCAAGTAGTTTAAACTGGAAAAGCTTTTATGTGGTATTTTTCTCAAAGATATTTATATTAACTTTCAGAAATTCCATTATCTTCTTTTGGCTTCTCTTCCAGAGGAGATTTGGTCATAGTCCGTTCATTAGGATTCTGTAAAATTCAATCATTAACTAATATAACACTATTCTTAGAAAAATAAATGCATTGGTTTCTTACATAATTTATGAATGAATATATGAACATATAGTAGTATTATAATAAATTACTGTCTTTCAATAAACTTTATGTTTAATACAATCAACTTCTTGATGTTTGGAAAGAATGTTTGAATTCTTAGAAAGATTTAAAAAAGGCATTCAAACACATCCATAAGAATTTCATTATTGGACCCAGTCCTAGCCCAGGTCCGGTGAGTGTGTGGAGAGCTTCCTGCTACCCTGCGCAGGCGGGACCAGTCCCAGCCCTGGCGCAGCGTGGGCCGGACCCTCTCCCAGCCCCTCGGGCCACCCCACACCACTCTGCCCTACGTCCCCACCCCTCCCGACGAGTAGGAATTGCTGCCGA
>NW_004524715.1:4636729-4646046 GCF_000260255.1 Octodon degus
TTCTAATGGTGTTTGTAAATAGGATCTCAAGTCCGCATCTTGTACAGCAATTAACCACTAAGAAGAATATATGCAGTGTGTTATTTGTTGAATCTGTACTTCCGATTTGATTTGAAACTATCTCATTGCTATCTGTTTATCAATAAAATTTTGAAAAAAAAAGAACTTTGATTTAGCGGCTTCCTGGCATACCTGAAGCTGGAGAGTATTTGGACAAGGAGAAATATTGTATTTTGGAAGGAGTTTCCTTCCATAATGACTGCTGGAAGTATATTTCCTGGAATTTCCCCTCTTGGACTTTTTCACCTTTTCTCATTAAATGTTATCCAGGCAAGAATAGCCCTTAGACTGAAGTGTCATGTTGGATTTTCAGTTTGATTACTGACAAAAGTTACAAACTCTAAGCAGATTTTTTTTTTAACTTCACCATTTGAGTAGTGGAAATTTTAAGACTGGAGCTGTTGGCTAACTGAGGTGTCACTGCATATGATTTTAAGGAACAGTTAAATTAAATCAAAATATAATGCATTCATTCATTTATTTATTCATCCATTCAATCATAAATATCTGAAATACATTCAAAGCCTGTTTATTAGATGTTATAGTTTGTATCTCAGTATTCCCTGGCCCCAAGCCTCATGTGCTCATAGGTGTCCTTTTAGAAGGGGCTGGATCTAGCACATGTGAATATACAGTAAGGTGTGTACAACTGGATGAGCCCACTGATTGGATCCATGTAGTCTGGAGGAGGATGAACAGATTTACTGAAGAAAGACACACCAGTTAATAGGCTTGTACCTTGAATGGGACAAAATTTGGAATGAAGTTTCACTTTTCTTTCTTTAGAGTCTCTTTGTTTCTTTCGTGTGATGTCTGGCTCCTTGCTGTCAGTGCAAATCCTTCAGCATCCCAGCACAGACCCTTTGGCTTCCTGATAGGCACTTGCACCAGAGGCTCCACTGTGAACTCCAGCCTTTCAGCATCTTTTAAAAAATAATTTTATTGAAAAACAAAAAGAAATGAGACACTTTTAAAACTGATTACTAGCACATTTTCAATAATCAATACATTGCATATTCTTGTCTTAGTGGTTGTTCATTGTGCAAGATGCAGACATAATATCCTGTCCAAATACTATTAGAACAAAACTCTATTCATTGAATTAAGAGAATAGATCTGTGTATCTATCCTGTTTTGAGTATACCAATACAAAATGGTAGTTCATTTATATCTTAGTTTTTTGGTTAGTTTTGTCAGAGAAGGGCATTCCATTGTCATTTAAAAACTGTAGGTGTATGAATTCAGCAAAAAGTCCCAATATAGTCCAGTAGTCCATAATAGTAGTGGGTTATCCATAGGACTGGCAATGTCAGAAGTTGTTGACTTGAGCCTTTTACAGTTCAGCATATTAATATGGCTTTACTTTTAATATTTTGTTTTCATACATTTCTGCTGGATGGTTAAGACCAAGATAAAGCAAGACCTATATATCAAGAAGTGTAACTTTTGTATCTGATAAGGTCAGTCAAATCCCCTCAGGATTTATCCTGAGACCCTGTACTTCAGATTGTAGATCCTTTGTCAGTGTCAGCCATGTGGATGAGTCATGGCCATTGCTTCGCCAATTTGTTCTCTGTGAAAGCCTGAGAGAATGTTTTCTCTCCATGTAATTCTCCTTAGGCACACTCTATGCCATCAATCACATTGCTCTGTTGCCCCCATAATCTCCTTGATCAAAAAATTTGGGACATGTCTGAGTTACATGATGTTACAGTACAGGTTCTCCTAGGTCAGAGTCTTCATCGACTTGAAAGGCTAGGGCCAAAATGTTGGCTGCTCTTGTAGCCGTTCTTTTTTTTTCTAATTTTTGGTCTGCAAACTTAGGATGTTAGCACTGCAGAAGAAAGGCTTATTATTATTAACCTACAACATAGGCAGTTGAGCTTAACCTCACTATCTGATTGAGTATCAAACATCTTAGACATAACATGGGACAGGTATTTTCCATCAGGTAATGATATGTTAAACTTTGAGTCTCTCCAGAATATGAAGAGAAAAGATTAAAAAGATAAAAAGATTAAAAAAATAAGAGTTAGCATATACCTATTTTTACACATAAATTTAGAAATCTAACCATATATAGCCTTGTAGCAAGACAAGTCCTGTGACATATTTTTTGTCTCTTATTTTCATTTATTACCGTTTTCCTTTAATTTTATTTATTTATTTGTGTGTGTGTGTGTGTGTGTGTGTGTGTGTGGCCAGCTCAGCCCACCAGGGGGCGGGGCTGGCTGGCATGTGGTGCTGGGGGATTGAACTGCAGTCCCTGTGCTTTGTTAAGCTTGTTCTAAGTAGGTGCTTTAGACCACTGAGCCATCTCACCAGCCCATATTACCCTTTTTTTAAAAAACAAACATTTACTTGAGAGACAGTATGGCAGTAATTGGTATGTCATGACAAGCAATACGTAATCAGAAGACCAGAATGACAGGCATTCCAAATTTGACCCTACCAGTACACGTGGCTTTCTTCAGTGAAGTTGCTTAGTTCACAGGTATGAGCATATTTAGTTAAACAGGGTGAAAACCCTCCCAATTAACTGCTAGTTTCGAAAAAATGCTGAAGATTCTCAGGACCATTGCCTTACCCATCTTGTTCATAGAAATGTATGACTTTGCCCCTGTCATATTTCCTAGGTTTTCTCTTTGCCCTCTCTTTGTTGTCTAGTCCTCAAGTTCTTGCTTTTCTTTTAATTGTGTTATGCCTTTCTATTTTTTATCTTCCTTTGAGTTCTTATACTAGGGAAATTCTATGATATTTACACATGTGGGTCTGGTTGATTTCACTTATGAGTATATCTTCAAGTGGCATCCATTCATGTATAAAGGGTTCAAGATTATCATTCTTTACAGCTGAATAGTACTCCATTGTATAAAAATACCACATCTTTTTTATCCATTCCTCAAGTGATGGGCATCTTGGTTTTCCAAGATTTGCCTATCACAAATTGTGCTGCTATAAACACAGGCACACGTACATCACTAAGATATGACGTTTTCCTCTGGGAAAATTCCCAGTAGGGGGATAACTGGTTCCAATGGGATTTCCAGTCGTAGTTTTTTTAAGAAGACTCCACACTGATTTCCATAATGGTTGTACCAGTCTACATTCCCACCAGTAGTGGAAAAGGGTTCCTTTTTCCCCACAGCCTTTCCAACATTTGTTGTTGGTTGATTTCTTTATGATAGCCATTCTTTCTGGGGTGAGATGGTATCGCAGTGTTGTTTTAATTTGCATTCCATGGATTCCTAGCGATGTGGATCATTTTTTCATGTATTTATTCACTTCTTTAATTTTACCCTCTGAAAGAAGTTTGTACTCATTTCAAATGCCCATTTGTGGATTGGGTCTGTAAATTTTGGGACCCTAATGGTTTTTAGTTCTTTATAAATTCTAGAGAGCAGACCTTTGTCTGAGTGTTTATTAGTCAAGAATTTTTTCCAAATTTGTGAATTGTCTTTTCACTTTGTTGGTAATTTCTTTTGACGTGCAAAAACTTCTCAATAAGAGGAGGTCTCAGCTGTTAATTCTTTGCAGTGTTACCCGTGCCCTTCAGCTTTTGACTGGATCCCTTGGCTCTACAGTGTGCAGACAGCTGCTTTGCACTCTGCCACTCCTAAGCCCTATGCACTGCCATTGTATGCCTTTCTTGCAAATCTTGTATTAAATTCATTTCTTAGTGAGCACTGACTCATACATATGTGAATAATGAGCAGCCAAGTGACAAACTACATTGGAAATTTCACTGTTGTTGATTTTCTCTATGTCTTTTAGGCATCAGCATCTAGCTCAACACTTTGTGACTTGTGCTAAGTTACTAATAAGGTACTATCTGGCAATACGCCCAGAGTGAATTTCTGCCCCTGATTATGGTGTTTGCAACCAAAAGTTGATGATAGTTTAGTGTCTATTTGTTCCATCCCTGAAGGCTCTGTCAGATTCTGGAGTAACTAAAGACTATGATTCCAGAATAAAAAATGTCTATCTGTGCTATGTTGTCCAGAGATGATTATTATAGCAGATGTTGAATCAGTTGTCTGTTCCTTAGTATAAAAAGGCAGACCCAGGGGTCTTTGCAGGATGGCTGAATGCTCTGTTTTCTCTTTTCCCTCCCACTTACTGTGATTGAATTATTAGGCTCCCCGTAGATTCTGAGAGCTTTGCTTTATCCTTGCAATAATCTATATTGTAATTTCACTAATTAGAACTCATTTAATAAGTTTGTAGCTAAGAACCATAGTGACACATGGTACATCCACTGCGTGTTACTTAGGGCTTGCATATAAATTTGAAAGGTTCAACAATAGAAAAGTTGACCGGGATAGAATAAAAATAATTGGCTTGAGATTTTTTTGACAAACAAGGCAACATTTATTCAACATAAACCAAAACAAAACACTTCTCTAAACTATTAAGTATTCAGGTAGCACAAGTGTACCAGCTAATTTTCAGGTCTTTCAGTATTTAGGCTAATATAAGGCTGACCTCTGGAGCTCTAGACAAAAAGAAATATCATTAAGATACTGAAATTCTCATCCTGTGGCCAGCGATTTTATTGCCATGATATTATTTGTTGTACTTGTCTTTTTCATTATTTTTATAAAACTTGAAAGCCCATATTTTATATTTATTTATTTATTTTTATTTTTTTGGCAGAACCGGGGATTGAACTCAGGCCCTAGCACTTGCCAGGGAAGTGCTTATTCTACTGAGCCATCTCCTGGGCCCCCAACGCTCATATTTTAATATAGCAATGGCAAAGGCAAGAACAGGAAATCGAGCACAGGAACTAGATTTCCTTTAAAAAGAGAAATTTTAGAATAATTTTCTATATAGTCATCATTTGGCAGTAAAGGGTTGGGAAGGGAAGCATGTATGATGCCCAACAAAAGAAGAGGTAAAAGAGAGCCAGGGACAGAGCTCAGCAGCTTAATTGCCTGCTTGGCAAGTGCAAGGTCCTGACTTCAAGAGGTAAAAAACTGTTTTAGCTTTCAAATACAGAAGAAATGGCTTTCCTAATTAACTTATAGAAAGAAAATGCTTATTTCGACTTGTGTTTTCCAGTTCTAGTCCATGACTGATGGGTCCTGGTGCTCTGGACATGTGTCACAGGAGTGCATATCATGACCATCAAGAGCACGCTAACCATGTTCATCTCATGGAAGAATCTAGAGGGAAAGGGAGAAAGGGAGAGGGAGGAAGAAAAGAATCCCTTAAGGAAGCACCCTTCATTAGCCTAGAGCTTCCAATGTGGCCGTATCTCTTAAGGGTTTTGTTAGTTCCTCTCAATAGCCTGCAACAGAGGACCAAGTCCATAACACATGGGCATAGGTAGAGAGTCCAGATGCAAGCTATCACAGAAACATATTTATTTTTCTGATCTAACTTATTATTCATAGTGGTGTACACCTGTCATCCCATCGCTTGGGAGGCTGAGACAGGAGGATCACTATGAATCTGAACTGCGTAGCAAGACCCTGTAACAAGCAAACAAACAATTTAAAAAATTATTATTCAATGCTAGTTCTTTGCATAAATTGATGTTAATTATTATGCTGGATTGATCTGAATTGATCATACCCTGTCAGAGTTATTGACGAGTATTTTATAATATCAGTTTAAATGCTCTTTAATACTACTAAAATGGACAGTAGAATTTATAAAGAGATAATCTAGGAAAATACATTTACTACCAAATCAATTGTACAACTTAAAAATTTATTCTTCCTTAAATGGTAAATAGGATAAATAGAGCTATCCTGTCAAACTCTCAGTATAGTAATATTTCATGAATGCTTCTGTTTGGGAACAATTCACGTCTGGAACAAAAGCATGCAGCATAATGCTTTGACTTCTGTTCACAAATTCTTCACTGGGCCATGAACATAATAACCATTGTCTCCTTCCCTGCACCAACACAAATGTGACCACAACCATCTTCCTTCTCTCTTGGGGTCGTGGCTTCTCTGGTTGAGATAGCGGTTGCAAACAGAACTGTGCACACTCACTGTGAAGCATTTTGGGTGCTTTTGTATACAGAACTAGTTTTTAAATCCTGCATGGAACCAATGAAAGTGCAGAGCAAGCATGGTGGTTAAAAAGAACTGAAGAACATGAATGGTAACAGGGGTCTGGTGAACATACCACTAAATTGAAGAAGGAAAGTGTAGAAAGGCATGAACATGGTGTTTGTGTGACTGATCTGTTCTCAGAGTACAAGATGTCAAAGGTGAAAGTTTTGGCTATTTTGAAGGATTAAATGCCATCAGAGGAGCTGATGTGGCAAAAAGAGTCACAACGTTAACTAAACCAAGAACACAAGTGCTTGAGGAGGTGGAAGTTTTCCTTTTTTTTTTTTAAAGTACAAAGTCTCCCTAAGCAGCTTGGACTTAGAGTGATCCTCCTGTTTTAAGCCTCCCCAGCACTGGGATTACAAGCGTGTGGCACCACAACTGGTCTCAGTGGACAGCTCTACTCAGGGGTGTGGCTGGGGTGGCCTGTGGTGTCAGGAATCAAACCTAGGTTCCTTAAGTGGAAAAACTTTTTGTTAGTGTGGTTGAATGGGAAACAGCTGGCAGGTGACCATATTAGTGAAGTTGTGATCTGTAAGAAAGCCTGAAAACTGTCCAGTGGTTTACTACAAGAAGACCCCAGAGCAGCTGGTGATGACTTTAAAGCCAGTAGAGGATGGTTTGATAAATTCCACAAGAGAAGCAACATGCACAGTATGACAAGACATGGCAATGCTTCCGGTTCTGACAAGGTCCCTGCAGAAGCCTACAAGAAAGAAGTCACAGAGTTTATGAAGTCAGAAGGGTACATTGCTCAGCAAGTATTCAGCTGTGATGAAGCAGGATTCTTCTGGAGGAAGATGCCAAACAGAACCTATATTGTGCAGGGGAAAAAGGCACTGCTGGAGCACGACCGTATGAAGGACGGAGTGAACTTTTAGCTGCATGCAAATGGAGGCAACAATCTGAAGATTAAATCACAATCATTGTGCCATTGCTAAGCCCTTGTACATTTAAGGATAAGGATGTGTACAAGCCCAGACTGCCTGTCCCATGGAGGACCAATGCAAATCTGGGTCATGAGGCAATTAGTCATGGAATAGATGCATAAAGTGATTTCTCCCACTGTCAAGAAATACCTTTCCAACAACCAACTGCCTGAAAGGTACCTTATGATGGAAAATACCTTGAAACATCCTCCAGCCTTGTGGATAATATGGATATTCAGTAAAACTTCATAAAGATCCATTTTTATGCCTAACATGACACCTCTTTTGCAGCTAACAGACCAGCAATTATCTACGTCTTCAAGAAACTATACAAAGGGCCGACCAGATAGCTCAGTGGACTGAAGTGCCTGCTTAGGCAGGTGCAGGGACCTGGGTTCCATCTGTATGCCATGCTGGCCCCACCCATGTGGGACTGAGATTGGGTGTGGTGTACATGCCTGTAATGCCAGTGCTTGGGAGGCTGAAAACAAGAGGATCACTACAAGTCTGAACCTGTAGACCCTGTACTAAAATATGTAAAAAAAAGAAAAAGAAAAAAAACAAAAGAAAAAATAAAAAGAAACTACACAAAGACATGATTTGATGTCACTAAAGAGATGTCCTTGACTCAAAGAGTTCTGGAAGAAACATTTCCACATCCTTCACCATGTAGACTTCATTGACAAAGCCTGAGAAGATGTTATGTATGAGACTATAAACAGGTTGGAGGAAACTGTGGTCAGAATGTGTCATTGAACGCGATGTCTGATGTACAGATAATGGAAGAAATTATGTTCCTGGGCAAGTGTGGGTCTGGACCTCAATGGTACAGACATAGAGGAGCTTTGTGAGGACCATAAGGAGGACCTAATGACAGAAAAACTTGGCGAACTCCAGAGAGAGTAACAGAAGTCATCTGAGGAACATTCCACTGGAGAGTAAGATAGGGAGAAGGTTAACAATAATATCATGAAATGTACTATGGAAAGAGAATAAGCTCCAGGATTTCTTTGAGAAGCACCACCACAACATAACTGTAATGAATAATATTGAAGCTGATGAATGATTACATGATCTTTAATTTTGGCGAGTTATGGAATTTAGGAAAAAAATAAGTGATATGCAGATTTTTCACCAAAATTGACCATGCAGCTAAGAGACAAAGAAGAGAGAAGACACTTGAAGGAGCTCTCTCTCCCTGACACTCTTATGAAGGGGTCTTCCCTCCAAACAATAACCTCCTCCCCACCTGCATTCCTGTACTCCATGTGAGCATTTGCCTCAATCAAGATTTGTGTTCTGTCTTTCTTCATATTGTACTGTACTTAGTTTCATATTTTATGTGTAAAAAATAAATGTGGTTCAGAATGAATTAGCTTTATTTACATTGAACTTTATGGGGAACTTTGAACTATGATTCCATTTGCAACCAGTTCAGTTTCTTGGGCCAGAATCACGGGATGAACTAACTGCATAAAATGAGGTCCCCCTGGATAGTACAAAACAGTCCTCATTTAAAGTATCTGACCTACAGAAAGACCAAAATATGTTTGCTTTAAAAAATTTTCATTGGCTCACATATTGTATTTTCAGAAAAACCTTGATGATGCACTGCAATTTGTTGCTCAGTTCTTGTTCAGAGATTATAATTAAATTTTCTGCATCATCTTCTACAACTACATACACTTTAAGCCTCAGCAGTTTATCAATTTTACTTAAACAGATATTCAGAGCTGGGTGGAGTGGTGTGCCTGTAATTCCAGCATTTGGGAGGACGAGACATGAAGATCTCCGTGTGTTTGAGGCCAGCCTGAGCTACATAGTGAGATCATCAATGAAAAACAAAACAAAACAACTACAAACAAAACAACAAAAACCCAAAACCCTAACCAAACCTCTAAACTAAATCAAGCTGTTATAAAAGAAGCTGATAATTTCTGTACAGTTTTCTCACTCTGATATTAAAGAAAGGAAAAATGTACTCTCCAGGAAATTCACAATGGTGCCCTTTGAATAATCAATCTTGATTTGTTTTGATGCTTTAGGTCACCGTCCTGTCCCTATTGTCAGCAAGATCCTAACTGCTCACATTTGCATAACATCTGTAGTAGTAGGCACTAGTACATCCGTAATTATCCGTTATCATAGATATGCTTTACATTAAAATCTTGCTATTAGTCTTAGTTATCATTGATGCCCTTTACATTTGTAAAATTATTCTATGAGAAAGACATTGTTCCAGGGCAAGGCACTATGT
>NW_004524715.1:4674685-4675883 GCF_000260255.1 Octodon degus
GTATTGACTTAAAATTGACATGTTATTTACCTGTTGTTGTTTACTCCATTTTCTCCTGTGTTTAATTGTTTGCCGTATTTATTTGACTGCTTTTGATCTCATTCATGGAGTTATGATCATTTTGGTTCTTCTCTAGAATATCTTTCTGGAGCCTGTGTAGTGTTGGCTTTGTAATGAAATTCTTTAGTTGTTCTTTGTCATGGAAGCATTTCACTTCTCCATCAAACTTAAAGAGAGTTTTGCAGGGGATAGTAGTCTGGGCTGGAATAAGTTTTCATAGAGGACCTGAAGTACTCTGCTCCATGCTCTTCTTTGCTTCATGGTTTGTGAAGAGAAGTTGGTCATAATTCTGATGGGTTTTCCTTTGAATGTGATCTGCTTCTTTTCTCTAGTGGTTTTCAGTATATTACTCTCATGCTGGATTTCTGGGATCTTGACTATTATATGTCTTGGTGTGTTTTTAATTGCGTTGAAGTTATTTGGCATTCTGTATGCTTTGGTTACCTGAATGTCAGATTGTTTCCTCATATTTGGGAAGTTTTCTGCTATTACTTCTGCCCATATTTTTTTAAATGTCATTTGTATTGACTCCTTCTTTCTCATTGATACCTATGAGTATTCATCATTGTTCATCTTGCATTGTCTTGCAAGTGATGAATTATTTTTTCCTACATCCTAGTTGGTTTTAAATGATCTTTTGTTACCTTTTCACTAGCTGCACCAGCATCTTGAAGATCTGAAACTCTGTCTTCACTTCCACTCAAACCGTTTTGCAAGCTGGTAATTGAGATTTTAAGTTCCTCTATATCTCTTTGATTCTGCTTCATGTGATTTATTTCTTTTCTTTTCTTTCTTTCTTTTTTTTTTTTTTTCGGAACCGGGGATTGAATGAGCCATCTCCCTGGCCTCCAACCATCTCCCTGGCCTCCCATGTGATGTATTTCTTTTCTGTATTGCTCATTCAAGGAATCCATCATTTTTCTAATCTCCCCTATTTCTTATATAAATGTCTTCTTTAGAAGCATTTATTCTTTCTTTTACAGTAGAGTTTTTTTCAGATTGGGTTTCCTCCCTATGGTTCTGTAATTGATTCTTTACTTCAGATGCTATGAGTTCAGTGAATTCTTTTTTTATTTCAGAATAGAATTCTGCTCTGAGTTCCTCTATAATTTTCTGCTGTTTCTTATTTACTTTCAAC
>NW_004524715.1:4677038-4680180 GCF_000260255.1 Octodon degus
TCACAGATGGAACCTATACACAGTGTTCTAACAGTGTACTAATCTAAAGTTAAAATGGATCAGAGATCTAAACAACAGAACAGAAACAATCTGCAGGAAAACAAAGAGGGTGTATTGGTCAGCGTTTTACTTAGAAGAACAGATATAATATAAGTAGCAGATATTAACACAAGATATACAGTGTTTAAGGATTGGCTTATGACAGTCAGCCGACAGTCAGCCGCAGAGTCAGATGAGGGATGGTGCAGAGGGCCTCTGTACCTAAGACTGAAGAATTCAGTCCCAAGGTCTGAAACTCACTGCCTTGCTTTCTGCAAGTCTCTGTTCATCAGCTAAAGAGTCTGCAATAGAAGACTGAAGTGTCTTCAATGGACACTGAAGAGTCTGCGATGGAAGGTGAAGGATCCAAGCTGGAGGCTAAAGGGTCTGCCCTGCAAGCCAGGCGATGAAGTCGAAGCCGACCGTGAAGACTGAAGTTCCTCTGACAAAGTGGAACACTGACTACTTCTCAGCCCCTTTATGTGATCTCTTTGTGCTGAGTCACTTTGGGGAGGCAGAACCAATTGTGCCAAAGGGTGGGACCCCCCACCAGCTGGAACTGGGTGAACAAGTTGACACAATACATCAGCCACTACCAAGGGTAAAACAGTTGAGAACATATCAGTAAGGTAGGCAATCTCTTTTTTCTCAACATAAACCCAAATGTACAAGAAATAAGAGTAAAAATCACGAAATGGAATCATACCAAATTAAAAAGCTTCTTTTCAACAAAGAGAACCATTAACAGAGTGAAGCGACAAGCTACAAAATAGGAAAATATTTTTCTTAGGTATGCTTCAGAAAAACAACTAATGTCTAGTATATATAAAGAACTCAAATGATTTAAGACTCTCCTTTTTAAATTCTCCACCCCAATTTTAAATATTTCAATTGAACCGGGGAATCTGAAGTGAATAGATATTTCTCAGATCAACAGATACAAATGGCTACTAAATGCATGAAAAAAGTTTCAACATCATTGGTCATTTGAGAAAAGCAATTTAAAACAACATCAGAATTCCATTTCATCTGAAGAATTGCTACTGTCATGAAATAAAACAACAGCACATACTGATGAGGCTGTGGGGAGTTACTGGTAAGAATGTAAACAAAAAAATACACTATGAAAATTTGGATAGAGATTACTCTAAAAACTAAAAGTTGAAATTTCATTTAACTCACCTATTTCTCTTTAAGGTATTTTTCTCAAAGTGTTAAAATATCATAGCACAGTGATGTGGGTGTATCCATGTTTATAGCAGCATAATTCATAATAGGTAGTCATAGAAACAATCTGTATGTTCACCAACAGATGAATAGATAAAGAAAATGTGGTTCTTATGCACAGTGGAATATTAGTCTGGCATAAAGAATGATAAATCTGAGTCATTTAAAAAATGATTACATCTTGAGATCACAATGTTAACTGAAATAAATCAGGCATATAAGCTTATATGGTGTGTGTACTTTTCAATAAAAATATTCAAGAGATAAAGTACAAAATAAAACACAAATAATAAGAGAAAACAAAAAGGGAGAAAAGTTATTATAATGCATCATTGAAAATGTATATAAATTGCACTTTGATTTATTATAATGATCTTAAGCATTTTATGTTTTAGGCCTGTTAGTCTGGCTGGTAATCTGTTTATATGGCAGTTTTACCTTGGTTCATGAATAATTGTGTTCACAAACAATTTGGTTCCCAAACAAAAGCATTTGACAAAGTTTTGCTTCTTTTGTTCACAAACTCCACATCAGGTGACAACTCCAATTACTGTCATTTTCCAAACAAGCACAAATGTGACCATCTTCCCCTGAATTGCGAAAAATATAAGATTCTTGGACTGAGGTACCACTGCAATTAACTTTATAAGGACTTGTAAGATAAATAAATAAATAGATCTCATGATGGAAGAAAAAGAGAAGAAAGAAAAAAGAGTTGAAATGTGTTACCTGTATTTACCAATTCTCCACAAACAGTCTTCATTGCAAACATTTACTTATAACAGTTTTTAAATATTTAAAAAATGACATAGCACCAGTCTGAGATTAAAGGCCTAACAGCTCCCTGAGGAGTTGCTGATATGACTCCGAGTTAAAAGTTAAAGAAAATAGAGTCTGATGTCTTTAGGAAATGGCTGTAGCCAAAGTCATTCTGCTCAAAAAGGTGAAGTTGGCAGTCTGACTTTTTCTCGTCCTCTCCTTGCATCCACGTAACAAGCCTACAAGATGAGAGTGGGTCTTCTCCCCTTCTTTGTTGGCTCTCGCCAACCATCTCTAGGCACTTGAGGCAGACAACACACAAGGCATTTTTTTCTAACTTTCTAGACACTTCTTAATTCAGCAAGTTGGCATTCATGACTAATTGCTCACATCAGAGAAAACAGTGAATGAGGAAACTCAAAAAGTCACAAGAATTGCAGCACAATTATATCATGACAAGGGAACATCTTGACAAGATTTTTGACATTGTGCCTTTTTTAATGTATTTAGTACAAGGTCTACAGGGTCTCACTACACAAATCAGACTCCTAGTGATCCTTCTGTTTTCAACCTCCCAAATGCTGGGATTATAGGCACATTCCACCACGCTCAGTCTCAGTCACCATCTCAGTGCGCTCCAGGGGTGAGACCAAACCCTGGCCCCTGTGCTCTGCCTCAGCAGGCACTTTAGTCCACTGAGCTATCTAGCTGGCCTTAATATATTTTTTTGTAGTTTTTAAAATGCAAACTTTAATCATAGTTTTCTGTCACACATTGTATTAAGCAAAGACCTTAAAATAAATGTATCAAAGATGTTCAGGTAAAGAAAGGTAAGAGTAAAAAGAGCAATAGCATTTTTAAACTAAATGAGAATATCAATAAAGAGAAAGAAATTATAAAACAATACAAAATAATACTGAAAGTGAACAATGCCTTTCATGAAATATTTATTAGTAGTTTCATGAAGCTTATTTAAAATTACAGAAGAAATTTGGTAATTTTAAATCATGATAAATATGTCTTTTTTATGTATTTAGTACAGGGTCAACAGGGTCTCACTACACAGATCAGACTCCTAGTGATTCTTCTGTTTTCAGCCTCCCAAGTGCTAAGATTA
>NW_004524715.1:4681665-4685368 GCF_000260255.1 Octodon degus
AAAAAAATGGCACATTTTGTGGGATTTAGTGAAGAAGTTTCTGATGGATGAATTTATAATGGTAAAAGTTCCTGTTCATCAAGCAGGTCTTGTGCTGTGAGCTTTCCATCATTATGACTGACTACCTAATTCTAAACCACTTGTATAGAGAACAAATCTGCTTCAATTTATCGTTTCAGAGGTGCCTGTAATCCCAGCGCTGGGGAGGCTGAAAAGAGGAGGATCACTATGAGTCTGATCTATGCAGTGAGACTCTGTAGACACTGCAGATCCTGTAACAAATATATAAAAAAAAAAATTCAGAGGGCTCAGGGCAGGGTCAGTTCACAATGTAGTGACACAGAACAGTACAATGGCCAGGAACAGGGCAAGTGACAAGGACTGCTGCCCAAGCATTGTTCTCTACATTATGTTCTCACTGACCCACCTGCTTCTGCTAGGCACGACCTACCATGGTTTCACTGTATTTCCGACTGAACCACACATTGCTAACTGCATCTAGCACATGAACTTTGCAGAACACTGTAAATCTTAATTATGGCAGATCCCAAATTGCTTATCTATTGATACACTTTAAACAAACAGGAACCACCACACCTTATCAAATACAACCATGTCTGGAAGAAAAAAGTCAATAATAAAGACTAGAATGCTGATAAATTAGAAGGAAACTAACAGAGTCAGTAAAATTAAAGTTGTGATGCCAACAAAATTGACACTTAGGGAGACTTATAACATGAAAAGAAAGGTGGCAAAATAATTACAAGATCAAAAATGAAACTGTTGGCATTACTATGGAGCTTATAGGGATAAAGTGAATTATGTAGAAACAATTGTATGGTGATAAATTAAGTCATCTAGATGCAATAGACAAATTCTTTTAAACTAATTATCTAAAGTGTCTCAAGAAGAAATAGAAAATATCAATAGAAACTTTTAAGAATCTTAAAATTATCCAAAGAATTAGGGGGAGACAAATTTCCTAATCTTTTTATGGAGTTGTCATTACTCAGATTCTTAAGCCGAGTAGGAACTGATGTCCCTAGGGCATAAAATAAATAACTGCAACACATTTATTTCCCTCATGATATTGGACAATACTCTATGCTTTTATGATGAGTACAGATACAAAAATAGTTAACAAAGTCCAACTTGTGGGAAATCAAATCCAAAATCATATTTAAGGGGTTACTATGTTGGTGTCTTTATCTCAGGATATGTACACTTCATATCAATATTTGCTATGATTGTATCCGGAGGTTCCTCAAAAACCTCATAGGCTTGAATGTGGGCATTTGGGGAGATATGGGTCTTGGAGGTGTGGCTTTTGTTGGCGAATTAATCTGCTGATGAGTTTATAGTTAAATGTAATGGAAAGTGAACCCTGGTCGGAAGAGGTGGTTCACTGAGGAGGAGGCCTGGAAAAGTATAACTTCCTGTCTCTTCCCTTATCTCCCTGCCTCTCTTCTTGAACCGCAGTGCCATGAGCTATCTGTCCTCTGTCACGATGATCTTCCCTGATGCCCTTCCTCAGGACTTGCTGTGGACTGAAACCTGTGTAAGCTGAGCTAAAATATGCCTTTCCTTCTTACAGTTGTGGCGTTGGATATTCTAACTCTGTGACAAGATAGTGACTAAGACACTACTAGGAACATTTAGGTGACTAAATTGATAGAGAAAATCAAGTTCTTTCATGGTAGATTTTTCAGAAACTTAGTCAGGGAGAGGGAATTACTCAATATGATAAGCTATATTTACATAACAATTATATGTAATATTCACAACATGCAGTGTTGCATAAAATTGCAAGTGTTTTCAATGTAATTCAATGTTATACCTTAAATGGTTAAAATAGTATACAGTATATATATTTTGCTTCACTAAAATACATTTATCTTTGCTCAGGCTCTATATGTCTCTTTGCTTTCATAGCTTATAGGATTGTTGGCAGGTCTGTTCTCAAGGTTGCTGGATTGAAGTTGAATTTCTCAGTAGCCCATGCTCAGCTTCTTGCTGTGTGCTCTCTTTATCTGGTACAGCTTTTCCAGCAAAGGCAGAAAGAAAGAAATGTGTAACAGAAGTGGAAGTCCCAGTCTTTCACACCTAATCATAGGAGAGGTACTTTATCATCTCTGCCATATCATATTGGTAAAAATGAAGCCATCCAAGTGCAGTCCCCAGTGATTGGGAGAGGATTTCACATGATGTACATAGCAGGAGGCAGAGAAAGTTGGTTGCTATCTTCAAAGCAAAATTGTTACAAAAAGATCATGTCAAATAACACTAAAATAAGTGGATATAAATTATTAATATCACACAATTGTTTTTCCATTTAGTGCTAAATCAAGTGTTTCTAACTAATTGGAAATATGTTGCCAAAGCTTTCAATGATTGTATTGGATATTTACTGATATTAAAGATTTTTCTGACACTTCAAAAAATATTAAGATAAATATACTTACCTTGATACTTTCTCCATTCATTTTTAAAACATGCATGCATTTCATGCTACATTAGATAAATGACTTTTTTTTTTTTGGAAACTTAATTGTTTCTGGGAATTTGCAATTAGGGAAAGCTTTTGAGATACACAACGAAGACTGTGCTGTCATCAGTACCATAGGAGAACCGATCATTTCTAGAAGATGAGGTCACAGATTCATCCATGCTTATCAGTGTTCAGCTTCTTCTGCCCACACATGCTGCGGCCTATGTAAATCTCATCCTGTGTTCACCACACTGGTAGGAAGAAGAGATCAGGTGAGTGTTTTCTCTTTCAGTCCAATTACAGAGTGTGCAGAGGAACAAAAGAAACAGGTACTGGAAGCTGCTATTGTCTGGAGATGGATTTCTTTTTGAAGTGAGACTGATGAGCACCAACACCACATACAACAAGTTGCCTGCGGTGTGGGCAGAGATCACTGGCAGAGTCTACGACCGTGAACCTATGCTGAGCCTCTCTGACTGCTGATGCTTCACTGTAACCGTCCCTGCCTAAGGTCACTGGAGCTGGGGAAAAGCAGAAATGGAGCCTCAATTTCATGTTACTGGCATTTCTAATTTTTTTTCCACATGGCTGACACTGACAAAGGATCTACAAACTGCAGTACAAGTTTTCAGGGTAAATCCTGAGGGGATTTGACTTACCTGGTCAGATAGAAAAGTTGTATTTCTTGTTATATAGGTCTTGCTTTATCTTGGTCTTAACCATCCAGGAGAAAAGTATAATACCAAGGTATAAAAAGTAAAGCTATATTAATATGCTGAGCTATAAAGAGCTCCAGTCAACAACTTCTGACATTACCAGTCCCACAGATAACCCACTACTATTATGGTCTACTGGACTATATTGGATTATTTTGCTCAATTCATGCACCTACATTATTTAAATGGCAAGGAAATACTCATCTCTGACAAAACTAAACAAAAAAGGGAATACAAATGAAGGATCATTTTGTATCTGTATATACAAAATAGGATAGATATATAGCTACTTTATCTTAATTCAATGAGAAGAAAGATTTGTACTAATAGTGTTTAGACAGGATATCATGTCTGCA
Organism: Octodon degus; assembly: GCF_000260255.1. NCBI lineage: Eukaryota > Metazoa > Chordata > Mammalia > Rodentia > Octodontidae > Octodon > Octodon degus. Next base: position 4,685,226 of record NW_004524715.1, read on the forward strand.
TCTTATATTATGAATAACCACTAAGAAGACAGCAATATGCAATGTATTAATTATTGAAAGTGTTCTACTAATCAGTTTTGAAACTGTCTCATTGATATTTGTTTCTCAATAAAATTAATAAAAATGGAATGTAAAAATAAAAG
>NW_004524715.1:4685468-4686004 GCF_000260255.1 Octodon degus
CTGTAACATCATGCAACTCAGTCGTGTCCCAAATTTTCTGACAAAGAAGATTATGGGGCCACAGAGGAAAGTGATCGATGATGCAGAGTGTGCCTAAGGAGAGTCACATGGAGAGAAAACATTCTCACAGGCTTTCACAGAAGCAAACTGGTCAAGCAATGGTCGTGACTCATCCACATGGCTGACACTGAGAAAGGATCTATGAACTGCGGTACAGGGTTTCAGGATAAATCCTGAGGGGACTTTACTGACCTTATCAGATAAAAAAAGATACATTTCTTGCTTTATAGGTCTTGTTTTATCTTGGTCTTAACCATCCAGCAGCAAAGTATAAAAATGAGTTATAAAAAGTAAAGCCATATTAATATGCTGAGCTATAAAAGGCTCAACAACCTCTGACATTGCCAGTCCTATGGAAAACCCAATATTATTATAATGGGACTACTGGACTATATTGGATTATTTTGCAAATTCAAGCACCTACAATATTTAAATGACAATGGAATGCATTTGTCTGACAAAACTAAGCAAAAAAA
>NW_004524715.1:4686104-4690699 GCF_000260255.1 Octodon degus
AAAAATAAAAGATAAAATAAAATAAATGACATTTTTAAAGACTATTCAAACTGTGGCCTTCTGAGGTTCTGATTGCTTTACTATTGACTCACCATACTTTCCTTCCTACAATCTGATGTCATTAACTGTGAATACTAAGCAATGGCCTATGGCATCTAGCTAGTATCTAAATCATTTATCAGTAAAACTAACCCTGTCTTTGAAGAATACATAAGTAAAAGTGAATGTGTAATTCTTACTAATGCATTCTTATTTTTCATAATTTAAAATCTTTCTCATTTTCCCTGGTCCCTCAGCTAGGACCAATGGATAATTTACTCATTCTCCCATGAGAATTAATAGAAATGTGTCTTATCTGCTTTCACAGAGCCTGAGCAGTGTTTAGAGTTAATTAGTATCTAAGATCTGCTTCTTACATGAGAAAGTCCAATATATATTTAAAATTGATATAAGGTCAATATAAAATTATGAGACTTCACTACATTCTTGTGTGGGGTTGATGTAGAGACCAGTACACAAAACTGTGGCTTCTGATTTAAATAGAAATCCTTTCAGGTTAATCATTGCTTTCTGAATCATTGCTTAATCAATTAAACATTTAAACTTCTCAGAATTATTTTTCTCCTCCTAATCACCCTTTGCTTTTTTCTTTCCAACGTAGCTTCTTTAAAATCTGTAATAATAGCACTAATTACTATAGTTCTTTCAGTGATATAGTGAGATTATTTTTTTCTTTTTTCTTTTTTTTTTTTTTTACTACTTGTCTGGTAAGGTAGAGAACTCTTGGGAAACATTAGTGGTTTTCTAAGACTGTAAGTCCATGTAATTGTTCCTAATTAGTATTTCTCATAGGATAGTTCAAAATTCTACAGTGAGAATTATACCAGGTACAATATTACCTCACCTAAACAAAACCTTATAATAAATATATCCAGCAAGATTTATCTTCAAATCAAGGTGAGTATTTTCTTAGAGATTTCCACACTGATCTGATATTTAGAAATTGTTAATCATTTTGCTAATTTCAGTAACTAAGCCTCTGCTCCCACCTTTCTGAAGATGTTATCCACCCAAATTCTTCTGAAAGATTGTCACATAAACAAGGAATATTTTGGTGAATATATACCATGACTATATGTTTTAATGTTGGATATTCTGATGGAATGTTGCAATACTCTGCAACTAAGGTTGAAGAGATGTTTCACAGGCTTTTATCTTTGATTTTCTAGGTTTCCATTGACAGTGTTTCTCCTACATTTGATAGAATATGATAAAATACCCCCTAGTAATTTTGTACTTCCTATAAGCACTGCAGCAAAAGATAACTGAATAATTAAAATAGTATAAAGGCAGAAGAGTATTTTATTGTAGTCCATTTTAAAGATCAGTTTATCCTGCCCACTAAAACAAATTTAAATGATCTTGCCTAAGTCTGTTACTATCAGTTTCACTGTTACATTATGCATGACATTTGACTATTCATAGAAAGAAAAATGCACTGTGTTCCATTAGTGGTTTCCTAAGAGTATAAGTCTACAGATTACTGGAGATGTTTAGGCTGTTGTGTTGCTCCTTTGCATATTTATGATATTCCACATTCATTATTAATATGAATGTCATTAGAGGTACTAAAGATCAATATGATTTCTAACAGTTTTATTTTTTGTGTTCGTGATTAAATCTCTTATGCAAATATGATAATGTATTTACATAACAGTCTGCTTACACAAAATTAGAAAAGACCTTTGTATTTTTGTCTTGTATTGTACCTGGCACATCAAGGTGTAAAATAGGACCCAAAAGTAAGTTGAAGGAGATGTGAATACTTTTGAATTTAATGGCTTACAGTTCTTCAACACTAGACCTAATGTAGAAAATACAAATATAGATACAAAAATTACATTTCTTGTTATATAGGTCTTGCTATCTTGGTCTTAACCATCCAGCAAAAAATATAAACACGAGGTATAAAAAGTAAAGTCATATTAATATGCTGAGTAAAAGGCTCAAGTCAATAACTTCTGACCTTGCCAGTCCTGCAGCTAACCCATTACTATTATGGGCTACTGGACTATATTGGATTATTTTTCTGAATTCATGCATCTACAATATTTGAATGGCAATGGAATACTCATCTCTGACAAAACTAAACAAAAAAAGGGGTGTATAAATGAAGGACCATTTTGTAATAAAAAATATGTATCTGTATATACAAAGTAGTTAGGATAGATAGACATCTACTTTCTCTTAGTCCAGTGAAAAGAAAGATTTGTACTAATACTGTTTAGACAAGATATCATGTCTGCATCTTGTACTATGAATAACTACTATGAAGACAACAATATGCAATGCATTAATTACTGTAACTGCCCTACTAACCTGTTTTGAAACTGTCTCATTGCTATTTCTTTCTCAATAAAATTAATTAAAAATAAAATAAAATTGCAAAGGACAAAGGTAATAGAAACCATACATAATAGAAAAACCATAGATGAACATATATAACAGAAAAATAAGCATACAAGTATTCCTTAAAAAGTAGTTGTGTATGTAATTATTTCTAAAATAAAGAGAATTTGTGAGGTGAGATTTTGAATAGAATACCCCAAACCCTGAGAATTTCATCCTTCCCCTTATTGTGTCAGAGTGTAGAACTTTTTAAAGTATATGTCAAATACTTCTTAAAGATATCTAGCTAATTGGTCCCTTTAGAAAGCAAAATTCCTAGAGTGGATACCAATAGAATACATCTTACATTGTCTATGTGTTGGTCACAAATTAGATTGGGGACATTTTAGCTCTCTGATTTCTAAAAATTTAAAAAGTTTAGTAATGAAAATAAAGTACTTGAAGATTTTGCTTCAAGATATTGAAGTGTAGATGAAATCAGATTATAAATGATGCACATTTTTTATAAAAGACAAATAAAAAGAGGGCAAGAAAAATAAGCATATGTTTGAAAACACTGGAGAGCAGTCAATATTTCAGGGACCAATGTTCAAGAATAAATCACAGCGAGATGACTTGAACATTTTCAGGAATTGTTCTCTTGAGACTTCTGGTTGCCAGAAAGCAGTAACTGGTTTGTAGGAGTCTCATTATTTATCAAGGCAGCAAGAACTAATACCTTAAATAAAAGTCAACCATAATTATTTCAGAATGACAACATATTTAGATGCTTGAAAATTAAATATGCATTTTATTATTTAGCAACTAAACAAGAAAATATTTGATACATAAAGTATATTTGATAATTTTAATGCACATTCATGGTTTTAGAAGACAAAATATAAATAATTTATAGTTAAAAAAATCTTGTGACAGCCAGCAATATCTGGAATTTTCCTTCATTTAATTTTACTGCTAAACACTAATTCTGAAAATTTATAAATAAATAAATAGTGAGAAATAAGCTAAGTTATCCTCACAAAGTCATTAATGCTTGTATATAAAATCCATAAGAATAAACACGTCCTTCATGAATACCATGAAGAAAATTGGACAAGATTACTGATTGCAGTGTCAGTATAAAAATCAAGCCAGACATGGTTGTGCACACCTGTAATCCCAGCATTCTAGGAAGTGGAAGCAAGAGGACTTTTATGCATTCAAGACCAGCCTTAGCTACAAAGTGAGTTCAATGCCAGCCTGAACAGCATAGTGAGGCCCTGTCTCACAAAGACAAAAAAAAGCAAAAAAACAAAAAAATCTGTGATAAAGTATTATGTAGCAGATAAAATAATGCATTTGTAATGGCATTAAAATAAGTAAATATATTTGTAATTGGCCTATAAAGATGATCTCACTTCCTCCTATAAAACTAGAGTACATTTCTGAGAAAGTTGGAGAGATTCTAAATAAGTTGAGGATCTAATAATTTCATGATGTCAAATAATATAACAATGTTTACACTCTTAAAATTTGGTAGACTTACTTTTAAGCTATATGTGTGAGAATAGCATGACTGAAGTAAACAAGGAGAAGTAGATAACATAAAATGGAACAAAGAGAGCATCTATAGACCACTTAGGTGGTGACATAATTTAGAAGAAAATTCAGATAGTGTTTCCACAAGAACAGTAGAATTTCTAGGATAGCAACAACTTTGGTATGTACATTATAGTCTATGTTAAAAGAAATTCTCACCCTGACTAACTATATATGCTGATACCTGTGAACTAAGCAACTTCACTGAAGATGGCAATGTGTAATATTAGGGTCATGCTTGGAATACCTGTCATTCTGGTCTTCTAAATATGTGCTGCTTGTCATGTCATATCAATTACTGCCATACTGTCACTCAAGTAAATGTTTGCTTAAAAATGGGGGGGGGGTAATAAATGAACACAAGACACAAGAAAAAAAAATGTCAGAGGACTGTCCTAATACAATGCTACATATGGTTAGATTTCTAAATTTCTGTTAAAAATATGTAACTGTTTACTCCTATTTTTAAAATTTTTGGAGTAGGAATTACTGCCGACTTCCGGGAACCCCCAGACCTAGTCCTAGCCCAGGTCCAGAATTTCTGCCGAGCTCCAGGAACCTCCAGACCCAATCCTACCCAGGTCCGCAGCAGGAAGGAGCTGAGCACA
>NW_004524715.1:4690799-4693477 GCF_000260255.1 Octodon degus
TATCTGTGTATTCAAAGTGGTTAGGATAGATATATAGTTGCATTCTCTTAATGAATAGAATGATTTGTTCTAATGGTGTTTGTAAATAGGATCTCAAGTCTGCATCTTATACAGCAATTAACCACTAAGAAGAATATATGCAGTGTGTTATTTGTTGAAACTGTACTTTCGATTTGATTTGAAACTGTCTCATTGGTATCTGTTTATCAATAAAATTTAGAAGAAAAAAAAAGAAAAAACAAAATAACATGCCTGAGAATCAATGAAACAAGTTGAAAGAAGCAGAAGCACCTTCAAATTTATTTAGCCATCTTATCCTTGATAAAAGAGGCAAACACATTCCTGGTAGAAAGATAGCCTTTTTAATAAATTGTGCTGGAAAAGATTTGCTGCCCCCAGGTTGAAAGTAAAACTAATTTCATGTATACTACCATGCACAAAACTAAAATTAAAGTGGATCAAAGATCTAAATATTAAATAAGAAACACTAAGTCTACTGGAAAATGAATTGATAGAACTCTGGAAGACGTAGATGTAGGCAAAGACTTTATAAACAAATCCATGGTCCCACAAGAATTACCACAATTAGTCAACACCTGGGATCTCACATTATTAAAAAGCATTTGAACAGCAATATAAACCACTAACAGACTGAAAAGACAACTCACAATGTGAGAAAAATTTATGCCAACTGTTCTTCAGACAAAAGACTTATATCTAGAACATACAAAGAACTGAAAGAAATCAGAGCCTCTGTATCCAAATACGGTTATCTGAGATGAATAGACACTTCTCAGAAGTAGAAATGCCAAATAAATACATTAAAAATATGCAACATCACTGGTCATTTGAGAAATGTCAATTGAAACAATGCTGAGATTCCATCTTACCCCAGAAAGAATGGCAATTATCAAGATAACAACTAATTATAAGTGATAGTGGGCTCTGGGGAAAAAGAAACACATCCTCACTGTTGGTGAGAGTGTAGACTGGTGCAACCACTATGGAAATCAGTGAGGATATTCTTCAAGAGGTAGGATTAGTGGTCTCATTTGACCCAGCTATGCCATTTCTTGGTATTTTCCCCAAAAGAATTAAAAGCATTATACCACAGCAACATATTAGTATCTACATTTATATTGGCAGCTTGTAATAGTTAAATCTTGGAAACAAGCCAAATGTCCATCAACTGAAGACTAGATAAACAGTTATGGCTTTTTATACAACAGAGAGCTACTTGGGCACAAAGAAGGATAGCTTAAAACATTTATACTGAATGTGTGGATCTTGGGATCATATTCTTAAGTAAAATAAATTGGATACTTGCCCATGTTGCATTGCCTTCCTGGTGTGAGAAACTGAAAGTGTAAATAAGAGGCAATATGCGTCATAGATATGGTGAAACAGGAAGTAACTGCTCACGGGGTGAGGGAAATTGTTGGGCACCACAGAAGGAAAAGCAGGAGGGAAACAGATAAAATGGAACAAAGCTTTGTAAATAAGGAGAAGAGAAATAGTTGAAGGTACAGGAGGGGAATGTGCAAAAAATGAACTAAGATATATCATGTGCAGGTACAAATTAACTATGTTGAATATGATCATTATGTACCTCTAAATTGTGCCAATAAATTTATTTTTTAAAAAAAATATTTAGTTTTACAGTTTTGTAAAAAGTAGGTTTTCACAGGTGTAATTACTGCGTATGCATATTCAAACTTGATTAGTACAAGAACTAGTCAGTTTTCATCAGGGTGTAGAAAGAAAATGTCTATTTAACACAAAATAATATGTGAACCATTGTGTATATTTATTTGGCAAACATCCATATTTGATTTTCTTTAATATCAAGAAAGCACATTTCTAAATGTTCACATAATTACTAAGGTGGTTGAGGCTTAAAGATATCAGTAGTCTATAATAAATGCCACAAATGAAAAAAAAAAGATAAAGAGAAAATTAAGATAGAGTTGGAGAACGAAAACTAAGAAACTTTATTACTGAAAGATCTAACATTAACCATTAAGTTTTTCATGTATTTTCATGGTCAGCAGTTTATCATCTTTTTCTACAAGATCTTATAGAGGATCAGGAGACCTTAGAGAGCCTTATTTTTCACTTTCTATAAACTTCTGGCAATTTACATGTTGTGCTTCCCAAAACCCTTTTGAATAGCATTTTGCGATTCTATTATTGGCAGAAATCACTTCACACTCAATTTCCCTTTTAGCCACAGTATTTGTCCTTTCTGAGGAGCAAGTAGACATTTAAATGGTTGAGAGAAGACAATATTAATTCATCTGTTTATTTGTTAAGGAAAAAATAAGTGTTTATCATAATTTTTACACATTAATGAAATAAGAATAATTGAAATTTAAAAAAAAAAAGAATAATTGAAATAAAGGGCCCTTGGGCTGGCCAGATAGCTCAGTGGACTAAAGTGTCTGTTTAGGCAGGCACAGCCCTGGGGCTTGATCCCTGACTGCTGTACCAGCCTCGCCCCAGGGGCGTGCTGAGAAGGCCAATGAGACTGGGTGTGGTAGTGCTCACCTGTAATCCCAGCACTTGGGAGGCTGAAGACAGGAGGATCACTAAATAATAAATAAATCTGCGTAGTGAGGCCCTGTGTGACCCTGTATTAAAATACATAATAAAATAAAATAATGTGCCCTGAATTGTAG
>NW_004524715.1:4693577-4698626 GCF_000260255.1 Octodon degus
CGTTGGCCTACATGAAAATAAATAATTCTTCTACATAAAATTTTGAATATTTTCATGACCACTAGGTAAATAACAATTCATTTAAAAATATAAAAAAAACTTGAAAGAAAGAAAAGATTCATGAATATTTTAATTGTAATTTAGACCTGTGTCTGTAAATACCACATAATTAAGAAGTAAAAACTGAAGTAAAAGAACAAGAAATAGTGCACAATTAGTCTTTGCTAGTCCATAGGGTTCTGCTTTTGCATTTTAGAAAGACTCAGGAAAGAATAGAATATATTTGGCAAAATCTCCCTGCCACACCCTTGGCATTATTCCCTAAAACACAGTGTAATCTATTACATAGATTTGTATTGTGCTGATTATTACAAGTGATCTAGAGATTATTTACAGGAACAGGTTATATGCAAATGTTACAACATTTTATATCATAGACCCCAGCATGCACGGATTTTGATTTTGGTAGTCACAGCATTTCTGAAAACAGTTCCCCCAAAATACAGCAGGACAATTCCAATTTATAAGACTTATATCCAAGAGGATGCATATACGTTAATATAAGAAAGGACAAAATAGGTAATAGGAAAATGATTAGAAAATAATCATTTCATTGACTTGATTAAAATTATAGTTTAGCATCCAAAAGATATTGCACATTATTATTCACTGCAACTATTTATCTTTATATGCTTTCAAAATATCTAAACCACAAAAAAAATATTACAAATGGAAAAGAAAGGTTAGGATATAATTCCTTAAATTCCCACATATTGCTTGTGGGTTTATAAACTTCATGGTTACTTTTTAAAAAGTGAAACATATGCATAGCCTATAATATAATAATTTCATACATAGTATTATGTAATTATATGTGAAATTACATCAAAATATTGATATAAAATTGCATATTTTATAGTCCTAAAGAGAAATAATCTAAATACCACCAACAATAAAAGGGGCAGATACCTTGTCATATTTTCATGTATAATATCTGTACAACAGCAGAGATAAGTATTACATGCCATGAACTGGCACAGTTCTCAATGATCCTGGGGAAAAGTAGGAAGGTGGTATGGAAAATACAGACCAAAGATAAAAGCTGAGGTCAGGTGGAAACCTCTTTCCAGATGGAAGAGGATCTGCCCAAGAATTGGAGAGCATTTATTTATAAACTTGGGAGGTTAATGTCAATTTCAGTCTCTCTAACTAGAAACCATCTTGCAAGCTGGTGCAGCCTGTTTACGTGGCTGGAGGATCTCTCTGTGGTCTGGGCTCAGCTTCGTCCTGGCCACACGCGTGTGATGGATTGACAGCTTCAGCCATTCCCTACACTTACAGCTGACTGTTCCATGTAAATATATAGATGTAGCAAGTGTGCACCTGGTTGCACTGATACGAATTTCAAAAGAAAGAACAATTATTCTCAATAGAAATATTTTAAGATCTTGAGAGACCAACGAAATGTTTGTGGTTTTCATGGTAACCTTCTATATGCTGATATGAGTGCTTTTTACACAAACATGCTCACTCTTTGAAAACTGAAATGAAAGAAGCTATGCACAGGACTGGAGTACACTAAATTTTAACTTAAATACATTTAACATTTTAGAGAAGTTTCTTATTGAAATAAGTAACATATTTCAATTAATAGGAAAAATAAAGTTCTTATTTCTTAATCGAAATATGAAATTTTATAACAAAAATGCTTTAAAATAACATTTTATAGTAATTCATTTTTTTCTATGAAAACTGTATGCTTGCTTCTAATTTTATCTTATAGTACAGATTTTCTAACATCACGTCAAAATAAATTATTACTTCTATTATTTCAGGGTATCTCACTTGGCTATTTTTATCATCATTATTTTTATTACTATTGTTAAATATGTATAATTAGGTTGTACAACATGTGCTACATTTTCCTAAATACATTGTCTTCCATTGAACCACCTTCATGTATAAGACTGTCACAAGAAACTATTACATTAGTGACTAATAGATGCAAAATTTTGAAGAAAATCACCCTATTTCTAAGTTCTGAACAATATTATCTTAACTTTAAACATATAGTGTCTGTGATATACCAGAAGTCCTATTTGTCTTTTATACATTTAGGCATTAAATACACTGACTAAAGGAATTTTTAAAAGTATCATACTGATCATAGATTGTACTGGAATTCATATTTTTTCAGTCTAATCTTGATCCACTGATAAATTCTCACCTACCCTGTATTATAGTATTTTTCTAGTTAAATCTTTAGCGGGGATGAATTCTGAGTAGAAATGAAGTAAGAAAATATGTGGAGAGTGGGAACTGGTACATTCAATGCCAGCCAGGTTATGGAGAAGATGTAACATACAACGCCAAAGAGAGGTTTTCTTATTTTTAGGATTTCAAGTAGTGCAATACTGAAAATTAAAAAAAATGAGCCTCACATAGACTTTGGAAATCATAGATTTAGCTCAATGAGATTTTTTGCACAAAGTAGTAGCAGCAGGAAATAATACAGAGAAGTTTTTTATTCTAATGCTATTAATTTCTAAATGTGCCCAGTAGCAAATAGAACGTGATGCATGTGTTTAGTATGTACATTAAATGAACTTTTGAAATATTTTGCTAAAAATAAAATATTTTATTTATATTGATACACATGTATGAAAGTCAATGCATTTACTTGATTTAATATTACTTGAAAAGTTTTTGTTTGTTTGTTTCTATCAGCTTGTATCTGGTTAAGTTACTCAGACTGTCTCAAATTGCTTGTTTCAAGTGAGTCTCTTGCTACAGCCTCCTAAATACCTGGTTCTTTAACTGTACATCCCTACACTTACTTTTGAAGCTTTTGTTTTGTTTTATTTTAAAAAATAAGTATTGATTTTCTTACAGCATCTTTCTTTTGAACTTGATTGTTATTTCTTACAATTTTTATCAATGATGAGGCAGGTAATCCCATATTAAACTCTACTTTGGAGATGTATCTCTCATTGATTTTAGTGTCTGAGGTTCATACCTAGGGATATTAAATTTAGGAGTCTGAAAATGAGCAACATAAACTCTGTTCTATATTTTATATACCTATCACATGTGTAGAATTATGTAGCAGCCTTGTTATTTTGTTGTAGAAATCTTTTTCTGAAGTTTAAAAGTTAGTTTCTGAAGAAGAATCAAAGCATATCTGATGGTATAGCTTTTGCTAAACTACACAGAGACAAAGAGTGTCACAACCCAAGATGACAGGGCTTAGCATTGCAGGAACAGCCTTTCCCTTTGATAAAATATCTGCTACAAAAGCATCCAACATTCTTTCACATTGAATATACTCAATTATCATTTTGATTTTTGCTCATGCATGAATTACAGAAAGAAAAACAAAACTGAACAAAAGACAATAGTTTCTCTACAGTGAATCAAAGACAGTAAGCTTAAATTAGTCCATATAAGAGAACAGAGAGCATGGAAAAAAAATCTACAGGAATTCTCAAGGGCTCATCTGAGCTGATAATTTTAATTTACTTTCTGAAGAACTACTTAATCAAGAATAATGAAAATTAATAGCCACTGGACAGCCCTTCATTTACAAAGAGCTATAGAAAAGTTAACACACTGTTATATGGACGTCACTTTAACAGAATTCTATGCTACTGAATTTCAAATGTAGTTCTACCATGCTGATAAGTAATGAATCAGCCTACAAAGGCTGAGCCTCCACGGTATTGTTGTATAAGTGGTTATCAAACACAGTACCTCATGATATGACAATAAATTCAACATGAAATAAATACATCATTTATTAGAAAGAATGATAATGAGCAAATGAGGCAATATTGTAACACTTGAACAAGTAAACAGTTTTCTACAGTTAAGTATTTTGTTAAAATTATTTATGCATTTATGGAATGTGTTTGATGACTCTGACTCTAGGCTCATAACTTCATTGAATGGTTGGTTGGCTCCAAGGAAGAGATGATATGGCAAAGAGGCAGTAAGAAGGAAAGATGCCAAATCATGGCAGCCAAGGAGCAGGGTGAAGGAAAGAAGCAGGGAGGAAGAGACCCCTTTCCCTGTCAGTCACGCTAAAAATATCCAGTTTGACATCGCTCTCAAATAGCACATTTATTGATGAGTATTGTTTCCCTATGTTTCAGTGAATTTCTAGACATACTTTCAGATTATAAGGAACTACAATAAATTACATATGTAATCACAATGGAATTCATACAATGAATTACAGTATACTTCCAACCTTGCATTTGGGGATATTTTAGATCTAAGTTAGCACTGTGCAGTAAAGGTAGATTTTTTTTTTTTTAATTTTAGGGAAGGTTTTACAGGGTGTTCAGGGTCTCACTACTAAAATTGGATTCATAGTGATCTGCCTCTTTACAGCCTCCCAAGAGCTGGGATTACAGGGGCACCACCATGCCCAGTCTCAATTGCTGTCTCAGTGCACCTCAGGGGTGGGGGTGGCACCGCAGGCCTGGGGATCGAAACCCTGGCACCTGTACCTGATTACAAGCACTTTAATCTGCTGAGCTATTTGGCTGGCCCTAAGGTACAATGCTATATCTAGGGAAATTACCATTAAAAAGTAGCTGCATACTAAGCCAATACTCAAAAATCAATAGCATTCCTGTACACAACAATAACCTCAAACAAAGAGAAATTAGGAAAACAATTCTTAAAGTAACATAAAAAATGAAGTACTTAAGAGTCAATCTAACAAAGAAATTAAAAGATATTTACAGTGAAAGCTACAGTGCTCTGAAAAAGGAGATTGAAGAGGATATCAGAAAATTAAAACTTATGCCTTGGTCATGGGTATGAAGAACCAACATAGAGAAAATGGCTATACTCCCAAAATTGTTATATAGATTTAATGCAAGTCCAATCAAAATACTATTACCATACAATAAAGAACTAGATAAGATATTGCTAAAATTTATTTTAAACCAGATAAGATGTAGAATAGCAGAAACAATTCTGGGTCAAAAGGCAAAGACGAAGAGGTGGGCACCACAATCCCTCACTGAAAATTATACTGCA
>NW_004524715.1:4708456-4715956 GCF_000260255.1 Octodon degus
TAGGTTTAAAAATTTAATATAAATACTTTTAATCTTATCTATTTATTTTGGTTTTTGTTTTTCTTTTTTGAGATAGGGTTTCACTGTGCTGTTCAAACTGGCCTTAAGCTTACTGTGTAGCCCATGCTGGCCTTGAACTTGTAGCAATCCTCCTTTCACAGCCTCCCAAGTGCTGGGATTACAGGCATGTGCCACCAGACCTGGCCTCTTGTATTTTATTGCAAACTTGCACCTTTTGCTCCAAATATCAAGTCTGTTCTGCTGTGGTTGTTCTTCACATCATATTTCAAGTTAATGAATTAAGTCTTGAAAATGGTAATAGGAACTAATGCATTAAAACTATCTCTTAAGAATTTAAATAATTTGTTATAGGGAACACTAGAGTACTGTATAATTAAACCAGTTGTTTTAATTTTCTTTCCCAAACATAATATATTCTTTAAAATTTGTGTTATGAAGATAGCAGTTTATCATTCTTATTCAACATAGAACAATTTAAAATGTTCACACTAATTTAAAGAAAAATATGTCTTTTAAATCTAAGAAATGGCTTAGATGGGAATGCAACTGCATTTGATTCTGTTGGAGGGATAAAGAACTGAGTCCTGTAGAACGATTTCACTTACAGCACAAAGCATCTGACCACAAAGGAAAGGTTCAGATAACACACTCTGAGACTTTTAAATACATATTCTCTCCGTTAAAGGCCTAATATTCCCAAAGGTAAACAGTAAAGCACTTTCTTCTCTATTTTCAGAAAGCAAACATTTTAGATCTCTAATCTTGGAGAAATTGAGCAATGATTTAACCTTCAAACTTAATACTGCACAACACAGACATTTGAAAATATCTCCTCCATGTGATTTTATCAAGATGGTAGGTTTCATTTTCAGAAATCTTTGAAGATTAATTGTATTAGATATAAAGGCCAATGAAGTAAGCAAAGTGTATGTTGAAATTATTTGAAAGAAGGGTTTTTGCTAGATAAGTGAAGTGATGATTTTTTTTCATCTTGATTAGGGTTTTTATTCTTTTGTAGACACTTAAATGTTTGAATTCCACATTTCATTTTTAAACTAAACTGCTTCTCAAAACTTCTAGTTTGTAACAGATTTTATAAAATCCAAGGGAGTTCTTTGTATTGCTGAAATTAACTTCAATTACATAGACTTTTGAGGCAAGAAAAAACTTGACATTGAAGTAGTTGTTTGTTAAACAAATGTCTATTAAATATCCTCAGATGACTCAAAACTTTCCTTTCAGACAGAACTAAAAAAATTATGGATATTTAAATCTGTAAATAAAATCTTATCTTGATCTGACTTTCAAATCATTATATCCAAACACTTTTGAATATGATAAAGATATTATAAAAGGTCAATTGTATTTAAATCTTAGTTTCTTTAATATATAGTGCTGCAGAAATATTCTCTGTCAATAAGTGGCTTTACTTGGAAGAATTGCTTTACATAAGTCAAACAAAATTACCAAATGTTAAGCAAATTCTAACTATAAACACTTTTACCAATCAACTTAGATTAAGATGTCTAGAACCAGCCACCAATGGCAGGGAGATGTCAAAAGAAGGATATCTGTGAAAAAGTAACGTGTTTAATTATTTGGCAGAATATAAAGAGAAAAATATCCCAGGAGGATATATATGTCTAATTGTTTTCATTTTTTAATACCTATGATGATTATATCAGGAGTTCAATAAAATCTATGCATGTATAATAAGTTTAATAATACATCAGGATTACATGTTAAAACTAGATCTTTTTAGCATAGTAGATAGAGTGAATTTTTTAATTTAAGAGAGGAAACCAGGCACTGGTAAACATCTGTCAAGAGCCCTGGCCTCTCTGCATTTTCAGCAAGAGTAAGCTCTGTTTAATGGATGCCCTTGACAGTGTCAATCTATTATAAATTCTTTAAAAGTAGACATAAGTAAAACAATCTAAACCACATCCATTGTTAATAATTGATGTTTATTTCTCATTGGCAACTATCGATTATAGGCTTAAAAGGAAGCTCTTTGTGTATTGATTTTGGGGTCTTTGCCTTACTACAGAGACAAATGCAAGCAACATGAATGTAATGGAGGTGTGTCCCAACTCTTAAAAAAATTATTCAGTCTTTAAAGAAACAACATGAATGTCAGTCTACAGTCACTTATGAAATAGAAACTGATTGACCTTGAAAAAGTGTCATGAGCAAAGTTTCTCTTGAGATTTGTTTAAAAACAATTAACTGGTATTACCAACAATGTACTTGCATTGAGAACCATTTTACTTTAAAAGCTTTAAATATATGTATCTTACATTGCATAGATGTGAGTTGACATCGACTTTTATCACTCACTTGATATATGTTTATCTCATTTGTTTTGCTCGAGATTCCAAACACTTTCATTCTATGTTGTAAAAGGAACCTATAAATATACTAATAAATAGATGGGATTGAAATGTAGTTTTCATGTTTGCTGTGCCCTCATTTTACAAATAGAGAAAACATGATTATTATAGAGAATAAATCAGAATAAATAATATTTCCGTGTCATAGGAAACCCTGGCTTGAGACATCACCAGGATGCTTATTTTGCTTTCTCTTGTTGGAGTTCCTTTCATTGGCCTTTGGCCCTTGACTTGCCTCAGGGACTCTTATTTCTCCTGAGTAAAATGAGAGAATCTAAAAATTGCCCTGACACTCTAATAATAGGAAATTGCAAATAGAAAATGACAATATATGAGTGAAAGTAAATAAGAAACTATGAAAGGGCTGGCCAGATAGCTCAGCAGATTAAACTGCCTGGTTAGACAAACATAAGGACCAGGGTTTGATCCCAGGTGTGCTATGCCAGCCCCGTCCCTGAGGTGCACTGAGAACGTGATTGAGATAGGGTGTGGTGATGTGCATCTGTAATCCTAGTGCTTGGGAGGCTGAAAACGGGAGGATCACTACACGTCTGATCTGTGTAGTGAGACCTTATAGAACCTATACTAAACACAAGAAAAAAAAAAAGAAACAATGAAAATAAAAAATATTAGAGAAAGAAATCTTACTAATTCTCTAGACCTGCATAGTGGCTATGATCAATTATTACAAGTAGGAAAAAATAGTGAAAAGCATTTATATAAATGGGCTTATCAACAGGTGAATAGTCACCAATAGATACAAGTGTCAAGCTGTAAAGATAGTTTTTGGAGGAATAAAAGTTCGAATATTTTAGCTAAATTGTATTCCTATTGATAACTTTATCTGTTGTGATCAAAAGCAAAAGACTAATAAAATGTTTTACTCTATTATTCAGCCCAACCTTCTTCTATAATTGCATAAAATGTGTGTCATAAAAAAAAAAAAACCCTATAATCTTTCGGGCCGGGGAGATGGCTCAGTGGAATAAGTGCTTCCCTGGCAAGTGCAAGGGTGTGAGTTCAATCCCCAGTTCCGAGAAAAAAAAATGTGTGTCATGATTTAAAAGTGAAAACTTTAGTTCCACAATTTGTTTATAATAGCAATAGTGTATGTGTCTACCTGTGTATTATGTATTGTGTGTATTATGTTGCATGAGGCCAGCCAAATAGCTCAGTGGATTAAAGTGCCTGCTTAGGCAGATGCTGGGGCCAGGAGTTCAATCCCCAGGCCTGCCATGCCGCCGCAGCCCTGGAGCACACTGAGACAGCAATTGAAACTGGGCATGGTGGCACACTCCTGTAATCCCAGTTCTTGGAAGGCTGTAAACAAGCGGATCTCTTTGAGTCTGATCTAGTAATGAAACCCTGAATACCTGTAGATCCTTCCCTAAAAAGTACAAATAAATAAATAAGTAAATAAAATAGAGAATAAAGCAATTGCTCAATATAGATCAGTATTTTTAGCAAATCAAAGATTTTAGATAACATTTTATATGTACTTGTGAGATGATTAGTATTATTTAATAAACAAACATTTTACTATAGTTTACAGTTTTGAGTTTGTTCTTTCACTTAATATAATAACCCTCATAGAAATTATATAATTTGAATTAAAGAAAGTATAACTCATTCTGAAACTATGAATGGATTTTATTAGGTCAATAATCTATTTCCAGAGATATGGTGCATTTTGGTCTGATTTCAGTAGTGTCTTAATTACTTTCTCATTACTGAGACAAAATAGGTGACAAAGTTAAAGGAGGAAAAATTTACCATAGCTCACTATTTAGGGTGGATTTAATTCATATTCAGCTAGTTCTGAGACATGGCAGAGGGCACCTTAGAAAAGAAACAGTCCATGGCAGGGTAGACAAGAAGGCAGCCAACAATACAGCCTAGCTCCCATATTTCCCTTTATATTTCATCTGGACTACAATCCTGTTGGTTGATGCCACCCACATCCAGCATGGAGTTTCCCATTGTCCATCTACAGTCAACATTGAACCAATCAGGGGACTAATTTCATTATTGCTCCATTAGTTAATATGCACACTCTCTTAATCTACCTTGACACACCATAGACCTATTCACCTTGAAAAGTCCTGCCCAGGACACATGAATCTTTGGGAAGACATCTAGATGAAAGCCTTAGTAACTAGGAATTCAGTTTCACTTATATGTGATGTTCTTATCTCGGCCCTCTTCTATGAAATTAGAAGCATTTATTAATGAAGAGAACACAAACTGACAGATAATAGTAATGTTAGTCATGAGGGTTCAACTATTATCACTGTAATTCATACAAGACTATATCTTTTAGCATGGGACAAATAACAGCTATTGTTGTAGGCTTTGTGTCTGTATCTTTCTTCATTCAGAAAGACATCCTTGATTCAACAAAATGTTAAACCTTGCATTGATGGGCAACCTGGAAAGAACAGAGAGATTATATCAAATTGATCGAGATCTGAACAGATTGAATGAATCTGTGATACTGTGATAGTATTCCTATTAGTTTAGATTACAGTACAGGAGTGAGGAGTAGGATAAATGATGCCCAAATTTTCTGCCTAATGCAAATGGAATGGATCCTAAGGTAACATTTGTAGGGGTGAAATGTGATCTTGTTGAACATGTAGGAAAATGCCACCTATTGGACTATCTGCAACATTACAGTACTTGAGGAGAATTTCTAGAGTACCTATGTAGCATTCTTTTTAAAGTTTAGGACATTCAGTGAGGACTTAGGACATAAGAGAACCTATACTGTAACATCCTGAGTGGTGTCCGAAATTTTCTATTCAAGGAGATTATGGGGCCACAGAGGAAAGTGATCGATGATGTAGAATGTGCCTAAGGAGAGTCACCTAGAGAGAAAACATTCTCTCAGGCTTTCACAGAGAGAAAAGTGGTCAAGCAATGGCCGTGACTCACCCACATGGCTGACATTGACAAAGGATCTATGAACTGTGGTACAGGATTTCAGGATAAATCCTGAGGGGATTTGACTGACTTTGTCAGATACAAAAGTTACATTTCTTGTTACATAGGTCTTGCTTTATCTTGGTCTTAACCATCCAGCAGAATAGTACAAAAACAAGGTATAAAAGGTAAAGCCATATTAATATGCTGGGCTATAAAACGCTCAACAATTTCTAACATTGCCAGTCCTATGGAAAACCCACTACTATTATAGTGGGACTATTAGGCTATATTGGAATATTTTGCTGAATTCAAGCACCTACAATATTTAAATGACAATGGAATATACTTGTCTGACAAAACTAAGCAAAAAAAGAGGAAACAAATGAAGGACCATTTTGTATCTGTATATTCAAAATAGTTAGAATAGATATACAACTACTTGTATTACTGCATGTACAACTTGAAATGAAATATTTTGGTATATTTATAGGAAGCTAATTTATAGTAGCCCAGTAATAATTTATTCTCGAATATGTTTTATTAGTATGAGGACACATATGTTCAATTTTTAGGCAGAAATTATGATATATTTGCATGAACTATAATTATCAGCTAAATGACAAGAACAAACCAATATTTATGTCATCTAAATGTTCATGGAACCTAAGTTGTACTGAACATATTTTATTATAATCACAACAGGAAATATTGGCTGCATTGTTATAATATGCTATTTAGTGCCAGGAAGGACAATGGATATCAATTATCAAATTTCTGCTATTATTCATTTGAGACAAATTTTTCTGTCCCAAAATTGTTGAAAAGATACTCTTACAGTGAATTTTAACACCTCTTTAGCACCAAAAAATCAAGTAATTGTTGGAGTTAATACATACCATTCATGACTCACATTACTACTATCTGTCAGTTTGTCTCCTCTTCATTAACAAATGCTTCCAATTTCAAAATATGTGAGTATAAATGAGCATATTAGCTGCCTACTGCTGTATAAGCATATCAAAATGTTGCGGTCAAAATCACTATAATTCATTATCTCACAGCTTCTGCATTTTGGAAATCCAGGGCAGCCAGGAATGGCAGCACACACCTGTAATCTCAGCACTCAGGAGGCTGGGCCAGGAAGTTTGTCATGAGTTTGCACCTGCTTGTACTACATTGTGAGTTCAAGGCCAGCTTGCACTATGTAACAAAATCTTTGCTCAAATGAAAGAGCTACAAATCTGGTAATGACTAGCTGGATGTCACAAGGGTAAAACACGTGACTGAATTTCTGAGCATGTGAGGCTTGTCAGCCCCCTTAGGAGAAGTGTCTCCCTGCATGGAAGATCACAAATTGCATAGCACGGTCTTCTGTCAGACCAGTCATCCCAGGATGTGAAGCCATTTTGATTGTGGTCACCAAGGAGGAAATCCTTGGCACTCCATGAAGCACTTGACTTACATAGAGAAAAGATAAGAAAGCATGGTTAACTTCAACAGTGAACTTCAATCTCTCATTGCTAGATAGTCTTGTTTCAAATAAAAGCAGAGCAAAGGTATGCACACATGCTTACTCTGATGCATGTAAAGAACTCTGATTCCTCACCTGAGAGACCAGAGATATGGTGAGCTGGGACTGCGATCATGCTCAAGTAGGACAAAGAGGACACACTGAGCTCAGAACAGAGAAAGATACTGCCTGCCACTCAGGGTCACAAGCCTAGCAAGGCCTGACATGATGCTTCTGAATGCTGGGTAAAGACTTAATTCCAGGTCCAAGGTCCATAGTTCAGTGGTCAAGCAGGGGTAGAAAGTCTGTGTAGAGAAGACTGTCATTCCCAATATCTGCAATAAAGTCACACTCGAGCTCTGTGGAAGCCAAAGTCTCCTCTGGAGACTCAGTGATGAAGTCACTCTTTGCTGCTGCTTCTCATGGTTTGCAGCAGGATTCAAGCCCTTCTCTTAGCTTGACATGTGGCACCTGGCTTCTTCAGAAAGTAAGGCTGAAGAGAACAGGAATGAGGCAACAAGCTAAAGAAAGAATCCATGGACTTTTTATAACTTCTTGGATGTCTTATCCCAAGGCTGTTCCTGTATTTTATTGGTTTGATATCGATAAGTTAAGCAATTAGCTAAGACGGAGTGGAGCAAGAGCATGAAT
>NW_004524715.1:4720168-4733141 GCF_000260255.1 Octodon degus
ATTTTAATTTTTAACTGACACATAGTAATTGTGTATATTTATGGAATACATTTCAATACATGTATGCACCTTGTAATAATCAGATCAGGGTTACTGGCATAAGTACTCCTATTAGCATCAGGCTAAGGAATATGATTCAGAGTATATGAATAGAACAAAAAGTCTTTAAAACTTGAAAGACATGCCCGTGACTATGTTCCACTTAGATGTTGGAGTCTGCAACATATTTATATTTATCAAAATAAATATCCTGAGTCACTTAATCTTTATATCCATATTCTCTTCACCTGTAGTTTCTACTCTTAGTGCTTATGTAATTCATGTAGGTCCTCAACATACAAAAAAGATTGAAAAATATCAGTCTCTCAGTGGGAAGGAGAATAAATATAAGGATGTGCCAGAGGGGAAAAAAATTACTCAACCCTTGACGGAGAGCAAGCTACCTCTGAGAGTTCTCCTGCTCTGGCCACCAATAATTCATGTGTAGATATTTACCCAGTATAGAACACTGTCATGCTCTTTCCTAAATAAACAACCCACAGTCCCATTTATGAATTCAGTTCGAACAATCAAGAAACCTTTATTACATGGACTTCTATTCAGGTTTAAACGCAGCTGTATGTGGACTGGTAAACTCTAAATGAAAAGTTGGTTAATGTCTCCATTTTTTCATAATTTTATTGATAAACAAATAGCAATGAGACAGTTTCAAATCAAATTGCTAGGACATTTTCAATAATTAATACATTGCATACATTCTTCTTAGTGGTTAATTGCTGTACAAGATGCGGACTTGAGATCCTATTTACAAACATCATTAGAACAAATCATTCTATTCATTAAGAGATTGTAACTATATATCTATCCTAGCCACTTTGAATACACAGATACAAAATGGACATTCATCTGTATACCCTTTTCTTGTTAAGTTCCGTTATTTGAATATTATAGGTGTGTAAACTCAGCAAAATATTTTAAAAGAGTCCAGTATCCCATAATAGCATTGGGTCTTCTGTTTAACTGGCAATGTCAGAAATTTTTGACCTGAGTCCCCTATAGCTGAACATAACAGCATGTCTTTACTTCCTATATTTCGTCTTCATACCTTTCTACTGGATGGTTAGGACCAAAGTAAAGCAGGACCTATGCAACAAGAGTTGTAGCTTTTGGGGCTGAGAAGGTCAGAGAAATCCCCTCAGGATTTATCCTGAGATCCTGTACCTCAGATTGTAGAACCTTTGTCAGTGTCAGCCATGTGGATGAGTCACGGCCATTGCTTGTGCAGATACACATGTAGTAGTGCCCATTGGTTGAACAGGAAAACAGAATTGCAGTGAACACTTTGGTTAGGAAAATGAGATGAATCTGATTGCCACTCCCTGGTAACATAAACTGCTAGGATGGATGTGGCCCTTACGGTAATAGGTCAAATATTTGACCTCCCTTGCATTCTGTCTGCTAAGACGTGAACTCTCTCTTGGTGATCTGCATGTCCCGGGATCAGCGGCCTGCTAAACTGTTCTTGCTCCTTATCCTTTGTAGATATATTTGGGGTAAGCATTGGGAAGAATAACTCTAGTGGAGAACTCACATCCAGTTTGTGATTTGAGGTTGTTTAATATTCATATATTCAAAAGCTGATCTTAGCTAATAATTTATTTATTAACACCACTACTTAGAAATGTAAAAGCAGCTGAGTATGATGGTGCAAACCTTGGTAGAGCACTTTGGGAGGCTGAAGCAGGAGCATCCCCAGTGAGTGCCACTTGGTCAACTAAGCAAGACCCTTTCTCAAATAGGAAGCAGGAGCTGGATATGAAGGCCATTGTGAAGAGCTTGGATTTGATCACCTGTAGTATAATCAATCAATCAATCAATCAATCAATTATCAATCAAAAATTCTTCCATCTTTTCCTATCCAGCTCTATTAGACAATATCCACTTGAGAGAAGTGTCCAATGATGTGAATAATGCTTATTCATGATGTTGTCTGAATAAACAGGTATGGTTTAGGAAGGTTATGGTTTGTATTTGGTTGTTCCCCCAAAGCCTTATGTAAGTTAAGGGGCAGATGCAGCTGGAGGAGCAAACATTAGCTTGAGGGGCAGAGCCAGAGGACCAGGGCGGGGCCAGAGGGGCGGGGCCAGAGGACCAGGGCGGGGCCCCCAAGGGGCGGGGCCAGAGGACCAGGGCGGGGCCCCCCAAGGGGCGGGGCCAGAGGACCAGGGCGGGGCCGGAGGGGCGGGGCCAGAGGACCAGGGTGGGGCCGGAGGGGCGGGGCCAGAGAGGCCTGAACCATTAACCTGGCTAGCCTGTGCTTTCTCAGAGCCTTGGAGAAAGTCATCCTGGACACGGCAGCACCCCATCCTCTCCTCCAGTGTCTTGAAACCTCCAGTAACTGTGGGCTAAATAAACCTTTCCTTCCCTCATTTTGACTGTCAGGTATTTGTCCCAGAAATGAGAGAAACGTAACTAAGACAGAAGGCCATGGTCTTCCTTCACAAGATCAGGTTATAATCTGATCATATGCTTAGGTCTCATTGGGCCTATGCCACACCATAACATTTTCAATCATACCTCTACATTTTGAAGGCTAAACACAGTTGACTTTTAATTATTGAGTCCGCAAATTTCTGAATTCTATTAGCTTTTACTTTCAAGCAAATTTCCTTGGTCTTGTCTGAGATAGTTCGTTTTCTATATCTTGATAACTCAACCAATTATATAGCATGAAATTCTTCAGCTTTCTATTTCAGTATTTTTGCATTAAGTTTAAGGGCAGCCATCCTATTACTTTGAAATTTCTTGTCCTTTAATCATTAGTGAAGAGACCCTATCTCCAAATTGTAGGCCTTCTCATCAGTTTTGTCACATATTAAATTATTCTTAGGCTAATATCACAATCTTATGGGGTATTTATTGTTATAATAGCATCAATACTAAGCATCAAAATTAGTATTAGAATAAAACAATCTTACAATGATCAAACTTTTAGCAAACTACTGCATTTCTGAGTTTGTAGGCTGATTATGTCATCGCATCCCTACATCCTCGCTCATTAACAATGCAAATTAGGATACCAATTAGAAAATAATAAGAAAATGAGATGTAAATTAGAAAAATACCAAATGTGTTTGTTTGAATATATGAATAAGCAAGTAAAGTAGGAACCTTAATACCAATAAAGGTACTATAAATCCATCAATGTTTATACATATACATCTATAATTTTAAATTAATTACCTTATTACTTAAAATATTTCTGGGAAATATTTTCATAAGTTTATTATTAAAAGCAAATAAATTACATTAAAATAACAGCCACTGATAAGAAAGAAATATGCCAAAAAGGGAAAAAAAAACTAAAAGAAATTCAAAGAGGTTTTACATTTCCTCTTTATTTGACACATTCTTTCTTCTCTTGCCAGTAAATCTTCTGGGAAAACATCAGAGTTGAATGGCATTATTTCTGTACATATATTAATGGTTTTTCTTAATCATTTATTTATTCATTTGGTTCAGGATCTCGCTAGGTAACTCAGACTCATTGTTATTCTCTTGTCTTAGCCTCCCCAGCACTGGGATTAGAGGTGTGTGCCACCATGCCCAGTTTCTGTGGCAGATATGTCAGCATATCTTGCAGTACCAGGGAATGAACCTGGGTCTTTGTGCTTGCCAGGCAGCCACTTAGACCACTGAGCTATCTCTCAAGCCCTGTTATGGTGTTTTTGAATGTATAAATTACTCAATAGGATTAGAACTTTATATTGGCAGGTATGTATGCTGATTGGATTTTCTTCTTTTACATGTATGTCACTTCTTCAAAACTAAAATGTAAAAATACACCAGACTTCACTTATTTTCTCTGCTCAATATATATCTAGCAACATTATTTTAACTTCTCAAAAAGCTCAGGGCTGAGGAGATAGCTCAGTAGAATAAGCATTTGCCTGGGAAGTGCAAGGTTGTGAGTACGATTCCCCGTACCTCAAAAAAAATCATAATCTGTTTAAAGTTTTAAATATCTTCTACATTTTATCAAATAAAAGAATTTAAAAATATATTAAATAGTAAAGAATATATGAAGGACAAAGAGCAATTTTTACACACAATTTAAGATAACATAAAGAATTATCTGTATCATTAAATAAATAGGTTAATATATCATTAGGTTATCTACATCTTTAACAATGAGGTTAAATAAATGATGGCATAACATTGAATACAACCTTCATATATACGTAGCACTTGAGAAAATGATTTCTATATAATACTAAAAGGAGAAAGCTAAGGCCACAGCATTTACATGTGTATTTATTATTTGTCTTTTTACTCTAATGTTTAGCAGTGCTGGAGAAGGACTTTATAGCCTTGTTCATGTTAGGTAATTCTCTGCAATTCTGCATGTGTAACTCCTCGTACATGTATATGCTTACCTGTGGCAGCATATGATTTAGTGATATATAATTTATATATGTATGTACTTATGGCATATAATATTGTGTGTCATATGCTATACAAGTATCATTTATATAATAAATGATATACAATGCATATACAATCAACTTATTGTTATGTAACATAAATACATATATAAAAGACATTAGAATGTGTGTGGACAGAGACAAACAGGAGGTAATTGCCATTTTATTTTTTATTTGCTCCACCTATATATTTATTACACAAGAAAACTATTAAAGTACTGGAGATGTAGTTCAGTAGCACAGCACCTTCCTACCACGTATGAAAACTTCAGTTTGATTCCTGGGACTCCCTAACCAAAAAAAAAAAATTAAAAAGCTATTAAAATAAAACCAAAAAAGATAGTTACATTAATTCAATGGCATAATTATTTTTCTACTTTTTTTTATAGACACTTATTTGATGCTCAAGCCTGAAGATAAAAAGTGAAAAAGAGATGTCATGTACTCAGTAAGTAGTAAACAATAGATAGTTCGGTCACATAAATGATTACTGGTAAGAGAATTAAATGACAGGAGATACGTCAAACAGGTTGCTGAGCAGTTCATGTATTTAATATAAATCTATCTGCCACCGTGATATGAAATTGATTCTTTTATCCTAATTTTACCAACTATAGGGAAACATACTTGCTAAAGTTGGATA
The DNA here is from genome assembly GCF_000260255.1 of Octodon degus. Lineage (NCBI taxonomy): Eukaryota > Metazoa > Chordata > Mammalia > Rodentia > Octodontidae > Octodon > Octodon degus. The sequence goes on from NW_004524715.1 coordinate 4,725,296, forward strand.
GCTAAGAAGACACTGACTGAGATTTTGGATATCATTGACTATTTCTAAACACTGTACGCTGCACCGAATGATCTTGAAGTATATGTAAGTAGACATATGGCCAAATGAGCTGTGGCTGAGGATAAAAACTACTTATAATAACTAAGATACAAAAGAGAAGAAAATATTTTGCCTTAATATAAACCTAACAAAATTAAATTGCACTTTTATTGGTTACATCCCTATTTTTTAAATATATTGAGTACAGGGTCTACAGGGTCTCACTACATAGATCAGACTTATAGTGATCCTTACATTTTCAGCCTCCCAAGCACTACGATTACTGGTGTGCACCACTATGTCCAGTCTCAATGCTGTCTCAGGGCTCCCCAGGGGTGGGGCCAGCTCGGCCTAAGGATGTTGGGGATTGAACCCCAGTCTCTGCACTCTACCAAAGTAGGCGCTTTAGTCCACTGAGCTATCAGGCTGGCGCCCTAATTTTCATTTTTGTGACAACAAAGGAGATAAACTGCCTATTCTAGATTGCATTCTTTTAAATTCTACTAAAAATCTGATCATAACAAGTGAATATTCAAACATGTTTCTTTTCTGTTCTTTTTTTTTTCAATAACAAAATTGGATTGCCTTACCCTAATATTTACTCAGTTTTCTTTGAAAATTCCTTTAATACACTTTGTAATTTTAAAATGCATTGTGTATTGGTATTCAAAGAAAGTCAAATCATTGGACCTCAGAGATGTTTGATCTGCACGGTCTGTATCACTCACATATATGTAAAGTGCAGACTTATCTCTATTAGTTTTTAAGCACACAGAGTCATTGCACTTTGCTGAGCATCACAGGTGCATGTTGATGGTTGTGCTTTGTTCAGTCCAGGCAATGAGCATAAACTAAATCAGTTCTATTCCATCTTCAAATAAGAACATAGCTTTTCTTCTCTAACATCTTTTCTTTAAGTAAAAATGGTAATACTTTTAGTATTTGGCCTCTTTCAAAATGCTTTCATAAAGTAATAGGTTTGTAGCACCAATTTTATTTTTCATTTGCATAAAATAAGTATGTAGCTATTGAACGAAGAAAGTCACTAATCCACACTACTCAAAACATTCACATAATTATAAGTGCCTCAATATTAGTTCAAAAACAAAATGAAAGTTGAGAATCAATGGATGATAATATCCAAACTACTTATATTTTATATTTCTATATTATTTCCACAATTAATATATATATATATATATATTCTTGGATGTATATATTTCATCTTACTCTTATTCTGTCACCTGTCTCAGAGATTTCAATATACTAAACTAGATTATGTAGCCTCAATTTAAGAAGGGCCATGTTGAAAATGATCCTCCATCTTTTCTTAAAAAGAAAATTGTGGTTTTTTTAAAAAAATTAATTTTATTGAGAAAGAAAGAGCAATGAGACAGTTTCAAAACAGGTTAGTAGGATGGTTACACTAATTAATATATTGCGTCTTGTTGGAGAATTGTGTTTCAAAGTATGAAAAAGTTTGTATGCATGGATGAATTATCTTGGAATTATTTCATTCAATGTAAATAACAGTATTTTGCAATAAGTAAAAATATGTTTGAATGACATAGACATATTAAATATTTTTTATCTTTTCATTAAAATCCAGTAATTCTTAAATACATTCAAAGTTTGTACCATATACATTTTTATTATTCTTTTTTTTTTGTATTTTTGGGAAGGGTCTACAGGGCGTACAGGGTCTCACTACTAGATCGGACTTGTAGTGATCCACCTGTTTACAGCCTCCCAAGTGCTGGGATTACAGGTGCATGCAGCCACATCCAGTCTCAGTTGCCATCTCAGCATGCCTCAGGGGCAGGGTCCAGCACAGCAGGTTGGGGGATAGATCCGCTGGCCCCTGTTCCTGCTTGCAGACACCTTAATTTTCTGAGCTGTTTGGCTGGCCCTACGCTTTTATAATTTTATGAAAATTGCTAATTAGAACCAAGATAAAAGTTCTCCATTAAATAACTACATTGAAAGTTCTGAACTTGCAAATTTGTTTCACAAGTGAAATCAGATAAGTCTGATTTCCCTTCAAGGATGATCAGGAACTTTGTATCTTCTTTTCCATTAGGAAAATATAATAACTCTGAAGATTAATATTTCAAATTTTATGAAATTTTAGCTGCCATGAGAGTTATTGCAACTCTCCTGAGATAACTGTAGGAAAGAATAAGGTTTTAGAAGAACTCAGTACTGAAAGCATACGTATTTTCATTTACTTCTTAATTAATGCAATTAGGGGTTACTGCTTAACTGCATCACACTTTGGTACATTTTGCATTTTCAGGAGTTGATAGTTTTATACAATTCTCTAGATCATTTGATGAGACACTCATAGAAAACTAAATCATGCCCATTAGCCCCACAAAGGGAGAGTCATTTTTGCTGTATATTACTTTGTGTAAAGTTAACATACCACCTTTATTGAACATCCATTCTGTGAGGCATTGTAATTATAATTTCTTGGTTGTATTTCATCATTTGGAATTGGATTTCTGATCTCAGTTATCCATATCAATATTTTTATCTACAATTCCAACTCACTAAACTTTAGTGTGCTGAACAGAGCTTTATTATTTTAATAAAGTCTAAGATTTCCAGAAAATTACTGACATGACTCAATTTTTGAGGTACAGATGACACCATCCTGCCTTTTAAAATCTATTACAAAATATGATCTGATCTTTCTGTCATTGTGATTACTTGGGGACTGTGAGGAACATTACTGAGACCACATAATGTAAGCATTGAGCAGGAGCACATGTATTTACCTAGGAGAATATAATCCCTGAGTTTATGTGGAACTAAGTTAATCTAAAATATTCAATGCTATATTGCAGCTTAAAGTAGGGGTATGTCTCATACTTTCATTCTTCTATCATAAAAGATTGTCAAGTAAAAGTAAAGTGATATATAAGACACAGAAGCATAAAAAAATTAAGGGCTTAAGACCATTTTTGGAAGTTTCAAACATTGTCTAGATATTAAATTCAGATGGATAGAGTTTTTTTCAAATGCAGTGTGAAGATCATCTTTGTATCTCTGTTACAGCATCTAGTTAAAGATATGTTTTATATTCAATATGGTAGTGGGTTATCCACAGAACTGGCAATGTCAGAAGTTGTTGACTTGAGCCTTTTACAGCTCAGCATATTAATATGGCTTTACTTTTATACCTTATTTTCATACTTTTCTGCTTCATGGTTAAGACCTAGATAAAGCAAGACCTATATAACTAAAAATTTAATTTTTGTATCTGACAAGGTCAGTCAAATCCCCTCAGAATTTACTCTGAAACCCTGTACCACAGTTTGTAGATCTTTTGTCAGTGTTAGCCATGTGAATGAGTCACAGCCATTGCTTGACCAATTTTCTCTCTGTGAAAGCCTGAGAGGACATTTTTTTTCTCTAGGTGACTCTCCTTAAGCACACTCTACATCATTGATCACTTTCCTCTGTGGCCCCATAATCTCCTTGATCAGAAAATTTGGGACACCACTGAGTTACAGGATGTTATAGTACAGGTTCTCTTGTGTCCTGAGTCCTCGCTGACCTTGAAAGGCCAGGGCCAAAATGTTGGCTATCTTTGTAGCCCTTCTTTTTCTCTAATATTTTGGTCTACAAACTTAAGTTACGAGAAGCTTAATGGCAATGGAATACTCATCTATGACAAAACTAAACAAAAAAGGGGGATATAAATGAAGGACCACTTTGTAGTAAAAAAATATATGTATATCTGTATATACAAAATAGTTAGGATAGACATACAGCTACTTTCTCTTAGTTCAATGAGAAGAAAGATTTGCATTAAACTGTTTAGAGAAGATATCATGTCTGCATCTTCTACTATGAACAACTACTATGAAGACAATATGAAATGTATAAATTATTGCAACTATCCTACTAACCTGTTTTGAGACTATCTCAGTGCTATTTTTATCAATAAAATTAATTAAAAAATATATTCAATATGAAGTCGAAATTCTTATGCTCCAACCTGTCTTCAGCTGACAAGAGCTGGGAAACACTTCTCATAGATTCTAATGTAGGAAGCATAACTACCCCATTTTCAACATCCTTTCAGCTGTAGCAATGAGGCATACTACTTTGTGTTGCAAAATAATCACATACACCCTTATTCTACTTAAAATTATCTTAGTAAATTCAGTAGCAACAATTATAGAGGAATAAATACTAGAAGTGTTCACCATTGATACTGAAATCACCATGTAGACAACTGCGGAGTATTGTAGGCTTTAATTCTCCATTTTTTCTTTTAACATTATCCCATTCACTAGAGTTAACATTTATAATAACCTTAGCTGTGAAACTATTTTCAAATGAAAGTTTTGAAAGAAAACTCTAAACTATTATAACATAATTCCTGCAAAATTATACTTATCCCATTAGAAAATAGCATTTTCATATTCAAATGTATCTCATTGACCATTTTCTGGCCTTTTCTGACACCTCAGTGCTAGTGAAGGGATGCAATTAGAGAATAGAGTTATATAAAACCAAAAATGGCACACTTTTTATCTGCCAGGAAATTTTCACATTCCCATGAGAATGAATCTGCTACTTGGATTAAGTGTGTGTCTATCACTAATCTCCATGTGCATCAGCTAAAGGATAAGCTGCCATGTAATACCGAGGTTATATGCTAAAGGGTGAGTCATGCAGTTAATAAAAATCATGTAAAACAAAACCCATGAGCATAATTAATTATACCTTATTTTCTTTTTAGAAAGTCTGCTTATCAAGGGTAATTGTTTAATTTAGTTCAGGAATAATCTGGTATTAGATAAAGTGATCGATTAATGGTGTCACAAAGTGTTTTAGTTATTTGACAAAAATACTACACTCAGTTTTACAAGATTTAAAAGGAATACTAAAAAAGACTTTTAATAATGATAGTAGGTAGCAGAAAATTATTTTTAATAATGAAATATAAGCCTGACCCAAAAGAACACTTAGGTATCTGTGTGGCATAAAATCTATAAATAATTTAATTCTGCTTATTTGAATAATATAATTCTATCCACTGTGGTAGATACTAACTTACCAGTATAAATGATTTTTTGTTTGCTAAGAACTTCTGCTCTGCATTCCTCTAGGTATTTTTCCATTTCTATGGTGCTAAGTTACCCAATTTTTTTCCAATAAAAATTAAATAGAAGGGTTTGGTGACTAAAAATGTCCTTCCATATCATCCGCCTCCCCAATATTTACACCTCCCTACTCATCAGCTAGTTGGATGCAACTAGTGATAGCTACACATTTTAGTTTGACATTTCCTTTTCATGTTACCTTATTCTATTGCCGATACTCCTTTCCCTCAACAGTCAGTGGAAAACTAAGATTTCTGTGTAGAACACAAATTCTTTTTCAGTATGTGCTGTTCAGACATTTACTACTGCTATTGCCAAAATACTAATACCTAAGACAGTGTGCAGCCACTCAACTGGATAACTCCGAGGGCTCAACATGATTGAGTAAGTGGAAAAACATGAAAGAGGTATGCATGGTTGTACTTCTCTTATTTTGCCTTCAGAACAGTTTGCTTCCAGGGTCTTTTCACTTGCAGGGTCTATGCACAAGCCTAATACCCTCCAGCTGTGGTAGCATGAGTTCCCACAGAAGCAGGAATAATGTTGCCTCTCCCACTCATTTCTCTTTTCATCTGTCACATATTCTAGTAAAAGTAGTAGCAAAATGAGAAGTTCACACTTATTTTTATTATCAGCTTTTAGAAATGTAAGAAGGAAGACACAAACATTGCTAGAGATTAAGTTGAGCCGATTTGTCAAACTTCTAAGTAACATGGTATTGGATAGTATGGATTCCCTCTTATGGATTTGAACAACATGCTGCAATTAAATAACTGTTCAAACATATTTGTTTAAACTTTTTTCCCTAAAATTGACATGCACATAAGGAATATGTAGATAGAACAATTTATAACTTAAATTTATAAAGTTCGGTAATGTATTTAGGTATGAATTACTAGATAGACTGAGTTAGATAAAAATACTAAGTCAACTGTAACATATCATTAAGATGAACATTATTTTAAAGAGTTCTTTATAAACACTCCACGTTGTGTGTTTACTTATTGTTACAGCACGTGAGAGTAGTAAAGATCATAAAGAATATTTTTCTTGATTCCTATTTTTTAAAGATATATCACAGGGTGTATCAGTCAGTGCTTACTGGAGAAAGTAGATTTAGTGCAAGATGTACAAATATATAAAGAATTTACAAAATTAATTTACAACGGCTGCCCAGAGTCAGTTAAAGAAGAGTGCAAAAGGTTTGTCTGCACACTGGAGATTCAAAGGATCCAGTTGAACACCTGGAGCTCAACCTGTGAGTCCGTATTGGGAGCTAAAGGGTCACTAAGAGTGATAAAAAGCCATTCGATCCAATTACAGATGTGTTTTGGACCATCCTTTTCCATCCCAATATTTTGGGACATCTAGATTGGGTAAAGTTCTAAAGTGACTTTTAAGGTCCTTTAGGCCAAGAGAAGGGAATTTTTTGTTTGTTTTTTTATAAATATTAATTTTATTGAGGAAGAAATAGCAGTGAGATGATTTAAAAACATGACAGTTACCATAATTAATACATTGCATATTGTTGTCTTCATAGTAGTTATTCATAGTACAAGATACAGACATGATACCTTGTCTAAGCACTATTAGTTCAAAAATCTTCTTTTCATTGAACTAAGAGAAAGTAAATGTATATCTATGCTTACTATTGTGTATATAAATATGTATGTATGTATGTATGTATGTATGTATTTTTGTTCACTACAAAATGGTCCTTCATTATATTCCTCTTTTTTGTTTACTTCTGTCAGAGATGGGTATTCCATTGCCATTCACATATTGTAGGTGCATGAATTCAGCAGAGTAATCCAATAAAGTCCAGTAGTCCATAACAATAGTGGGTTATCTGCAAGACTGGCAATGTCAGAAGTTTTTGACTTGAGCCTTTTACAGCTCAGCATATGAATATGGCTTTACTTTTTGTACCTTGTTTTTATATGGCTGTGACTCATCCAGATGGTTGACACTGACAAAAGAGTACAAAGCTGCGGTACAGGATTTCAGGGTCAATCCAGAGGGGATTTGACTGACCTTCTCAGATACAAAATTTACATTTCTTGTTATATAGGTCTTGCTTTATTTTGGTCTTAACCATCCAGTAGAAAAGTATAAAACTGAGAATGGAATTTGAATAGTTGCACAAGTCCTTGAATTCTTTTGTTGTCTCCAATTCTGTTAGTCTGCTAATTTCTTACTTTGACTCCCAATTTAAATATCTCAGAATTCACATAATGGTGACTTAGCCCAAATGTCTAAACTTTCTACCAATGTAAAATGTAAAATGATTCCCAGAAGAAAAATTAAGACAATGGCAGCATGATCTTTACATAGTCCACATACAAGTTCAATGGAGAGCTGTCTTAGCTATGTTGGTCTTTCAATCTTGTATCATCAAAATGTTGTAGTCCATAAGCTTTTTTGTTTTATTATTCAATTCAATATGATGCTTTGGTGGGAATTTTTAAAACACCTACTCTTTCATAGATAAACAAATCCTAATTTCATATAAACATGTTCATTAGAAGTTCACTGAGGACATTATGGCAAGGTAATATGATGAATAATTAAAGATCTAGAACTACTTATTATGCTACTATTTAGAAAACTGGTGATAATAAAAGTATACCTTTAATTGATGGCAAAAATAGAAAATTCTAAAAATATAGACATGAAATTAAACATTG
>NW_004524715.1:4733269-4734985 GCF_000260255.1 Octodon degus
TTGGAAAATATGTCTCATTTCTCATAACTCTACAAGGCCTTTCTGACTTTTAATTATCTGCTTTGCATTTTTATCTGTGTTAATTTAGGTTTCTACCAAAAAATGAGTGTCTGATCTTTCAAGCCAAATCCCTATGAAATATACAATGTTTGAAAATACTACTAATTTTATTTTGACACTAGAGGTTACAGGGGCATAGCTGTCATAGTGTAGTCAAGTATTGTACTTGAATGAAGACTTGATTTTTATTTCAGCTAATAAATTTAGCCTTCATTATTTTTTATGAATTATCCATAACTACAATTGCTTGGAGAGTGTCTTACCAGCCTGAGTGGGAAAAAAAATAAGCTAAATTGTACAGCAGCACTTCCTTGCATAGAATTTAAATTTGTATGCTCATTAATGACAATATAAATTAGCATTATTACCAATTTAGTCCATCTCACTTTTCTGAGCAGTCTAATACTACTGATTAGCAATATTTAGCAAATATAGGAATATCAACCAGGCAATTAATATGAATGTAAATTATTTTGTAAGTAAGACAATTATGCTTCATGTGTACAATAATCACAGCAGGGAACTCACATGACAATTTTTAAAGATATTATTTCGAATGAATCAGAAATGAAGTATGGGGTTGAGTTGACAGCTCAGCCATCTAAGAGCCTGCCTGGCAAGCTCAAAGGCCCAAGTTCTATCCCTGGTACTGCATGTCGTGCTGGCCCTGGAACCCTGATGTGGTGGTGCACGCCTGTAATCCCAGTGCTGGGGGTGCTGGAAAGGAAGGATCACTATGAGTCTGAACTGAATAGAAAGGCTCTGTATCAAATAAATAAATGAATTTTTAGAAAATGAAGTACGGATATATTGAAATACATTTAATAAACAGAAGGCCATGCATATCAAGGATGAGGTCCACACTTCAGGTCACAAGTCTGATATGGGCGTCCCAATGTTAAGATCAAGGTACTAAAACTCTTCTACTCCTTTCATGTGATTTTCATGGACAATCTGTTGGGATTTTTTGTTTTGTTTTTTCAGGTTATGAGCAATTGACTCTTGCAGTTACAGCCTGAGATCTTGTTTGGTTGCTGGCTGTCATGGAGGGTTATTTCTCCTCCTGATAGACGGCTATATTTGTTGGCTCGTGGCACTGATTCTCATATCTTATCTCTCTCATCCAATCTCCTGTTGAGAACCATGTAACTGGATTGGATCCATTTGGTAATCGAAGACAATTTCCTTATTTAAAGGTCTTTGATATTAATTACATTAGCAAGCAGTTTTTGCCAAATAAGGTGACATATCCTGTTTCTGGAAATATGAAGTTAATCTATATTTTGAAGGCTAGAGAGAGAGACAGAGAGAGAGAGAAAGAGAAAGAGTCTTATTTAGAAAGCCTCAAGTTTGATCTGCATTCTTCAAGAATATCGTAAAAACTCACATACTCTTATTTAAATCCATTGTAACCTTATTCACAGATATTAACATTTAGGAAGAATGTTCATATGAATATGGAGATTATTTCAGCATGTGCAAGAAATGATTTTTATTGAAAAACTTTTTATTGCTAATAAAATGATGAACTGTGCTTTAAATAACCACACTTCCATTTTCAAAAGAAAATTTGTCTGTGGTGTATTTTGATTCCAAAAGAAATAACTTTCCTGGGGCTGGAGAGATGGCTCAGTGGTCTAAAGCACCTACTTAGAA
>NW_004524715.1:4735520-4738218 GCF_000260255.1 Octodon degus
TCTTCTTCTTCTTCTTCTTCTTCTTCTTCTTCTTCTTCTTCTTCTTCTTCTTCTTCTTCTTCTTCTTCTTCTTCTTCTTCTTTTCTTCTCCTTCTCCTTCTCCTTCTCCTTCTCCTTCTCTTTCTCCTTCTTCTTCTTCTTCCTCCTTTTTTTGTGCTACCAGGGATTGAACTCAGGACCCTGCACTTACCAGACAAGTGCTTATTCTACTGAGCTAACTCCCCAGCCCACTGTCATGTATTTTCAGTTTTTTTTTTTTTAATGAAGCCTGCCACTACCTCCTGTGACTGACAGAGATTATAAATATTCACATTGTGATGCTAATTTCTACTATGCTATGAGAAAATGTCTTTTTTATACAGATTATCTAATTTAAAAACATATTGAAAGTACATAATTTATTTTCTTTGTTTTATGCTAAATAATAAATTAATATAACTATATCTGTGCTCCTATGGCCTAATTTATTGAATGAAGGAACATTTGGTACTATAAGCACACAGGCAAAGGGGGAGATTGACCCATTTGCCTCGAATACCAACCTAACACTAGCACACCAACAACTGTACAGCAGCATTATTGAATGATTTAGTTATATTTTAATGCATACATTTTTTATCCTGATTTTATAGAAGTAGTAAACTGTGGGGATTATAAAGAGTAAAAGTTAAATAGTTGTCTCAAATATTTATTGCAAATTTACTATGGCTTCTAGGGATGAAAAGATAAATAAAACACAGGTCCTAAATACAAGAAACATTAAATTGAAAAATTTGCCAGGATAATATTTCTTACATAAAATGGTATATCAACTTTATAATGTTGGGTTGAAAGTTTATAGTAAAAACAAGTAACCATAAATTAAATTTAGGAGACATGTACAGAATATTCCATTCCCTAAAAGCAGAATATGGACTGAGGAGATAGCTCAGGGGTCTACGTGCCTGCCTAGGCTATATAGGGATTGGATCCAATTCCTGGTTCTGTGTGCCGTGCCAGCCCCTTCCTAGGCAAGCCAAGTTGGCCACCAAGACTGGGCATAGTGGCCACACCTGTAATCCCAGTGCTGGAGAGGTTGAAACAGTAGGAGCACTATATATCCGAGCTCCATTATGAGACCCTCTACAAAATACATAAAACTAAAAGCAGAATATGTATATTTACCAAAACAATGTAACATATCATCAAATATAGTCAAGTACTGTGACACAATAATTTTTTCCTCTATCTAAATGTGATATAGTATTTATGATTAAACTTTTTCTACGCCCGCCACTCCCAGCTTCTGCCAACCACTATGTTACAGTGTACACTTTTTAAGAGAAAATTAGAATTTAAATTTGATCAAATACATATCACTTTTGCAACACTGAAGAGTAAAGTAGAAAAATCGTAAGTTGGACCACCATAAATCAAGGGTAATCAGTAACATTAAAGTTTTCTTAATATATGATTCCACTTGTTATACAGCACATATGTGTTATGTATAATTAATTATATCTTTGCCAAATAATAAATTGCTATAAAATCACTGTGCTGTCTTCAGGTTTGCATAATTTATCTCACGAAGCTTGCTGTATATTCTGTACATTGGTGTGCACTGTGCTTTTGCCCTTTGATATCCCTCATGGTCTGCTCTTTACCTTTGGTTTGAGACTGTGTCTTGATATACATGTGTATTTTATATTTATTTTACTTAGCATAAAGGAATCTGTGTTTTGAATTTTTTTTTGTTATCAGAAATATTTTTACTTTTTCCATGATTTTAGTGAGAAACAAATAGCAATGAGACAATTTCAAACCAAATTAGTAGGACAGTTTCAATATGAATCTGTGTTTTTTAAAAATTTTTATTTATTATGTTCTATTGTTCAGGCTGGTCTTCAACTCACTATGTAGCACAGGCTGACTCTGGACTCCTCTACTCTCTCCTGCCTCAGTCTTCTGAGCTCTGGGATCACAGACATGTAACACCAGGCCAGGCTTTGAATTTGCATGATTTTCAGCCACCATATCTTCAGATATTCCACTTTAACTGCTCTTTTTGTATTCATATTATGTTTGACTTTTGTTTTTTTCACAGTTCATGTATGCTTTGTTACTTTTTTCTTTCTGTTTCTCTCTTTCTCTTTCCCTTTCTCTCTGTCTGTCTGTCTGTCTGTCTGTCTGTCTGTCTCTCTTTCTCTCTGTCTCTCTCTTCCTTCTGCTTTTTGCTCTCCTTCCATTTTCTCCTACACTCACTTCTTTCTTTTGTGATATATAGTTTGGCTAATATGTATTTACTCATAAAATGCACCATTAAATCTATTGACTATTGTAAATGTGACAAAGTATTATTCAAGTCTGATTGAAATTTCAATTTCTAGCATTTCCATTCATAATTCTTACAGTTGCAATCTCTGCCAAAATTTTATATCTTTGAATGTAAATGTTCCACTTTCTCCATCAAGGCTTTTAACTCAATTTAATTTAAATTCTGTAATATTTTAACAACTATGTCATATTAAAGTTAATTTTGACTGTTTTAACTTTTATTGGGCGTTTTTCCTTCATAATTATCTAATGAAAGCCAATGCCTTTCTCAAAATGATAAATAAATCACACTTAGGTCTGGAAATGGCCTTTGTGTCTTTCTTAGGATTTTGTGCTTGAAACAGTGAAGTTAAGTAGAGCTGTTTTTTTTTTTTTTTTTTTTTTT
>NW_004524715.1:4740118-4745655 GCF_000260255.1 Octodon degus
CCCCCCATATCCCGTCTCCCTCCTCTGCTCCAGAGCTCTCCTCTTCCTCCTCCTCTAGCCATGAGTCCTCCTGCTCCCCCACCTTGGAGCTTTCCTTTCCCTCCCACTCCAAAGACGCTGAGCTCCCCACCTGAGCCCCAGCCACCTTCACCTCTTTAATGAACAGCAAGTTAAAGCCATCGCTTGCTGGGTCTCCAGCTCCACACTTTGAGGCTCTCAGAGGATTCTCCCCCTTTCTTTGCATCCCACGTTGCCTTCCTTCTCCGCATAAGTTTGCACTCTGTCCCCGCTGGCCAGTGCTGCTCCGCACCCGACGTCGCTGGGAAATAATGGTGAAAATCTTTAACTTTTATAGGTATACTTATAGACACCTGTATATACAAATACAGATTGTATGCGTTTGTTTGTGTCATGGCATTTTTTGTTTGTTTGTTTTTACATTTTCTATGATGTTTATATAATGTCAGCATTTCAAAACAGCACTTGATGAGTAAGTGCAAAGGAAACACCAAGCAGGGCAGTACAAGAACAGCAGCACACGGAGCCGGACTCCACACCCGGACACACACACACACACGCGCAATGAATGGCTTCAGTGAGCTGTCGAGAGTAAGCGTGGAAGGCGGATTTTGACTCATAGGTAACCTCCAGCACGCCAGCATCTAGGAAACTACAGACCACGGGAGCAGCCACCGTCGGGAGATCCGTCTCACACGTGAGCAGCTCTGGGGCAAGCACATGGGAAAAGCTCAATGATGCCAAACCAGAGACCGACCTGCCCATTCATGGCTCTGAGGGAAAAGAAAACTTGGTGAGAAGGCAAGAGAAAGAATAATAATAATAATGATAATAATAATAGCAACATAAAAAGTCAAGTGGTGTAGGCAAATGGGAATATCAATTGAGATGTTTTTCAAAGAAAGGCTAGTGACCACAACTTTTGAGAGTGAAGACTTTTTAAAATAAAATGACTGCAACCATTGCTAAGGCACCGGAGAAAAAAGAGTCCCTGAAAATCCACAGGTACTGTGTGACTCTTCCTTTCCTGATGACTCAAAGAGGGGACTGGCCCCTCATGTAACCTGCCCAGAGGGATGGGTGTACAGCCATTCCCATGCCTGGGCTGCACTTCACACTGACAAGACTCTTACTGGGGAGAAAAATGAAACAGTCCAAGGAACAACTGCGAACAGAAAACCAAACCGAAGTACAGAAGCATTACTAAGTTGTCTAAACCTTTTTCTTCAATCCACATGCATAAGGTGAGGAAGGATCACAGGGCTCTAACATCAGACCTCAAGAACACTGAGGACATACTAATGATCAAAAAAGTCACATTGTTCCAGGTGGCAAGATGATGGAGTCTTAGGGTTGGGTGGGCGACGACCACAGCAGTCCCGTGTGGAGTGGTGTCTCAGCCGTTTGTGACTTTTCTCAGCCATGGACACATCGGGTGTTTCAAAGCCTCGAGGCATACTTTGTGTCCTGAAAGTCTACTATTCTCACTTACAAAAGACATAAGAATCAATTTAACACTTTATTATCAAACACTATATACAACAGAGGTTGCTAATACAAAATTTAAAGAACACAGTTTTTTTTTTCCTCAGATTTTTTGTTGAAATGTTTATCTTGAGTGACTCAAGCCCTATATTTCTCTAGTACCCCTAGCATGATTCATTCTACAGGATTATTTTTCTCAAGTCTGTTGTACCCTTAGCCTCTGTTCTTTCTTTTGAGTCTGTGCCCAGGGACAGTCTTCTCCATGCTGTTTCTCATCCTCGTAGTCGGTGCTGCTACGGCAGTTGCTCCAGGCTTGCCTCCATCACTCTGAGCAGGGTCACTCTGCACTCTCTGTGTTGGTCCTTAGGGAAGGGGTGGTGCTCAGTGTGGTGTTCCTTCTCCTTCCGTGGGGGTTGAGGCTGGGCTTTCTCAATCACTCTGCTTTCATCCCGTACTAAATTTTTCTAATGCTCCACACCCTTAAAGTCCTCCTCCTCATGCACTATGACTAAGGGTAATTTTCAAATTTTTTCTTCTCAAAAATTTTTCTCAAATTTTTAAATTTTGTAAGGTCTCATCTCTACCTTTTAGGTGGCAGGGCTTGCTACTCCTTCCTTGTGGCTTGTCTTCATTCCAAAGGGCAAAAAGACAACTATACTGGAAGGCCTTGTGTCTTGGCTACTTCTCCTTCATATTCTTTCAGGAGGGAGGTATTCTCTTATTTTCTGCCATTCCCTCAATTTTCAGTGACTCTGTAAGTGTCTATGCATCTACAAGTGACTGCTGTTCCCAGGCCATCTAGATGCACCTTACTCTACTGTCAGCCTTCAGCAGGCCAATACAGTTTTTCCATGAATTATTTTTGCTGATTGTGTTGGCCTGCATATCCCCCAGGCATAAAAGCCTTCACATCCTGATTTTCCCTGTATTTATATCTTAACATTAAAATTAGTCATTCACTCTGTGAACTCAGTTCTTGATTAGTGCAAGTATAATTATGATTTCAGAACATTTCTGGCTTTTTTTGTTTGTTTGAAATGTCAGAAGGGTACTCTCTGAAGTTTTCTTCATCTAAAGTAAAATTCACAAGTACTCACTGAAATAATTTTTAAAAGGAAATTCATGCTCAAAATCTATTATTTAACAAACAGAGTACCACTTTGGCTTATTTGAAGAATATGAATATATGTGGTACAAAATTAGAACAGGAATAAACATCAAATATGAACAGAAAAATCTAGAAATCTAGGGTGGATATTAGATATTAGATGGAGGAGAAAGGGAAAGAAGAGAAAAAGAGAGGGGAGAGAGAGAGAGAGAGAGAGAGAGAGAGAGAGAGAGAAACAGGTTCTTTTCGACAACAGAAAAAAGTGATTAAATAAAAAAATTAAAAAATTAAAAAAAATTTAAAAAAAGGGGCTGGTGAGATGGCTCATTGGTCTAAAGTACCTACTTAGAACAAGCTTGGCAGAGCACAGGGTCCGCGGTTCAATCCCCCAGCACCACATGCCAGCCAGCCCCGCCCCCTGGTGGACTGAGCTGGCCACACACACACACACACACACACACATAAATAAATGAATAAAATTTTAAAAAAAGAAAAAAAAAGTGATGTCTTTAGGGGAACTAAAATAGGAGAAAACACTATTTACTGTAATGGATAAAAGAAACCCCATAACACAAGAACTGTCACATAGCAGTCAAATGCATCAGTAGTTCAGTTCTTTGTTCTGTGCTATGATATAAGGAACCAGAAAGCTTTTCCTTTATGAATGTCATCTTTAAAAATTTTCAAAACATTCATTTATATGTGATAGATGAGGATTAGAAAGCCAAAAAAAAGAAGACTATCCAGTTCATAAAAATTTTGATGAAGAAAGACATAAGTATGTGCAGCTTTTCACTGTAATGGTTAATTAGGCAAAAGTTTGTGCCTAATGCTTTTTTTTTTTTTTTTTTTTTTTTTTTTTTTTTGCAGAACTAGAGATTGAACTGAGGCTCTTGCGCTTGCCAGGGAAGCGCTTATTCTACTGAGCAGCTCCCTGGTCCGACAGAAACGTTCTTGAGAATGACATAAATAAGTCATTTGTATTTTTGACCCCTTTCATCAAGACCTACCTATTACCTAAATAATTTTTATCTTGAACATATATATACATATATATGCACAAAAATGTATCTAAAAGTGTACCTTGATTTATTGCAATTGTATAACCTATTTTATATGTTCTCTGGCTTTCCAATTGCATATATAGTAGCTAGCTTTCTAAGGTATTATGAGATAAAGAAACAAATCTGATGTTTGAAAAATAGATGGAAGTTTCTGTGTTTAGTGTGTGTACTAATTCCATCAAGTGAACTATGATATGCCACAAATATATACCAATAAATGGTAAAGAACACAAAACTATAGGTACCACTATTGATACATTTCCTTGTAAAGAGTAAAGTATAACCATTAGTTTATTTTAAAATGTAGAATTAAACACAGAACAATTTCAATAATTTTCATTCTATAACTTCAAATAAAATTTATAAAAGTAATTTCTTATGCAATTTGAAGGTCTACTGTATCTTTCCATATTTTCTCTGTTTCCTAGGTAAATACCGTGGGGAGCAGCTGCCGGTGAATCTCACTTGCAGGGTCGGAGCAAGGCTGGCTGGAGCACAAAGAGTTACTGAGGTGAGCACCATGAACAGCTGCTGAGTCCAGAGGGCACCAGGCCCGGAGCGGATCTAAGCAATGGGATGCTGGACAGAGTGGGGTCAGATGACATCCAGGGGCCAAAAGTATAAATAAAGGTGCTGTGGTGGTTGTGTAGTTCCTTTCCTCCCATCCAGAAAGAGGGCTCTGCCGGACCCCGTTTACTGTATCTTGTCTTCATTTCTTCTCCTTTTCACTGCCCTTCAAGGTATTCATCCTGGGAAGTTTGAGAGCTGCCTAGGCTCTGGCAAAATGCTCTATGGTAAAGAATTATAATATACATTGTACTATTTTCTGATTGAAATTACATTAAGAGGGTTTCTGAAATGCTCTGGTTACATCAGTTAGTATTTATTAGTTTCTTTATTAAAATCTGTGATTACTTTTTTCTCTAAATCCACTACCAGTTTAGTATATCACCTTTGAACTCCCTGAGGACCTTATTGATCTGTTTTTTATTATTTTCTTCTTTTATCATTTTATATAATTAAGCCATTTGGATTTTATTTCCTCCCTATCAGTTCCCCTTGAATTAGACTGAGGAGAGATGAGAGTTTTGGAGGCATATTTTGGATTTATCTTATTCTGGGACATATACAGTTTAGTATGGTTGCAACCTTTTACTGTGTTGTAAGGAGAAAAATTCTACTGGTTGTATTAATGACAAGTGATCCAAGGGTATACCAATCACTTACATTAAAAATACTTCTAACCTTTTTCTCTCTTCATGAATACCACACACACACAATTTAGTATAGTGCTACTAACGCACTGGGATGTGAGGGAAGAGAAAGGAAAAAAATAAATGAAAAAAACAGGAAGGAAATCAATAAGAAGAGAGGGAAATAAGAGAAACATCAATAATTGAAAAATAGGAGACTGGACTGGACTGAAGAGCTACTATAGAAGGGTTTTGAGAGAACACTTGTATCATTGAAAATTCAGGGCAGATTGGAACCCATTAGGAAGTTGATAGTCAGCTTATGCTCACATTCTCCATGCACAATTTTTGTGACAGTTACTCTGATTGGCCTGTGAAAGGTATTATTTAAATTAAGCATTAATTAATTGTTATTCTCTTCTGGTCATTTGCACATACATATATGTATATATTTGAGAGTAACTTGTTCTGTAAGCATTCTGCAAATGAGCAAGTATTTCTAATAAGTTTAAACTAGAAAAATTAGCAATGCCTCGTCATCTGAGTAGTACATGATGCCAAACATCACGTGTCCACAACTGAGCCACTGGTTGCCTGGGTCTTGCTGCGGGATTGTGGGTTATCATTCCCCAACTTCAAGAGGTTGTGAAGGAGATCTCTTCTGTGGAG
>NW_004524715.1:4746960-4748317 GCF_000260255.1 Octodon degus
CCACTTCTTCCTCTCCACCCCTTCCCTCTTTTTGCGGTTTTCAAGCTTAAATACTGACCCCTTGTCAATGCCCGGCGTGCCTCTTTGCACCTTGCTTAGAGACCGCCGCTGGGTACCAGCTAAAATAAAGCGCTTCTTTTAACTTTTGGACTTGCCTCGTTGTCATCTGATTTTTGAGTTACAACATTTGGGGGCTCGTCCGGGATCCCTAAAGGCCACTTCTTTTTGACGCGGTAAGTGACAACCTAAATTTTGTTATGCCAGCTTAATCTCAAATGTGAATTATTGGTTTTGATTTGGCTTTACTGATTTTAAGGAACTACGGCTGCCGCGTCTACCTCTCCTTTCACTTTCTCTCTTTGCTTTCTTCTGAGTACTCAAATATGTAAGACAAAATGTATAAGATCTAAGGTTCTTGGTTGTGATGTTGACTTGCAGACTCCGGTCTCCGAGTCCTTGGAGTGGGACGCCCTCCAAGCCAGATTTTGGGAGATCTCAATTGGAGGCGAACAGACCTAGGTGTCCCTTTCACCACAGAGCTCTATTTTCAGTGGGGCAAATGGACCTAGGTGTTCCTTTTGCCAACTGGTTGCCTTTAGAGACTATAGACTTCGATCATATGTAGAGGTTTCTGTGACCTCCAGGGTCTCTTTAGGTGAGGTTCTTTTACCCCTACCCCCTACCCCCTACCCCTACAGATTCTAACTGTAGGGGGCTAGCTGCATGTGTGCGACCTCTTCTTTCATCTCTCTTTGAGATTTATGCCTTCCCTACCCCCACAGATTCTGGCTGTAGGGGGCTAGCAACACCAGCTTGACCCTCTCTCTAATCCCATGCAGACTAGTTTCTCTTGTATAAAGATTTCCTTGATACCCCTACCCTTACCAAGTCCTCCTGCATAGGGGGCATACACTTTCCTTTCATACAAGCTTTATTTAGGCCCATTGAACTAGTCTACCTCTTATGAAAAGTGACTTATTTCACCTTTACCAAGTCCCCCAATAGACTTAATCTAATTAGGGGCATACACATTCATACAGGATTTATTTGGACCCAACTGGAACCATCTGGGTAAGTCTAATAAGTCTAGTTGTGCTGTCTGTCTGTTGTCTTTCTGTACTAACTAGCCTGCTTTTCTTTGATTTTGTTTGGTCTGTTCTTTTAATGCAACCTTTAGAATTGACATATTCCCAGGCTTCCAAGCCACTGCCATGTCATAAGTGAGTTTCCCTGTCCATTGTTGTTTTTGTTTCATTTATGTTCACTATTTTTGTTGGATCGATCTGTTGTTTGATCTATCTATGTTTGTCTGTTTTTCCTTGTCTGTCCCAACCATCAGGGGACAAATACTTTTAAA
>NW_004524715.1:4748990-4749591 GCF_000260255.1 Octodon degus
GCAACCGTTCTTAAAGACTTGGAGGACAGGTTTAGACTGGTTCTGAACCCCCTCTACATGCTAGAGGGAATATCGGGCCTAATCTGTTTCAGTTTCTTTGCTTTGACTCTGTTCCTGATTTTCTTATCTCTTTGCACTTTCCTTTTTAAAGGCATGTAAAAATTAAAAACTCTGACTGTTCAAGCTAAGTAAAGCCCCTTAGAAAATGAGTGTTTGTTAACACCAAAGACAGGGAAGGCATTCTAGGAAAGGACACATACCCCGTCTTTGGGTCAGATGAGACAAAGAGATTATGCCCGTCCAGGAGGACACATATAAAAGCCATGTCCCAGCTTAGTGTTCTGGGCAAGTCTCCCTTGGGAGGCTAAACCTGAGACACAGTGGAGAGAACCGACTTCTGGGTGACACCAGAAGGAGCTATCTTCAAAAGCAGCACACTTATGGGACCAAAACATTTAAGACCTTTTCTCCTAAGTTTCATTTAATGGGATAAAAGATAAATTAAAAACTTAAGGATTTTATTGTAAAATGCTTAAAATCTTGTTCAGGCTTTTTTTTTTTATTTATTTGAGAGAGAGAGAGAGAGAGAGAGAGAGAGAGA
>NW_004524715.1:4750041-4778841 GCF_000260255.1 Octodon degus
AGGTAAGGAGGCTCTCAACAGATACCACCAGTTGCTTCTGGGAGCCCTTAAGGCAGCAGCCCGGAAGCCTTTCAACCTATCCAAGGTATCAGAGGTAAGACAATTGGCCACCGAGTCCCCTACTGATTATTTGGAAAAACTTCTAGTATATGGAAAAACTACTGTATCTATACTCCAATAGATCTGGAGGCACCTGAAAATACACGAGTCATAAATATTGTGTTCGTGGCACAGTTGGCCCCTGACATAAGACTAAAATTACAAGAAATAGAGGATTAAAAAAAATGCCCCTTAGTTAGCTCACGGAGATAGCCCAAAAGGTTTTTGATCGACATAATTCCAAAGATAATGTAGATAACAAGAGACTTGATTGCCTAACTACCAAAAGCAGGCTAAACAATAAAGAAAAACATATTTAAAACACTCCAATGTGCCTACTATAAAACATGGGACACTGAAAAACTAATTGCATTAAGTTAATGATCAAAAACTGGAAAAAAAAAAACTAAACTAAACTAAAGCTCTACTGGACACCCCATAGGGAGATCAATCTAAGCTCTAGCAGTCCCCAAGAGCCCCAGCTAACCTTAACCATGAAAGAGCCAACCTGTTGATTTTCTAGTGAGTTCGGATGCAACCCACTCTGTTTTAACTCAGCCAGATTAGACAAAATATTATAAACAAAACAAAATTAATAATTCTAAAAAGATAAATACCCTTAAGAGATATTTTTAAGATGCTAATTCAATAAGAGATAGATTACTTTAGACTAAACTAGGTGATAAATTTATCTGTACAGGTAATCTGTCCTACAGGTGGGTTCATTGCTTGATCAGCTTCAAAGATTAAGCTCCAGACAACTCACTTGATATTTTGTAGGATACTAAAGACAATGTCCTATGATCAAAACAAAAAAAAAAGACCAGGGAGAAAGAACAAAAAGACCAAAAATGGCTACCCTTGTTGTGGCCTTAAAGCCGATCCTAAGTTTGATTCTCTGGGCTCCAAGAAGATCTCAATGACAATAAGGCTCATCTGCTGCAAAATCAGGCCATCATAAGAGGGACTACCTTAAGAGGCCCACAAGCTATGCCCTGACTGCCAAAACAGCCACTAAAGGTGAGACTGCACTCTGAGACGAAGGCCCCAGAGCTCAGACTCAGCTTCCCAGGTGGTCTAAAAAGACTAAAGGGTCCTGGGCCTATCTCCTCTCTCTGGCCTAACTATCATCTCTGCCTGTCATCTCTACAGAGGGGCCCTGAGTAATCATGACTACAGAAAAACCCAGCCCATTGCTGGATATTGGCACAGGTCTTTTTGTTTTTCTCCAACCCTGATCTTTATTCCAGTCATTGTCATTTTATTTTAGCTATAGTTATATTATTCATATATATATAGATAACATCCTGAGCCTATTGGAGGTGATGAGTTACCTGAGAGATTAATTCAACATTATGTGTATGTTCTGGTCTCTAAGGTGATTTGTTATTTCTAAAAGATACCAAAATCCAGATAATCATGCAGGTAAAATCTAAAACCAAAAGGTTATATGTTGCTCAGTGAGACCCAGATTTCTGATACAAGTTACACAAAATAAATTATAAGACACAAAATAAACATGGAGTGTACAGAATTCAATCAGATCAAGCTGATGTTCTATTTTGGGTAGGATTGGTCTTACTGACTGATATATATTTCATGACAGAT
This sequence comes from Octodon degus, assembly GCF_000260255.1. NCBI lineage: Eukaryota > Metazoa > Chordata > Mammalia > Rodentia > Octodontidae > Octodon > Octodon degus. The sequence goes on from NW_004524715.1 coordinate 4,751,749, forward strand.
CACCTGGATAATTTAGATATTCCATGAGTAAAAACCAAAATAACTAAAAGTTGCTGATAAAATATTAACAAGATAAAATTGCCTTTAGGTAAAAACCTCTAAGAAGTATCTCTGACTACCAGTCAACAACTACGACCTGTTCCATCATGAAGTAGCCAGAGCGGTCATTGCCCATCCTCTCTCATGGCAGTCCGAGTTACTTCTTAAAAAATAATGTGACAGACAGCCAAGTTAAATAAAAACATTATAAGCAGTCAGACAAATTAAAAAAGACCAGGTGACCACAGTTTAAAAGATAAAAACTGCCCACTGAAGGCCAAACCTCAAAACTCCCTGACTAATATTACAGCCTAAGAGGCTGCCTTAAAATCAGTGGGGGCCAACAATGATCTGGCTTTCATAGGCTGAGTTGCCCAAATTCTCCAAATTGATTAAAAGCTTCACTGTGCCTATAAGCCTCAGAGCTCAGGTCAAATAAAAAGATAAACCAGACTCTAGAATCCATTTTGGATAAAATCTCTTTAAAACTGGCAAAAGCTGGGCGAGTCTCCTTCCTTGTGCCCGTCTAAGGGCCAGATGTCCCCTTTGTCTCTAAAATTTCCCCTTTCAAGACAATGTTTGGGAGACCTCCTCCACCTTTGCCTCGCTTGACAAAAATTGCTGAGATTGCTAACCAAGATCTCATTAAGTCCCTCCAGGCCCTCCAGCCAGTGCTTGCCTCCATCCACCAGATTCTAGACAACAACACCCTGCTCCTGACCCTCTGGCTCCTGGACTCTGCCAACATGCTGTGGAACCAGGAAGTCAAAAGGACTAAAACCACAATGGGAAGGGCCATACACCATGATACTCAGCACCCCCACAGCAATCAAAGTTGCTGGGAAGTCCGCCTGGATTCATCATACCAACTTCAAGATATCACCTCCAGATGAATCCACTGATCATCCAGCTAAAGATAAGTGGACAATTATTAAGGGAGACAATCCCTTAAAGGTTAAATTTTAAAAAAATGTACATAATCTTTGTGCTAGTATTACTTTCTGCTTGATTTGTTACGCCCTGATGAAGCTATATCCCGACCCCACGTCCCTGTTTATAGAACTTGGCAAATTACTGATTATGCAACTGGTAAGGTGCTTGCTGCAACTTTAACTATAGATCTATGTACCCTTTTAAATTCCCATGCCATTCCCCTCCAAGACAGTGTCCTTGGTCCAGGTGGGGTCCCCATCCTACACCCAGATACATCCATTTCTAATTGTAAAAACTTGCTAAGACAAAAAGTTTTACAAAACATTGGTTGGTATATTTGTCTGCAGGAACAAAAATTTCGCACTGACTCTGGTACGTATAGTGAGACTGAGTATTTCTGCTATAGTCAACAGATAAACAAAAGGTGTGTCAACTGTGGGGCCATGGCCATGCCACAGTGGAGGAGCAATGAGATGGGACACTACCTATGCAATGCCTGTAGTCTCTACCACAAGCTTAGAGACATAAACCGGCCCCTCCTCCACAGCCAGCTCCCCATCAAGCTCCGACACAAGCAGCTCGCCCGAGTAGACCTATCCTGTGCCAACTGCCAGACCAACACCACCTCGGTATGGCGCCGCAACGCCAAAAATGAGCCCATATGCAACACCTGCGGCCTCTACATGCAGTTCCACGGGGTTCCCAGGCCTCCTGTCATGTAAAAAAAAAAACAAAAACGAAAACCCACCAACAGTACTTCCAACAACTCCGAGAGCACGCCGCTCTGGCGTCCCTGGCTCCCGCCCACCAACCACACTTCCAGCAGCTCCAGCATTGCCACCAGCAGCAACAATAGAGATGTTTCCGAGCTTACTTCTGACCACTCTAACGTCGGCCTTAACTATTTGGCTATTCTATTGGTTGATTCCTATGTAACAGTGAGTAATTTCAGTACAGTTTCACATATTTCTATGCTTAGATTGCTTAGAACATTAACAATAAGATATTAATCTAATTGTCATAGATTCCCAAATTTAAAAATAATCATAAGTAAAACATAGGTCAATGTGAGACATATTGATATTATGTGTTTGTTTCTTTGGTTTTACCTCCTCCAGATTCAAAAAGTCATTGTGCTTACCTAAGATAATATTGCCTGTTCTAGAGTTTTAAAGACCCACCTACTCAAGCTCTATTATTAATTTATGTTACCATGTTGATTTAATAACCTGATCAATGCGCCATCTTAGTAAACTATGTCAGCTACTGTAAAGTAAAAAACAACCTAGTGAGTCAATGATTTGACTCACCCCCTTAAAATCAGTGGGGAATGTTGTACCCTGTTAAAATTGACTCCATTTTGTTGCCTTTCTAACCTCGCCGAGTTCCTGTTCTGTATGCGCCGACCTCTCCCAATTCCTCCAATTTCCCAATTCCTCCAATTCCATGATTTCAACACCACTGCCCAATGCGCCCACTCGATGTACTCATGACTGCCAATTCAGCACCCCACCCTGCCAATTCAGCACCCCACCCAATAAGGACCACCTAATGAACTAATGACCCTGCCACTTCTTCCTCTCCACCCCTTCCCTCTTTTTGCGGTTTTCAAGCTTAAATACTGACCCCTTGTCAATGCCCGGCATGCCTCTTTGCACCTTGCATAGAGACCGCCGCTGGGTACCAGCTAAAATAAAGCGTTTCTTTTAACTTTTGGACTTGCCTCGTTGTCATCTGATTTTTGAGTTACAACAACCTCCAAGGATTTGCTCTCCTCAGCTTCGCAGATCCGAGCCTCACAGCCTCGGGGCCAGGTGTCAGCAATGACACATGTGCATAGCGTGTCATTTTTGAAACTGGGAAAGACTTCTAATTTTTTATCTTTTCCCAGATTGTAACTTGTAAACGATAAGTCAAATTGTATTTATTACAGTTCAATAATCATGCAGAATGGGGAAAAATTCCATGTCTGGAAATCGGTACAATTTCATGTTTTCAAATATACGCTGTGATGAAAGGTATAATAATTTTGCAATTCACTCTTTATGCGCAACAAATCTGTCAAAACTCTTACCTTTAAAAAACTGCTGTTCAGGGCTGGCCAAAGAGATCAGCAGATTAAAGCGCCTGCACTCAGGCACAGGGGCCTGGTGTTCCATCCCAGGACCTGCTGTGCTGGCCCCGTCCCGGGGGTGCTCTGAGAGGGCAATTGAGCCAGGGCGTGGCGGCGTGCACCTGTAATCCCACCTTTTGGGAGGCTGCAAACAGGAGAATCACTATGAGTCCGATCTAGTAGTCAGACCCTGAACATCTTGTAGACCCTTCCCTAAAATAGGAAGAAAAAAAAAGCAAGAAAGAAAAGAAAGAAGAAAGGAAAAAAGAAAAAAAAATGCTGTTCGTGAGACACAATTTGGATTTTAGTCTGGAAAAATTTGGATTTATATGATATCAACTGTATGCCAAGCTACTGCAAGATATTACTGATACAAAGATAAATAAATTAGAATTCTAGTTAGCAGATAACTTGAAGCCTGAACAGAAACAATAGATGCAATCTGTTTCTCATAAAGGTTGTTTATGAGGAATGTACAGATTTTACAAAACAATTAAGTTTTTGTCATTGTGATGTTATATATTTGCAAATACAGACTTAGTTCTCTAAAGTAGAAAAATTTAGGAATTTATATGCAGTAGAAAAGGAAAATAGACTACAAATGAAAATCTCATGTTAAGCCTCAAGATTAGGCCTGTTTGTACAAGTGATTTTACCATTTGCATCGTATTAAATAGACACGAATGTGCTACTGATCAGTCATATATCCGCAGGTTGACAATAGTGTTGATTAAATCCCCAGCCAAGTCTTGTCTAAGTAATTCTGTCCCCTTGATCATGCAGTAAATTTATGTAGTAAGCACTACCTAACTGCCCTACATAAATGTATCTAATCATTTACACAGGGTTATTTTCAAGATTGTGGTGATGCTTTCTTGCAAGCAGTGATGTTTCTAGTAGAAAATAAATCTAGCTTTACCCTACTGTTGGAGGGAAAGGCAAGAAAGAAAGACCAAAATTTAAGGTGCAGTGTTAGCAGAACTTACTGACCAATGTTAACTACTCTTGTGGTAATACTGGCATGTTGCTTTAAAGAAGGGCTCCATTCTGCAGCTGGAGAAGAGAGAGAAAATCTTTCCCATGGGAAAGTGGTTTAGGAGTACTGGGCAGATTAACTGGTAGCTAGCTCATTAATTGGGTCAGTTTTCGGGTGATGATTCAGGACAGGTTTGTAATTGCAGTGTGAAGAAGGAATGTAAAGCACTAACTAGAGCAGACACATAGTCATTTGGGGTTGACATCCACAGGGGAAGTGAAAAGAAACTATGCTTCAATGTGTGTTATTACAGGTTAAGACAATGGGATTGCTGGCTTAATGGCCCAAACAACACATTACAAAAAACTCATGCAGATTCAAGCCACAGTAATTCTGTTCAGGATAGAAAAGAATTTATCAATTTAGAGTTTATAATTTGAGAAGTAGATTTTTATTAGTTCAAAACTTATAATATTCTTGATCAATGTATGTGTGTGTGATTATGTGCATGTATACATGCTTAAACAATCTCTCTTTCTATATGTAATACATATGTATTTCTCATAATATTGATACCAATTCTTTGAGATAAATATTTTATATCTGCAAAAATAAAATCTGATGCTGGAAAATTTTAAGTACCTACAAAGGATAAAAAAATTACATATGCTGGAATTTCTTTCTTTTATAATTCATAACTTGTGAGATGGTATACTCACTTAACTGAATATTAGAATAAATTTTTTATTCCACATATAAATGGTTACCTTTTGTACTTTCTAGTTCTTTTCTATCCTGTTACAAGTTCCCACCTGACACTGTATACAATTCAGATAACACCCATACTAATATCCAGCTAAATAATTTTATATGCATATAACCAACATACATTTCGGTACCAGGTTCCCTGAAAATTATTTAATTTTTCTAATGAATTACAATTATGTTTGAGTAACAAGTATATATTTTGCTCCTCTTACTTCTGAAAACAAAATCAAATGTCAGCAATTCAGAGACTTGTTTAAGTAGAATTGGTCTGCTTACAGAAAATCACATTTTCTTCTTTCCAAATCTTTCAAGAAGCATGAAAACCTAAGCACTTTATAAAACTTGGCCTAAGTAGTTTTAATAGTGAGATGAGCATTAATACATTTAGTTGCTTACTTAATCTCTTTGATACTGGTCTAAAATTATACCTGAAATACTCCTTGCAAGCCAATTCTTCCTTTTGCCTTTGCTGATAAGACTTTATATGAAAATTAAGGGCTGGGAAAATGGCACACTGACATAAGCGCCTGCCTGGCAAGCTGGGACCACATGCCATGTCTGCCTGGGAACTAGGTGTGGTGGCCAACACCTGTAATCCCACCACTAGGAAGGCTGAGACAAGAAGATTATTATGAGTCTCAACTGCACAGTGAGACCCTGTATCAAACCAAAAACAAGAAGGAAAAAAAAAAGAAAGAAAGAAAGAAAGAAAGAAAGAAAGAAAGAAAGGAAGGAAGGAAAGAAGGAAAGAAGGAAGAAAGAAAAAATTAACATGATACTGACTGAAAAATATTCTCCGAGATTTGATAGAATAAGCAGAGTTAAACTTTCTTGGCCTTCTTTGATAACTATCCTTTTGTCTGACTGCTCATTAAATTACTTTCACAGAAATTAGTGAACAGGGAAATCCTCTCTGAGAACAAATATGGCCTATTGCCCAGATGTTCTTTCTGAATTTATTCATTAGAACTTGAATACACATACTATTGTAGTGAATGGCCATTTCCTTTCAAATGCTTTCTTAATGTATGCTTTCTAATTTATCTTATTATTAGTAATAATTAATATATAATATTTATATCACATTCTTTTCTTTTGCAGTACCAGGAATTATATCATGTTCCTATCACATATTGGTAATAAAAATTGATTTGGTTTTCAATATCTATGAAGTCAATGAATAAAGTGAACAATCAAAAGAATTTATGCTAATTGTAAGAATTTATTTATATCTGTACAAGACCAGAGACTTTGTGGTTATAATTGTTTTCTTTTCCTCTTCTCCTAGCTGGCTTAATTATTTGTCTTTTTATTCATTTGGCTATTACAGTGTATTTCTATCTTTTTTTTTTTTTTTTTTTTTTTTTGGTGGAACCAGGGATTGAACTCAGACCCTTGCGCTTGCCAGGGAAGCGCTTATTCTACTGAGCCATCTCCCCGTCCCCCATTATAGTGTATTTCAAGTTATGCTGGACAGAAGAAAATGTGGTAATTCCAACGAGGTCAATACAAAAACTGAAGTATATATTTAGGTTGAAGTGATTCTTTTGCAGATAGCATCTCAGTATACTTGAGGCTGGCTTTGAACTTACTATGTGGCGCTGGCTGGCCTTCACCTCAGGGAAGTCCTCCTGCTTCAGACCCGAAGTGCTGGAGTTCCAGCTGTGTGCCACCATGCTTGGTTTAGAGCTGAAGTAATTTAAATGTGTTAACTATGATTGGAGTTCTAAAAATTTGTGAGAGCACTTTGATGCCTATTAATATTTTATAATTCCATGTTTTAGTTGTATTTGACAAAAATCAAGCAGATTAACCAAATAATATTTTATTAAAATATTAAATGTCTTACATGAAACAAAGATATCTTGTTTATGCATTTTTTCTTTTTTGTTTTCTTTTTTTTTTTTTTTGTACAGGGTCTCACTGGGCAACTCAGACTCCTAGTGATTCTTCTGTTTTCAGCCTTCTCAGCACTAGGATTACAGGCATGGGCCGCAGCCCCCGGACTCGGTGGCCCGCTCAGAGCCCCCGGCAGTGGGGTCAGCATGACATATGGTGCCAAGGGTGGGACCTTGGTCCCTGTGCTTGCCTTAGTCTGCTGAGCTATTTTGCCAACCCAAAATGAAACTATCTTATGTAAAAGAAAATGTTGATAGACAAACTTCTCCATATAGTTATAACTGGATTAAAAAAAATAAAAGAACCTTGGGGTCGAAATAGCTCAAATAGCTCAGCAGATTAAAGCGCCTGCAAGCAGGGCCAGGGAGTTCGATCCCCCAACGGGCCGTCCGGGCCCTGTCCCCGTGGTGTGCTAAAACAGCAACTGAGACTGGGAGTGGTGGCACATGCCTATAATCCAGGCTCTTGAGGGGCTGTAAACAGGTGGATCGCTACAAATCCAATCCCTAAACACCCTGTAGACCCTTCCCTAAAAAATAAAACATAAATAAATAAAAAATAAAAAGCCCTTAAAGATGGATGCAAAAGGATGAAATATTATCTTCCTTATTTACTACATCTTATGTCCCTGTGCTTGTCTCGTTATTAATAAACTGCTTTTTCTGCAGATGGTAAAAAATAGAACTATTGACATTTCTTGAATCACATAATTCATAAATCTCACTATAGAATGCCGTAAACCTAGGGATTTTAAAAGAGGAGAAAAGAAAATTTAGTAAATTCCAAATAGTAGGTCCTCAATAATTGAGGGGATTTTTAGGACCATGACATTATTCATAATTGTGTTTGTGCGTATGTGTGTGCCTTTGTACAAAGTTGATTTCCATACTTGGGGGTTCCACATTGATAGGTTCATCATCTAACTGCAGATAAAAATGTCTTCTGTACTGGACATGTGCAGGCTAATTTTTGCCACTTGTTGATCCATAGCAGTTTAGGATTAAAATAAAACATAGGACACACCAATATAGAGATTAATTTCCAACAGGAGTAAAAGCATATATGTAATATTGCATCACACGTTCTTAATGCAGAAAGTCATGTATCAAAACAACAAAGTTAACTTGGCATGATAACTCTAATTGATTTTTTTATGTATTTAGTACAGGGCTTACAGGGTCTCACTACACAGAGCAGACTCATACTGGTGCTCCTGTTTTCAGCCTTCCAAGTGCTGGGATTACACACATGCGCCACCAGGCACAGTCTCAGTCGCTGTCTTAGTGTGCGCTGGGTCTGGGGCTGGCCCAGCATGCCAGGGACAGAGCTCTGGTCATTGCGCCTGTCTAACCAGGCACTTTAGTCCACTGAGTTATCTGGCCAGCCCTCTCTAATTGATTTTTATACCTTCATTTACCTTAATATTCTTTAAATGGTCATAGAAAATACTATAATTCTGTGATTTTGATTGTAAGTGAAAACAAATCAAATTTCCTTGATAAACCCTACTACATGTTAAGAAATATGGCACTCTCAGAATCTCATCTTTTGACACTTCACTCAACCATTTACCCAGTGAGCTTGCCAAATTCTTTTGCAAGGGCCTTCTAAAATGACATTTTCTTCCTAGAGCTAAGACATTCAAATGAGTTGATGAACAAGAGATTTAATCATTTCATAGCATCAGTACAATTCTAGACCATAATTTTAGACCTCCTTTTTGGCCATGAATGCACTTAGCAGCTTCAATATGTACAAGAACAATAAACCGAATTAATATCCAAAATCATTCTCTACTTGAGAGTGTTCATTCTTTCTATTATGTGTGAATTTTTTTTTCTTTAAAAAAAAATTAGCTTGCACTCTTTAAGAGTTAGACACAATTTCAGCATTCTCCTGGTTTCAGTCAGAGGAATATTAAGAAAAATATAGTCCAATCATGCCTTTGGGTTTCCTGAATTGAGAGCCTTATGATTTTCTTCTTTATCATGACACTGCGCTACGTGAACTAAACTCATGAACGAATATAGCTGCATGAAGTGCAGGATAAAAATACTCATGTGTAATGTAAAGCACAAACTCCGTGTAGAGCCTTATTTCTCCTGGTCGCACATCACTGACAGGCCTGGAAGGGCCTGCTTAATCAGCAAGGTCAAAAGCATAATGAAGTAATAATGAGGTGTGACCAGAAAGGACAGAGCAATAAATACGTGTTTTCCTTTGTTGACCTTTGAAACTACTAATTCTTTTATTTTATTAAAAGCAAACAGAAGATTACTCTAAGTAAGCCACTGTTTCAAGCTCTATTTTCTTTTCTTTCTTTCTTTCTTTCTTTCTTTCTTTCTTTCTTTCCTTTCTTTCTTCTTTCTTTCTTCTTTCTTTCTTTTTCTTTCTTTCTTTCTTTCTTTCTTTCTTTCTTTCTTTCTTTCTTTCTTTCTTTCTTTCTCTCTCTTTCTTTCTTTCTTTCTTTCTTTCTTTCTCTTTCTTTCTTTCTTTCTTTCTTTCTTTCTTTCTTTCTTTCTTTCTTTCTTTCTTTCTCTTAGGGTTTATTCTCATTGGAGCTGTGTGCAGGTCATGGAACATGCTAGCCAGAGTCAGTATATATTTGTTTACACTGGCAAGCACATTAGAAATTCACCCACAACCTGAATCCCACATATACCACATGGTCTGCACTGCCACAGTGGACCCTTTCTATAAAACATATGAATGTCGGGAATACTTATTTTATGTGACTAAGGATGGATAATTGTTGTTCAAACCAAAATAGTGGAAGAAAACCCAAGAACAAGAATAGTAACAGAAATCAGGTAGATCTGATATGAAGGCTAGTCAAGTCCACAAAGAGAAGATTTTGAAAACTTAAAATGTAAAAATAGGTATAAACTGTTCCATAATTAAATCATTTAGGCCCACCAATAAATAAGAGATAGATACATTTGTTATTTTAATTTCCACCACTGTTGTAGTTCTTATTCAATTCCTTCAAAATATATTTGCTTCCAGGAGACAAGTATAAAAATGAGGTATAAAAAGTAAAGCTATATTAATATGCTGAGCTGTAAAAGGCTCAAGTCAACAGCTTCTGACATTGCCAGTCCTAAGGACAACCCACTGCTATTATGGACTACTAGACTGTGTTGAATGATTTTGCTGAATTCATGTACCTACAATATTTAAATGGCAATGGAATTCCCATCTCTGACAAAACTAAACAAAAAAAGGGGATATAAATGGAGGACTATTTTGAATCTGTACATACAAAATAGTTAGGATAGATATACAGGTATCTTCTCTTAATTCAATGAGAAGAAAGATTTGTACTAGTAGTGTTTGGACAGGATATCATGTCTGCATCTTGTACCATGAAGAACCACTACGAAGACAACAAAATGCAATGTATTGATTACTGAAACTGTCCTACTAACGTGTTTTGAAATTGTCTCACTGCCATTTGTTTCTCAATAAAATTAATAAAAATATTACCTTAGAAGGCTCAAGACTTAAATAATTTAATGCTGTGCATTAACACAAAATAAGAAGGTGATGATACTGTGCATGATGCCAAAGCACAGCGAGGGTCTCCAGGCAATGCTCCAAATGATCTTTGCACTTCATCAAAGTGACTTTGTTAAGAAATTTTCTCTTTCATAGAAACAACAATTGAAACAATTAATTAGCTTCATTTTTAATTAAAAGATGATCTCATTTAGCTCTGATTAAATAACAATGGCTAGATAAATCCAAACAGCAATCCTGGCTAATTTAATTATTTCTCTCTTGCCACTCTGAATAACTAATTGTGGGGTACTTGTGTTTTTCCTGCGCAAGATTTTGGGCACTTCTCTTGAATACATATGTGTCAATAGCAGTAAACTACAATGAATGATCTGTTACATTCCTTTTCAATTTATATTCATGAAAAGATATTAGTATAAATTGCAAAAATTGTCTATTTTCTCTATTGAAAAGCATGAAAATGTCAAAAAAGATTTGAATTTAATTTTTGCGAGAAATAAAGGTAAGCATCATTTTGAGGTAATAAAGATTGATTTCTCCATAGAAAGTCAGCCTCCTTCCTCCCACTGCCTTTTTTATTACTATGTGAAGATTGATTCTAAGTCTTTCAGGTCAATGCTGAGATTCTGTTTTCCTTGTCTTTCCCTTCTTTTCTCTCTCTTGTTGATTCTTTCAAGTCTATGAGGCTTGAGCATCAATTCAGTATAAACAATGATTCAACTTTAAAATTTCCAAATTTGTAAGGAAATTATTATATAGTACCAGGGATTCCATGCAGTTTCACAACTAACGGGTTAGAGAATAGCATTGAGAGTAGTAGTTTCTTAATTAACAACAAGGCTAAACATTCAAAGTCCAGAAAGATACACACTGTAGAACAGAAGACACTTTTATTTCAATAATTTTTCAATGGAGAAAAGATACTGAATTTGTCTAATGAAAAAAATTAAAAAATGTGGGAAATTTTTGGCTTCATATGTCTTCTAATTGATCAATTGACTAAATCAAAAGGTAAAGGTAAACTTTCTCCAGTTTTGTGACTAGCAAAAGCTTTATAAGTTGGAGCAAGATATCACTGAATTGAAACTCTCATTTCCCCACCGCACTGAGGAATTAAAGGGTATAATCTTGCCTGAATGTGTACAGCCTAAAGAGATGCCTTACAGGTCCTTGAGAAAGGCCAGAATCATGCATTTGTTGAGATTTTTAAAGAAAATGCATATATTTTTCAAAGCAAAAGAGGAAAAAAACTCAGAATTACAACTTTTTGAAGTAAAACTTCTAAGAAAGGGGACATAGAGGTGGGTTAGAACTAAAGGCAGGAGGAACATGGAAAGTATCGTCATTTGGCAGGAAATGTCCAAGTGTCTTGGTTACAGCTCAGGGATGTTTAGGGCTGGGTTTCCTGCATCCTTTGCAGTCCTGTTCTCAAGTTCTTTACCAAGGTGACTGCTCCACCTCTAGAATAACATCCACCTTCAGGATGGGAAAAGGGACCATGCAAAATGCCCAAAGCAGAGTGAGTTGGGTCTGACTCTTTAAAGAACTTTATTAAACCCAGTCTGATAAGTTCAACACAAAATACAGTGGGTATTTCTGAGCCTTGTGGCCTCTTTTATGTTAAGAAGAGCTAGAAAAGCTCATCTTAATTGTTTTTAATCCTGGCATATTTCTACTCCAGGACAATAGTTTACATGTGGTTAAAATAATTAAAATTTATTTGATTTATTAAAAAATTCTAAAATGGCTGGGTGTCAGTCTTTTAAAATCAAACTGTGTGTTATCTCAAAGGACAATGAGAAAGTCTATTTTTGTCAGTATCTCCTTTTCATATGTTATTAAAACTTGGGTCAAAGGCTAGCCTGGCAGCCTTTTGCTTGCTTTCAGTACTTTTGTTCTATTACTTTCCCACTTTCTTAACATCCTCGGCCTTTCAGACTCAGAAAGCTTTACTCCACAATTGAACACCTTGAAATGCCTTCTGATACCATTGTTAGATTTGCTTTTGAGTTGCACTTTTCTGTAGGGGACACAGTTTTATTTCCTCTCTCATATTCCTAGGCGCTGTGAGGTTTTAAAGGATGTTTTTGGAAGAGATAAGGTATAAGCCTGAAAAAATAATGTCTTTCTGTGTAATTATAATAAAGTTCTCCAGATTGAGCCATAAGTGGTCATCCTCTTTTAGCTTCCTCTTGCTATAACAAATACTTCAGGTAATGAAACTTATAAGAGAAAAAGGTTATTTGGGTTCACACTGTTATGCATAATTTCTCACAGATTATAATTCTTGTTTGGTGCTACTTACTGCTGTCTGGCTTTTAGTGGGGCAGTACATCATAAAAGGAACAAAACTACGGCCAGAAGGAGGGATGGTCAAAGAGCTTAGGCCCCATCCCCGTGGCTTACTGAGAAGGCAATTGAGACTGGGCGTGGTGGTGCACTCCTGTAATCCCAGAACTTGGGAAGCTGTAGACAGGGTACAGGGGGAAAAAAAAAACATGGCCAGGAAGCAAGAGAGAGAGATGAGAGTGCTAAGGTTTCACACTCTCCTTTGACGCATGTTCCCAGTGACTTCAAGATTTTGTGCTACCTCACACTTCTGAAAGGCTCCTTTATTTCCCAAAACTTTCACCTGAGGACAAAACCTTTCAAACATGGCTCTTTCACGGGTGAGTCAGAATTCCAATATTAGAACCTACTTTCTATACATTTTGCTGGAATATGTACCCATCACCGTGGGGCAAGTAGACATGTAACATTTTCTATCGTGGTTTGCATAGGAAAGAAAAAAGACATTATATTATTTATTTTTTTTTTATTATCATAATCATCATCATCATTATGATTGTGTTTAGTAAAGGGTGTATAGTGTCTCACTACACAGATTGAACTTGCAGTGATCATCCTGTTTTCAGCCTCCCACGTGCTGGGATTATAGGTGTATGCCACCACACCCAGCCTCAGTCGCTGTCTCAGTGCACCCCGGGGGCTGGGCCAGCAGGGCACACTGGGGATCGAACCCCAGTCCTTGCATCTATCTAAGCAGGCACTCTAATCCACTGAGCTATCTGGCCAGCCCCTTAAAAGACTTGTTTTTGGAAGAGGCCATTAAATGATTTAGAATTCATGATGTGTCTTCAAAGTTAGTCTTCATAAAACTTTGAAACAATAGACTGGTTTTAATCATCTGGCTGTGTCCCATGCAACTCTCAAAGTTCCCAGGGGGAAGGATGGCAAGAGGATGAAGAAATAAAAGCTACAGAAAGCTGAAGTCTGGAGGAGCCCTCTTTGCGGCTGGGAGGAAAGGAACTCCTCAATCAACATAGCAGCATTTATTTATACACTCAAGAGGTTGATGTCACCTTCAACACCTCTGCCTAGCAACTCTCTAGGGCTCCCGTGAGCACCTTCTGTTCTCAGAACTGGAACCTCTTGTTTTCAAGGATTACCTCAGGAGCTTTTTTACTCAGACAAGCCTTGTCTCATTCTGGTACATGTGATTCATTTCCAGTTTTGGCCACTTCTTCCAAAACATATCAAAAATAGAAATATTTTACCACAGAGATCAGATTAGACTCTGTGACTGGGTGGTACTGGAAAACTTCCACCTATATTTCCTACATTGCTGTATTTAACTGTATGATCTATGCCCAAGTGACATCCAGACATTCATGATTGGTAAAGGTATACATACTTAAAATATGAGAAAACAAACACAAATATGTTACGAATGTAATTAGATTCTCTAAAGAATGAAGAGCATAGATAGATTTCCTTGCGTGATGGTCCTGAAAACATCAAGATGCACATCTTCCTCCTTGTTTTACAAAGGTGATAGCTTGGAGCAGAACAGCACAATGCTCATCCCATCAGCAGCAGTGAGAAATCACTGTAGCAGCTATAAGTCAAATCCCAGAAGCAGCACAGTTATGAGGGAGCAGCATTGTAAAACTGGAACAGATGGTGCAAAGAAACTGCGAAGGAGATAGAATGTAACAGTTCCATCCCCTGCACCACATGCCGTACTGGCCCCACCTCCAGTCATGCTGAGCTGGCCACCGAGACCCGGCATGATGGTGCACGCCTGTAATCCCAGTGCTGGGGAGGCTGAAACCAGGAGGATCACAGAGTCAAATACATTAAAAAATAATAATAATAATTTGCAGAGTGACAATGGACTTGCCTTATGAATTTATAAAACATTCATATATCTTATCCATGATAGAAGCTACAATCTAGGTCCCAGCCCAGGCGCAGTGTGGGTGAGACCCTCTTCCGCCCCCTTGGGATGCCCCACACTGACAAAGGTTCTACAATCTGAGGTACAGGATCTCAGGATAAATCCTGAGGGGATTTCACTGACTTTATCGGACCCAAAAGCTACAACTCTTGTTGCATAGGTCCTGCTTTACCTTGGTCTTAACCATCCAGCAGAAAAGTATAAAAACGAAATATAAGAAGTAAAGCCATGCTGTTATGTTGAGCTGTAGGGGACTCAGGTCAACAATTTCTGACATTGACAGTCAGGTGGAAGACCCAATACTATTATGGACTACTGGACTCTTTTAGAATATTTTGCTGAGTTTACACACCTATAATATTCAAATAACGGAACTTAACAAAAAAAAAGGGTATACAGATGAATGTCCATTTTGTATCTGTGTATTCAAAATGGTTAGGATAGATATATAGTTACATTCTCTTAATGAATAGAGGGATTTGTTCTAAAGGTGTTTGTAAATAGGATATCATGTCCGCATCTTATACAGCAATTAACCACTAGGAAGAATGTATGCAATGTGTTCATTATTGAAACTGTCCTACCAATTTGGTTTGAAACTGTCTCATTGCTATTTGTTTATCAATAAAGTTGTGGGAAAAAAAGAAGCTACAATCTAGAAACTAACATGATTGCGAACTTATCATATACATTATGATGTCCAGTCTTACAAAGTTCTAACGTGCAGTTAGAGAGTCATAGTTTCTGCGACTCTCCTGATGTACACATAGGCAGAAGCTGTGCTAGTCTGGATCATAATTATCAATGTGACTAGCACAAATATGAATGCATAACTTATGTAATCCCTAAAGCAATTTTTACTACTGGGTATATTTCTTATATATGCTTTATTGTAAGACAAGTTTTATTTAAGAAATGTTTTATTTTTATCCAAACAGCACACAATCTGTGTATGGAATTATCAGTCTAGCCTAAATCACTTGACTCCAGCACAAACGATTTGCTTATTAAGCAGCATTGCATGATTCCAAGCAGGATGTCTGTGCATGACTCCACTTTATTCATGTTCTCCATTAAGCGCAGCATATGTGAGGACACTTCTAGTCGTGTTCTTCTTCCCAATGTGTAGTTTTTCTCAGCAACATTATGTGTTGTGTATCCATTGTTGTAGTCAGGGTTTACAAGAAAAATAACACAGGACACTTAATAAGATTACTTTATGATAATCATCCAAAGAGTCATACATCAGAGTCAATAAATACATTATTTATAATAATCATCAAAGAGGGCAGGAATCTGTTCACACACTAAAGAGCAAAGCATCCAGAGGAGGGCCTGGATCCACAGCAAAGACATATAGGACTCCTGCTGAAGACCTAGAGTGCATAACAATGCCCCCTACAAATGCAATTGAAGGCCTAGAGCCCATGACCATGTCTCACTCAAGTCTGTTTCATGGATCTGTGATGGGAAGGCCAAAAGTGTCAGTGGTGGAAGCTAGAAAGCTTGCTCCAGTAGGATGAAGGATCTGTGTTAGCATTCTGAGGGAACTACACAAGAGCCAGGAAGCAACACTGAACATAAGAACTGGTGATCTCTCTAAAATTACCACAGCCATCCTCAACAACAGTAAAATCCTGAGTTCCTTAGACAATGAGAACAGCCAAGTCTGTATCAGGAAAACCCAGAATGAGAAACTTCTGCAGGATACTGAACAATGTACCATACTTCCTTCCGGATCCAGGAAGTGATACTCAAAGCAAGGACCAGTGCTCCCCAAGTGAAACATAGTAACAATGAGGTCCTGTGTTCCTCTGAGGATAACAGCCAAGTTTATTGGGAAAGCCAGCAGGATCTGCTCTTCCAAGCAGACTAACAGCACCAAGGGGAACCAACAGCTCCCTAACAATTTTTCTTTCTCTCCAGTTCCTTTTATTTCGTGGCAACCATTATCACCCACACCCAGCAACATGCTAGTCTGGTTCAACTGGGTGATGTGAGTTGACCACTGGTGTCCATCATCCACATCCATTTTATATTGGGATAGATAAGCTTCGGATAAAATCCAGACAGCATTCTATTATGGATACAGATAGACAAAGACATATACCATTCAATGTATCTTACTGTATTGCAAGTGTCCCTGCACTTACAATAGGATTACAATCCCATTAACTCATAAGTAGTTCAAACTGTGTTTAATGCACCTAATCTATCAAAACTCACAGCTGAGAAACACAGACTACCATGGGGTATTCACTGTGTGTTCAGCCTTGTGATCTTGTCACTGAATTGACATGAACTGAAATGCACATTGCTGCCAGTCTCTGGCATCATGAAAGGAATCACGTGTATATTATTAGCCTGAGGAAAGACCAATGCTCAAATTTTGGAGTAAAATTTCTACTGTATATGCATTGCTTTCCCAGTATAATACAGTCAAAATTATAAATTGAGACACTGCAAGCCAGGGACTGTCTGTCCTTCAGTTAATTTTTCATCTCCATTGTTTTTTTTTATTTTTTATTTATTTTTTCATCTCCATCGTTTTAATGAGGAAATATATTTCAAGCACACCAATAAAAGCATGATAGTATTACAAACATGGTAGCGTTTTTGAGTGTCAAGATACTTTGATTGTCCTTAAAAATATGCCAACTAAACTAAAATTGAAAAAACTGATGAAAGAGGGAGGTGATCAGAGAAGGAGTTTCTTTAAAAATGTATAGAAACCTTAAAGTTATTTTATATATGAAAATATGTGCATACATGTAACATACATTTCTGAACAGTTTTAGCAGAGGAAAATAAAATTAATATATAGTAGAAAATATGTATATGAATAATACCTTGAAAACTAATGGAGATCATGAAATATGATTTACAGTAAGGGAAAGGATAAATGTTCTGTATTGGAATTTGGGTGGTCACTATAAAGACTTCCGCAAAAAACATTAGCTTCTGTAGATTGATGTGTGAATTTAAAACAAACTCAGTGAAAAAGCAAACAAATTATTTTCCTCAAGTTATTTCTCTTGGTTTATCACATTTCGCCTCTCAACTGCACTGAGCCTCTTCTACAAGATGATCTTTGCTTCTTATAGAGTTTTGCCCAGGTGACTTCTAAACGAGATTCCATTCTGTCACGCTAGCTTCTTCTCCTTAGTCAGATTAGCTGTTCTCCTTGGCATGCTGACCTCTAAGGACTGGGTACACCAAGGCTTCTCCGACTGTCCTCTCTTGCCCTGTATCTTCATCTACTTCTTGATTCCATTTAGTGGGCTTCCCAAATTAGGTCATCAGGTCCCCTCCCCATGCTGGATATGAGCTTCAAGTCTCCAAATGTCTTTGGGAAATCTCTGTTCATAAATAAATTTAAGTCATCTCAAACAAAACAATTTAAAATTTAAATTAATTTTTTCCTTATTTTCACAATTTTGGCTCTCCTGATCTCACCAGTCTCAGCAATTGCTATACTACTATAAAATAATTTGAAAATTTTGGATTTGCATAATCTCACTTTGTATATTTATCTTTCTTCTTCTACATCCATCGCATTCTCAGACTCTTCTACTCTCTTCTCAGGCAGATGTGCCCTAATCCCTGATCTATAAATCCTATAATTTCTAACTTGTCTCTTCATTCTCTCACTTTCATTAGTACATCCTTTTTTTTCTCAGAAGTTAAACAAACATTTTTTTTAAAATAAAAATTAAAATCTAGCCATGACTATCACAAATCAGCTGGAGTGACTTAATTGTTCTGCCATGAACAAATAAAAACTGTAAAAACTTTTATTTTCATTATTTTTTTGTTGGGGTTACTAGTACTCCAACTCAGGAATTTACATTTGCCAGACAAGGTCTTGTGCCACTGAACAGTAGCCCCAGGCCAAACCGCAGAGATGTTTTGAGTGCCAATTTGCAACTGCTTCTCACTGCTACGGAGACATAGTTGACAGTTCCTGTCCACCAAAGTAGCAAGATTTTCAGGGTCCAGAACCCAGAGAAAAAGAAGACTCAAAGAAATCAGCAAAATGTTTCGCTTGCATCTTCTGCTAGAGATATTTTCCAAATTCTAAATGAACGTTTTTATTGTTGGCCATAAAAGAAGCAACTTTTAAGCTGCTCTGACATTGTCTTTGATAGTTATAGAACTAGAGGTCTGAGTAAATGAAAAGAAGGATCTCTGTTCAGTAGCTGATGTTCACTGAGAACCTCAAATAAAGAAATTTAGGAATAATGGCCTCAAGTGGGTCAAGATGATTTTTTTTTGAGTTATATACATGGCAGAAAGAAGAAATTAAATCTTGCATTGAAGGGAAACCTCACCCATCACCTCTATATGTTTTTAAATCTAAAGTGTTTGTCATGGTGACTTTCCTTGCCACTGGAACACAATGCTTGACATCCACAGTTTAAGGGGGAGAATTGTTTTGGTCAATAGCCACCTGGCTCCCAGGCAGCAAGGGCATGATGGAAGGGCCTTCCCTGAGGACAGTTGTTCACCTCAAGCATCTAGGAGGCAGAGAGAGAGAACAGAAAGCAGGACAGGAACACCGTGTATCTTTCCAGGTTACATGCTGGGGAGCAGCTTTTTCAGCCTGACCCCACTGCAGAACACGAGAATTTGGGGCCACATTTTAGATCAAAATCATAAAATGCCCTTTATTTTGTGCATTATTTCAAGCATCCCAGGAAATAAGATTCATTCAACAGAAACCAACAACGAAAACTAAGAGACAGGATGAGACTTCTAAGTGATATTGATGCAAAATTTATGAGAAAATGACTGAGGTAGCTGCAGTTAACATATTTAACAAAAGAGATTGGTGCCTGCCATAGGTGATCTTACGTCTACAAAAAGAAACTAAAAGGAATTTCTAAAACTGACATATAAGAAAAAAAAAAAAGAATTAACAGCTGAGTTTAACAATAGATAGCCATAACAGTGTATAATATTTAAAAACTGAATGCAGACGGAGGAGACTACCTTGATCATATATGAAGAAGCTCAAGAATGAATACAAAAATAAATACTAGAGAATTATAAGACACCTATAACTGGAGTCAAGGAAGGAAGATGATGTAGTAACAGCAACACCTGAAGGAATATGGGCTAAAAATGTTTTGCTCTACAGTAAAGGCTTCCAATCTTAAGAAGGCATGCATATAATTACATGCATTAGTATTTTATATGATAAAAGGCGTGCATATAAAATAGTTCATATAAAGCGTTATTATCATATATGTACACACATATATGCACTTGATAAAATAATTTAAAGCTATTAATTAATTCCTATTCTTCCTCTTGTTTTCTTCCTTGTCTACCACACTGCTCCACAGAACAACTTGCACATATTTATTGCCTTATTGCCTTCTGGGTTAAAGGGCAAGCCACTCAATGACAAGGATATTAGTCCCTTTTGTGAACTTCATGACTACAATAAAACAAAAAACAAAAGCATCAGTGGTTGGCCCTCAGTGAGTGTTCATTTAATATATTTAAGTGAGTATATGTTATATGAATATAGCTTCTTTGAGAATTGAAAAAAAAGTGTTCAATATTTTAATGATATTTTAAAAGGCTTTTAAAATCATTAATTTTATTTGGTATGAGAACACAGCAGATAATACTGGCTTCCCTATGCTGAAGACAAATTTAAAATTCACAGTGTGTGTCTAGCCTGAAGTCATGTAGCTTATACATTGCAGACCAGAGCTGGATATCCACTATGAGTTGTTCCAGGTATGGATCCATAATAAGCAAAAAAAAAAAAAAAGAGCATGAAGTGACCTGGTGACCTGTGTCAGTTACAGAAAAATACACTTGAGTTAACCTGAAAAAACAGCAATGATTTCTACCTCCTGTTAGTGACCAAGCTGATTCAAACACTAAGGGAAGGATGTAAGTGTGTTGGATTAGATGACCCTAAAAAGATACAAAAGCATTTAATTTCAGGAATTAGAATCAAACCATTACCCCTGCAATTTTACTCTTATGGCCTGGGCTCTCACTTTGAATCACTTTGCATGACCTGAATGAAGCTAAGCTAACTAGTTGTACATCTTCCTTTACTTGAACAGAAATTCTCCCACCCTCCTCAGAATATAGGAACATCCCATTCAATCTAATAAGTCACTGTAACAGGGAAAATCAGGTTGTTATGGGAGATAAAGATTACATAAAACATGTTTTCTAGTTATATTTTAAATAAGAATTATCTGCTATAAAAGGAATCTTTTCTGGAAATTATAAACCTCGCAAATTCTCAAGAGACATTACGTGCAGCTTTTACTGGAAGACATGAGCTCTTCCCTAATTATTCATGTTGTGATCACAACTTAGACACCATGACTATGAAGGCAACATATGCAAGTTTGACCCAGAATGAAAGAACACTGTTTTTGGAAGCAATCTTTCTTTATCATAAAAATTCATCTTTTTTTCATTAGACCCTAAGCCACTTGCAGTTATTAATATGCAATTATAATTTTATGAGATTTGAAGCCAAGAATTAATCACCATTTTAATATTTGATTTCTGCCTTCATATTTTATATTATAAATACATTATTGGAGCTTTTCCTTTAGGAATCTGGAATATGATGTCACATAAGTGGAAACATGGCAAGTGTCATTTTCAAAATTGAAATGCCAGGACCATGTTAAATTAGTTCAATATTTATAGAAATAGCAGTATGAATGATGTGAGAGTAGGTTTTTTTAACCAGCAAGGGAGCTTAGCCTTAGACTTTATACTCTTGACATCCTCCTCAGTATAATTGCAATGTGATTTAGAGGGCGATAAATGAGTATCCAAGAAATGCACGTAATTGAGGAACAGAAACAGATTTCAGGAATACAAGGTTTAATTGATGTCCTGAGGATCTGGAACAGCTGGAGGCCTTTCTTCATTATGCTGCTCCTCACCATAGAAGGAGAGCTGGAGAAGCTCTCTCCAGCTACAAAAACACCCACTGCCTCCTTTCCCCATTGTAACCATAGTAATTATTTACTCAGTTATGTACTCAGGCTTTATGCATAATCATCTACCCCTAAAATAAGTGGGAATTCTTTGGAGAAGTGAGGAGATTTTACAGTGTTTACATTGAATTACATCTCAAATTAAAAAACACTGATGTGCCTTCTGAACTGAGACCTCAATCGCCATGGGCAGTCTATCCCCAAATTAACTGTAGATTAGTTTAGTCTTTCTGTGAGCTGATATTCAAATTATCATCACCGAGATTGTCGCTTGGGATCAGTAAGAACAAATGAGGAATCAGGCAAGGTACCGCTTCACATTTAATAAGTGTGTAAAATCTCCTGAGAAATCATAAAAAAATGAAAGTACACATAATAAAGGCAAACCTAGGCAGAACAAAAAGCAATCCAGATAGTAATAGACTTTACAAATTTGGAGCCAAATCTATTACTTCTTACTCCCCATAATAATTTCAAATGTTTGTGATTGTTAATTAACAGTTAAGAGAAACATGGATATTTAATTTATATTCCTAGACTTATCTGCAGCATGAATTTATAACAATTATTGATTATTCAGAAAATGGAATTCTTTTTTTTTCCAAATGTATTTGGTACAGGGTCTCACTATGCAGGTCAGATCTGTAGTGATCCTCCTGCTTTCAGCTTCCCCAGCAGGGGGATTAAAGAGATCATGCTTGGTCTCAGTGGCTGACTCAGCGTGTCCGGAAGGGAGGGCATGTGTTGTTGGGAATCGAAACCCAGTCCTTTCACTTTCCTTTCCTAAACAGGTACTTAGTCCACTGAGCTATAAGAAAACAGAATTCTTGCATTTGTATTTTTTTTAAAAATGAAATGATATCAATCTAAATGTTTTATGGTTGTACTTAAAAAGGGAGAAATCTCAAAACACTTTAAAAAGTTTTTATTACATTTCACTACACCAGAGAGTCAATGTTTTACAATGAAATGTATAGCAGGAGCTGATTTAAAACTCAGACTATAGCCTGTCATCAGCTATTTATAATGCACACAATCTGCCAATTATGTGTAGCAAATCACACATTGTGTTTCAGGTCATGATTTGCTTTCCAGATATTGTTTGTTTAAATAGCACATCCAGGGAGACAAGAACAAAACAGAGATGGAAAATCCTGTTGATATGATCCTACAACTGTCTCTGGTTGTTCTACCTATAAATTTTTGAATATGTAAGAATATATAATGGCTCCTTAATCCAACCTTCGGTGTAAATTATTATATTTTCACTTCTAGAAGTTTAAAGATATGACTATGGAAGAATTATTTGCTGTTAACATTCTCAATTAGCACAGCTAAGGCTTTTCAATGTATTTTGCCCATTGTAACTAATGTGGTATATTATTCAAGCTATAAATGCCTCTTTCAAAAGAAAACGAACAGATTTGTGAACTTAGGCAGACTCTGAGTGACCCACAGGATTACGATGAGCTGTGTCTCGTGGGCCCCAGCATGAAGGTGCAGTGGTTGGGCTGGGGACCAATCCAACCATCTGAGAATTTAAGAGGATTCCATGTAGGCTTGGGATGGTTGTGAATGAGATACATGCCCACTACCTGCACAGCTTTGTTCAGTGCCAGCCAGCCACCCACTCCTGTAATATGAAGCTTGGCGAGTCCTACCCTGCCACCCCATTGTAGTGGAAACCTTACTGACCCACGATCCACTGCTTTCCTACCACTGTTGAGCTAGGAGATCATTGTGAGATTCACAAGTGCCAAAATGCATGAGCAAAAGGCAATCTCCATCCTCCAGTCCACTCTGAACAAGTCCAAGAGACAAGGACTAAGAAGAATGTGGAAGTCATGCACCTGAACTTTCTAAAGTGATAGCAACTGAAATAAAGAAACAAGTCCATCAGGCTATATAAGAAATTAGATGATTAAAAAAAAACCTCTCAGGTTAAAAAAAATGATAATAATTGTGAAAGAATTGCCCAACACAGCTAAAGAACAAAACCAAACTTATGAAGAAGTGGACTTAATAGACCTTTACAGAGTGTTTCACCAAAAATGACAAAATACATATTCTCCTCAACTGCACGTGGAATATTCTTTAAAATCAACCATATGCTTAAGTAAATGTAAAGGAATTGAAATTATCCCATGCATACTATCAGACCATAGTGCAATGAACCTGAAAATTATTGACAAAGGAAACCACAAAAACACCATAAGCACATGGAAATTAAATAACAACCTCCAAAACAACCAATGGGTTGCAGGTGAAATTAAAGAAGAAGTTAAAAATATTTACAATCAAATGAAAATACAGATACAGGGCTGGCAAGATACCTCAGTGGACTAAACACCTGCTTAGGCAAGAGCAGGGACTGAGGTTGGATCCTTGGTACCACGTGCTGCACTGGCCCCACTCCCAGGTGCACTGAACTGGCCTCCAAACAAGGCATGGTGCCACATACCTGTAATCCCAGCACCGGGAAAGCTGAAAACAGAAGAATCACTACAAGTTGGAGCTGTGTAGTGCGACCCTGTGCCAAATACATTTAAAAAATGATAATAATACAGATATAACTTGCAGGGACCTGTGGGATACAAGGAAAGCTGTCTTAAGAAGGACACTTACAAGCAGTAAATTTGCACATTAAGAAAATAGAATGAGCCCAAATAAATGATCTTATGCTGCAGCTCAAGCTCCCTCAAGAAGAAAAGCAAATCAAGCCCAAAGCCCAAAGGAGGCAGGAAAGTATAAAGAGCAGAGCAGAAATTAGTGTTATGGAGATGAAGAAAACAATACAAAGAGTAAATGAATTAAGGAGTTGGCTCTTTGAAAGAATAAATAAAATTGACAAATCCCTATCAAATGTAATAAAAAAAGGAAAGAAAAAAGCCCAAATTATTCATGCAATAAGGAATGAACAGGGCAAAATCACTACGATCCCTATCAGATCATCAATACCTACTTTTAAAATCTTCACTCTTACCAGACAATAAATAAATAAATAAATAAATAAGAAAGAGGAAATGGACAGTTTCCTGGATACATATGAAATGCCAAAGCTGAGTTAAGAAGATTTACAAATTCTGGCTAACCATATAACAGGAAACAAAATTAAAAATTTAAACAAAAACCTACTAACAAATAAAATCCCAGGTCCTCATGGATTCACAGCTGAATTATATAAGAAATTTAGATAAAATTTAATCTCAATACTCTTCTACTCTTTAATGAAATTGAAAGGTGGGCAATTCTCCCAAACTTATTCTGGAGGCAAGCATTATTCTGATATCAAAACCAGAGAAAGATCCAGCTAAGAAAGAACTAGAGGACAATCAATCTCCCTAATGAATATAGATGCAAAAATGCTAAATAAAATACTAGCAAACAGAAAGTAGTAAATCATCAAGAAGGTTATACATCATGACCAAGTAGAATTTATGCAGCAATGTTTCAACATATGCAAATCTATAAATATAATGCACCAAATCAATAGAGCCAAGAACAAAAATAATGTGATGATCTCAATAGATGCAGAAAACGCTTTTGAATAAGTCCAACACTCATTCATGTTAAAAACCCTACAGAAAACAGGAATAGATGGTCTTTATGTTGACCTAATAAAAGCCATCTATGAAAATGTAACAGCAAACATCAAATAAAGGGGCAAAAACTGAAATCCTTCACTTTAAAATTAGGGACAAGACATGTTGTCCACTATATCCACTCTTATACAATATATTTTGTGAAATATTAGCCAGAACAATAAGACAAGGGAGACAAATAAAAGGAATAATGTTTGGAAAAGAAGTGAAATTATCATTTGCAGATGGCTTGATACTCTACACAGAAAACCCGAAAAAATCTACTAGATTTACAGATTGAATAACCAAATAAAGGAATATAACAAGATACAAAATCAAGACTCCTAAGTTACTAGAAGTTTTGTAGACAAATAATAAATGCACTGAGAGAGAAATTAGGAAAACCCTATCTTTCACAATAACATACTAAAAAATGAAATACTTAGGAATCAGTTTCACAAAGGAAGTAAAAATATTTATTCAGTGAAAAAATATAGTACATTGAGAAAAGAGGTTGAAGATTTCAGAAAACAGAAAGATATTCTTTGTTCCTG
Organism: Octodon degus; assembly: GCF_000260255.1. Classification (NCBI taxonomy): domain Eukaryota; kingdom Metazoa; phylum Chordata; class Mammalia; order Rodentia; family Octodontidae; genus Octodon; species Octodon degus. Next base: position 4,777,360 of record NW_004524715.1, read on the forward strand.
AGAGGAAAAACAAACATTATGAAATGGCCATACTTCCAAAAGTGTTATACAGATTTAATGCAATTCTGATTAAAATGCCATTAGTATACCCCACAGAACTAGAGAAAACATCCTAAAATTCATCTAGAATGAGAAGAGACAAAGAACATCAAAAGCAATCCTGGGCAACAAAGGAAAGACCAGAGTCATCACATTACTGGACCTGAAATTATACTATAAAGTGACAGTGGTAAAATCAATATTTTATCTGCATAAAGACAGACATGGTGATCAATGGACCAGATTAGAAGATGCAGACATGGGCTGGGGATATATCGCAGTAGAACATAAGGTCCCGACTTCTATCCCCTGTACCGCAAAAAAAAAAAAAAAAAAAAAGAAAGAAAAAGAAATAGGAAGATGAAGAAAATGCAGACACAACTCTAAACATACTCAGCCATCATATCTTCAACAAATTATTTGACAAATGAGGCCAAGCATGTTCCTAGGGAAAAAAAAAAAAAAACATAGCCTTTAATAAATGGTTTAATAAACCATTCCTGAAAACCTGGCTTTCCATATGCCAAAGGCTAAAATTAGACTTACGCGTATCACAAACGTACTAAAATACAGTCAAAATGGTTCAAAGATCTAAATAGTAAAACAGGAACAGTAAATGGAGAAAAATATAGGTAGAAAACTTAAAGTCATGGAGCTAGGTAGCGAGTTCATGAATTTAAACCACATTGCATGGAAAATACTTCAAAGATTCAACAGCTAAGATCCCAACTTTTTGAAGTTTCTGCAATTCAAAAGAAATTACCAACAGGGTAAAAAGAAAATTTATTAAGTGAGAAAATATCATAGCCAACTATCCCTCTGACATGGTCTTCTATCTAGAATATATCAAGAATTAAAAATATCGGGCCCTCAAAATTCAAAGACCCACTCCAAAAATGGGTATCTGAGATGAATGTAAACTTATCAGAGGAAAAAAATACAAAAGGAAAATGAATATGTGATAAAATATGTGACCAGTGCTCAATAGCACTGGTTATTCAGTGATCATTAAAACAACACTGAGGTGCCGTCTCATCCCAGAAAGAATGGCCATCATCCAGAAGTTAACCAATAACAAATGCTGGCGGGGCTGGGGGGAAAAAGGAGCCCTTCTCCACTGTTGGAGGAATGCAGATTGGTACAAGCACTATGAAAATCAGTGTGGAGATTCCTTAAAAAGCTAGGACTGGAGGTCCCATTCTAGCTAGCTATTTCCCTCATTATTTTTTCCAGAAGAACGGTAAAAATCATACCACAGCGAAGTATGTGCATCCATGTTTATAACAGTAGAATTTGTCATAGCTAAATCTTGGAAGCAATCCAAATGTCCATCAGTTGAGGAATGAATGAGGAAAATGTGGAATTTTTACACAATGGAGTATTATTCAGCCAAGAAAAGGATAAATTTGAGGCTTTTATTGGTAAATGGATCTTCTTCTTCTT
>NW_004524715.1:4779081-4784604 GCF_000260255.1 Octodon degus
TCGTCGTCGTCGTCGTAGTCCTCCTCCTCCTTCTCCTTCTCCTCCTTTTTCTTCTTCTCCCTCTCCTTCTTCCTTCTTCTTCCATCTCTTCTACAAAGGATTGAACTCAGGACCCTGCTTATTCTACTGAGCTATCTCCCAGTGCTTTATTGTCTTCTTAATTTGAGAGCCTCAAAGAGAAAATAAAATCTGAAGGGTACAATAGTTACTGGGAATAGGGAATGGAGAGTACTGTTTAAAAGGAAGGAATTACTGAGTTGAGAAGGACAGGAGAGGTAGTGGAGGAAAGAGATACATCTATGTACCTAAGCGGGATTTTTTTTTCTAATACTGAGGATTGAACTCAGGAACCTGTGCTTGCCAGGCAGGCACCTATTCCACTGAGCTATCTCCCTGGCCCCTAGCAGGATGGTTTGGACAACTGTACTGTGGATTTCTGCTGGTCTATAGAAAGGAGCAGTTAATCATTAATTTATTTTGTCTTCTTATTTTGATTTTTTCCCTCTCTCTTTTTCTTTCTTATATATTTTTATTCTTCTATTAATTTTGCATGCATATATCTGGTAATATGAACAACTAACTTGAAGATAACACTATACAAAAAATATTGTGATATTCATATTATTTTGTTTAGTGAAATTTCATATCATTTTCAATATTTGTTTTAATACCACTTTCTCGTCTTTAAAATTAAATTAAAAAAAGAGAGAAAATGAACAGAATTTTCCAGATACAATTTTACGCTCACTTATATACATTGTTTGCATGGCTATTTCAAGTCATTGATGACTTTAAGGCATTGGAAGTCTTAAATGTATCCTTAAAAATATTATAGTGGTACTCAGAACTCAAGAATCACTCACTATGGACTATAACAACCATTGTTATTTTCCTATCATCTTGTTTTGATATTTTATATTTTTATATTTTGTTTCTTTCTTTCCCTTTAAAATAAAAAAATTAAATGAATGATGCAGGAGGAAAATTACTGACTATAATTTTTCTGAGTCATACACTAAATTCCATTGTATCTATAGGGATTCCTAATTTTAACAGGGAGATTCTGGCATATTTTAAATATTGTGATAATCAAACTTCTTATAGTTCAATTCTTTTCTAAACATAATGGACATTTATGCAGAGAAAGTCTTAGGAAGTTATACACATTTTTAAAACATATTTTTCCATAATTAATTATACACAAACATACTACAACCAAAATTCTTGTATTTATTTTCCAATATTTTACAATTATTTGTTTGACTGACATAACTGTCAATGTTTTGCCTTTTCCTAATTATGTCTATAAAATGACTGATGATAACATGTTCATATTTGGCTGTCAATTCTTTATTTATTGCTTTATCTTAAATAGTTTTGTGTGATAAAAGTAAAATTGTACATACTGAATGACAATCATTCTGTGCACGCTCTCTTTTGCATTATTTATGTATGTTTACACTCAGCAAATAGTGAGTGCTCAAGACATATATGTTAGTAGAATCTAAATGAATTCTGTCTATTAACACATGAGCAAATTGTCTCAAATTAATTTTTTTTCACAAATAAACCAACTTTAATAGATATTATTTTATATTTAGATAGTGCCTTCTTCAAGAACCTTAAATACTTTACAGATATTCTTTCTTATTAATCCCCGCAATGCTGTGAGGCAGGTATTACTCCCTTTTTCAAAACAAAGAGACTGAAGCACAAAGAGGTTAGGTGACCTTCCCAAGGTCCCAGAGTTAAGTTCACAGTAGATCTAGAACCTGAGTATCTTAGCCCCCATGCTCCTAGCCAAACACCTCATGAGAGAATCTTTATTGAAAAACATCTTTAAAATAAAGTATCAACAATAGTATGGTATGAAAAGGGGTCTTCCTACTGCCCTCAAATACAGAAAACAACATGTACTGATGGTTAGAAGCCACAAGACCCATATAGGACATCTCTTTCCTAAGCATCCTGAATCATGTAATTCATAAAATTTCTAAGGCAGAAGACATAACTTAGAAGTGGGGCTTAATTTAGAATATTTACTTTGAGTTAATGTATAGAAATCGTTATTGAAAGACACAAAATATGGGACAGCTATCCCCCCAAAAAAGTGTACGTAGTTACATAGCAATTGGCCTCATTTACAATTTTAACCTTATTTTATATATACATCCCATTCATACACATAGAGTCTGCAACAAAAACATGCACCAGATAAAAAGAAATACTTGTATACACTGTTTCAATACTTAATTTTTTGAGATTTAAGTATAAGTAACTTTAGCCTCTACAGTTACCAGAGGTGCTCACACTGATTATTAGCTTTCAGAAATTTCTAAGTACAGCAAGCTATTGAAGTATGTATACAATTTTTGTGGACTCTATACATATGAATGGAGAAAATAAATACCTACTTTGCAAAACTGATTTGTATATTAGGATAATTTATGTAACAGCATTTAACAAAATTTTTACGGTCTAAGGATTTAATATACCTTACTTTTATAATTTTTTCACTCTGTCAATGTGATGTGTGCTCTGATTCTCTTATAACTGAATTTTAAAATCCCTGATTTTCTTTTTAAAGGCTTTACTGAATGATAATCATATTAATGGCTGAATTTTCTTACTGGAATTAAACTGAATTTGTGCAAGATCAGCTTGCACACAATTGTAATGTTTTATTGTCATCTTTTTTGTTATTGAAGTCAGTGTGTATTTTTAAAATTTGTCCAACCCTGAAATTATAAAAATAAAATTTGAGAAGTATTGCAATTTCCCTCTTGTCCCTTCTTCCTTATCTTCCTACCTCATTCCTCCTTCCTGTAGCAGGAGACAAATACTGCTTTCCTATTCAATTTCATGTCCCAAAAATAAGCAGGATCAATTGCTCTGAGTGTATCTTTTTCATCAATTTCACTGTGGTGAAGTTGTGAGATGTGAACAAGTTCAATGGGTCGGGGAGCATCGTCTTTGTGATTGTATCACGGCCCCAGCCCTGGCCTCCTGGCCATCCTGCCCTGCGCTTTCTGGAGGCCGTGAGCTCAACAGTCTTCTTCTACAGAGATTTTTCTGAATGATGTTTCTGTCTTAGAGCCATCAGACCATAGACTAAAAGCACTAAAACCATGAGTGGAGAGATTCCTAGGCGTTTGCCTCAGAAATGGAGAGGTAGTAAATATGATCCAAAAGGTACAGTAGATATGTGAAAGTGAAAGAAGCTGCTCAAAAGGAAAGAACAAATGAGATGGGGGAAAGAGAAAAGAAAGAAGGGGAAATGAAAAGCCATGAACAGATACACACAAAACAGCTAAGGTAAGGGCACTACTAGTTTCCCATAGTTCACTGAAAGGAACAGTTAGTACTTACATGGTTGACCAATTGTGCATGCCTGAATCTGATATTCTGAGTAACTACTATGAAAATAGCAGTAGGAAATATAACTATTATTAATTGCCTGTAATTTTCTTTTGAAGTTTTGTATCGTTCTCATTGTTTGTGTCTCTTTAAAATAACAAACAAAAAACAAATGTAAAGCTGACGAACCTTACTATCTATAGCTAGTAAAATTATGCACAAATGTATACTTAAGAAATTTGACAAAAATGTGGCCTCTTTTGGTGGTACTGGGAATTTAACCCAAAATATATATCCTCAACTTTTAAAATTTTTTTATTTTGAGACAGGATCTGACTAAATCTCTAAGCCACCCAGGCTAGGGTCAAACCTGTGCTCTTCCTGCCTCATTCTCCCAGCACTGAACTTAGTTTAAAATGTTGACTTAAGCGCTGTAATTTTTCCAAAACAAAACCAATTCAATATTCCTTAATTCCAAATGGTACATATTAATAGAACTGTGAATATATTAGTCAGTGGGATCCTGTGCCAAAATTTGAATGCACACACTAGAGCTGAGCATACACCTATATCAGCTGAAACAGAACGTTGTCTGAAAAAGCCAAATTAAATCTGAGCATGGGTCCCTGCCTAGGACCACTGATGTTCTGCTCAGGATATGATAAGGGAATAAAACAGAGATAAGATATACATATTTTTCAGTTACAAGGAGAACTGGATTTTCAATGGTCAGTGCAAGACTAAGGCCAAGACTCACCACACACCTGGACTTTATTTGGGGAACAGCTCGATTGAGCATGAGCATGTGCTGGTGGGCTGCAGAAAGCGATGAGAGTGAACAGCTGGCCCAGGCAAGGATCAAAGACTGAGCACCAAAGCACCTTTGGAAAACACACAGGAAGAAGAATCACAGTTAAATAACTGCCGGATTATCTGCTGAGACTGCTGAGCTAGAAGAGCCTTGAGCGAGTCAAAGTCCTTAGCTGTAGTGTTTCTCTTGTTTTGAGGCACCAAAAATTTGCAGACCATTTTCTGGTTTCAGTCCTGGCCTTTGCCAAGCGATTAATTTCATACCCATTCCAGCTGCTGGCCTTGCCAAGAATCACTTAGGCCTATGACAGACTCTCAATTCAATTTATTTTTATGTCAGTTTATTAAAATCAATCACTGTCTTCTCTGTACCACATCAAGTTAGTCCAAAGAAGAATGAAAAGATGGTGACAGGATTAAAGAATATTTTAGTCAACACTAACTTACAGAACTTTACTATGAGTTTATTAAATGCTGTAATACAATATGGGATAAATATATAATTAGGTAATCCAATAGACAATGTTACTTTATTCAAATTGAAAAAAAATAGAGTGAGCACAATTTGCATATTGAATTGCTATGTGGCACATTGTACATTGATTTTGTGAATAAGGGATAATAGTAGGCATCTGTGTTATTTTTTTTCTCATCACTGGGACCCAATACCAGATACCCACAGCTTCAAGAAAGAGATTTATTTTGGCTCATGGATGGCTCCACAGTAGAAATAACATGGTGGTAAACCATAGAAAAGGAAAGCTGCTCATCAAGATTCACCAAGAAGCAGCAGTCGGAGGGGTCCTTCCCTCAGGCCACCCATGAGCCATCTCAGAGCTGTCCTCATCCTGGAACAGCTACTGAACTCTTCAGTCAATTATTCTATTGAAGAGTATAGGGTTCTCTGACCCAATCACCCTCCACATACATAAGAGCTTTGGGGGGATATTTTTAGATCTAAACTATAGCTTATATCTCTATGTTCTCATGATGTGATAAGTTAGGAATCACTTATTTAAGAAAAGTAATTATTAAAACATAACTCTCTAAAGAGAAGAATATCTTTCAAGGAAAATTCTTAAAAAAGTATTCAACTAAAGGAACTATTATATTTTGGTGGGCAAAGCCAAGAAAGTTGCAAAAAATAAATCATAAAACTTTCAGTTGTGTATTTTCACTACTGGTTTTAGGTTTATACACTTTACAAACAAATCAAAAGAAGTCTGCTTTGAAAATTAAAGTTCTTAAGTGTTTCTTTTGCTCAATATTTATGTTTTATAAATTAAAAAGTAACATTCCTAGAGATTAAAATACAAGTAAGCATCTTACATTTATAATATAGGACAGAAAAACATT
>NW_004524715.1:4793764-4794342 GCF_000260255.1 Octodon degus
TTATATCAAATAATATAAATATATTTTCCAAAGTCAGTTATAACCAAATGTAATCATATCCTAGATTTCTCTTCAGTAGCCAAATAGCTTCATATTTTTTATTGAGTATCTTTCCCTAAGGGCAAAACTTTGTAAATGGCTTGAAATGCCTTAATTAAAAGCAACTTGATAAAAAAAATCAGTATGTTCCTATTATTAGGTTAGCACTCCTGAAAACAATATAAGAATGTTTTTCTAACTCCTGATTGGTGGTGCCTAGGTTTGTGAAAATACAAATTATTTCTAACGGCATTTTACCTTCTTTCTCCTTCATTTATTCTCTTTTTAAATTTTAGTTTAAAGAGAATTAAAAACAATAGAAGCAATCCAAACATTTATAAAAGTCAAATTCTATGTCATAAACAAAATGTGTTCGCAATGTTTGTGTTTGTTGAGTGTGCACAGGTTCTATAGGATGTTCTATAGCTCTGTGGAAGTCCTTACGTTGTAAAGTACTTGATATACTGGAATTTCTCACCACCGAGTGGAGAATAATATCAGAGGCATGATTCTTTTCATGAAGACGAGTTTTATCAAAT
>NW_004524715.1:4795537-4796344 GCF_000260255.1 Octodon degus
ATAAGTAAAAGCACCATTTGAAAAAGTACTGTCAGTGTTGAATCTACTCTGTTGCAATGGACTCCACAGACTGGCTGATACAACTTCAATCAAACAATAGTAGATCAGAATTAATAGGAATACATAGTAAATTTGGAGGTGCTCTGCAAGTACTGTATTGATTTAAAATTGTTTTTTATTTAAAAGATGGGGTGTTTTACTTATGTAACTGGGAAAATTGTTTCTTAAAGTTTTATATGACTTTTTATGTGTGGGTAATATGATGTTCATCCACAATCAGTTTATATGCATTGTCACATCCTTTGAAAAAATATTTTTTAATTTGTGCATAAGATTGTTTGCATCTTATATCTCTCATATTTCAAAGCTTTGGGTCAAAAATTGAATATCTTTTCTCTTACTGAACATGACTATAGATTACTCATTGCACTTCATATTTTGCAAGTGAAACAGAAGACTTTATTAACTTCTGTATGTGGGATACAAAAGACAGTAAACAATTATAAGTGCTTTTGACTTTTGCCTTTAAAGTGTAATTTCCAAAATATTATTTTATTTAAAGTACATAATTAATATGTAGGGTATTTTGGTTAACACTAATGCTGTCCTTAGTTCCCTTCTAGGAGGGTTTTTTTTTTTAACAGGTTGATAGATATAATCTTAATGCTTTGTGCTTTTAAACTTCAATTGAATCTGCAATAAGCAATGATAAATATTTAAACCTCAAGAAGATTGGAAATACCTGACAGGAGTGTTCTTATTTATTATACAAATATATTTTAAAGCACATCCTCAAATAATATGTAA
>NW_004524715.1:4796444-4798203 GCF_000260255.1 Octodon degus
ATTTTAAATTCACATAGAAACCTGTGATAGGTGGTCACTAAACAACTAAACAATTTGCATGCTCTGCTTATCCATAAAAAGTTCTGGGCTGAGGGACCATGTAGAAGTTCCATTTTTTGGATTCCCCCTCCTGGAGAAACCAGGTGCTTTTTTTCCCTTCTTATTTCCAATAAAAACTCTCCTAATTTCCTCATTTGGTTTGCAACTTCATTCTTCAATTTTCTGGAAAGCACGAGCCAGGAGCTCTATTTGTACTGAATTAACTTGTTTCACAGGATGTCTTCTCTTCTCTCACCCCAAGATGGTGCCCTTCTGATTCGTACAGCAGCGGGCTTGCACCATTAGGGTTGATGATTTCTTACAATAATGGGCCACTTGCGACAAATTTTGTACACTCCCGGGACATTGGGTGCATACCTCGGGTAGCGCCAGAGCCCCTTCGACGCCCAAAGCGAGGAGCAGGGCCATAGACCAGCACTGCAGGTTGATACGCTTGCCAGACTCGCGCGACGACATTTTCGGCTCCTTTCGACCTGGACTGCTCGCGAGAGCAGCCTAATTTTCTTCTTATGCATGCCTATATGTAGCACATTTTCTTTTCTTTTCAATGTTCATCTGAAAAATGAAATTGTAAAAATTGATAAAGGTTTTGATCCACCATTTTAATTCTTGCCATTTAACCTAAGACTATTAATGGACAATTATTCAAACACATTTTCAATCAGGTTTCTAATTACCAGACACGATACTTGAAGCCACCATTAACATAGACATAGTTTCATTTTTTCTCATTGTTTTTCTTTTTTATTTTTAAATAAATAAAAATAATTTTAAAAAACATTAGAAGTGATGCAGAATTTCGTAAAACAAGATAACAGGAATTCAACAGTGGCTGTTGTATTGCATGTCATTGTCTCCGAAGAAGTTCAGTTTTTCAGGGTTCACACCATGATTTGCTGACCGCTTGGAAGAAATAACTTGTCAGAAGAGTGGCAGAACCAAGCTACTCAGTTCATGGTGACCATGAAGCAGAACAGTGTGACATTGCCAGATAGAAAAGAGGAAGGAATCAGATACCAACCCTAAGGCCAAGTGTCCAAAATCTGCCCTAGCACACCTGCAGCCCCAAAACCCATGAAGTTGACACTGAGCCTAACCATAGTATTTCATTTCTTACAAACTTCATATACACATGTCTCATTAAACCATATTTAATTTCCAAAGAAAGACATATTTGGTAAAAACAATATACACTCATCTAGAATTCTCCAATGTGTTGTTTAGTCAAGGTACCATTGAAGTCATTGTCTTAAATGAGAACATCTCATTGGAAAAAGTTACAAGACATATTTGTTTTCCTATAATAGTGTCTTTTAATGTGCATTTTGAATTTTTATTTACTGTTTCTGAAAATAATGTTGGTAGGTACCATGGATTTCAATTCAATTTCAAGCAATGATAGTCTCATTCTCAATGACTACAAAGTCCATTCTGATTTAAATAAAAATGTAGCCTGCTGTTGATATGACAATCTCTCAGTAGGCCATTGTCAGAAATCTAAAATTACCATAAATAAAGTGTGTGTGGCCAGCTTCTTAATTTGTCTTTTACATCATATTTTAGGATTTTTCTTATTCACTATGCTCCTTTAAGTTTTCACAGACTGAAGGTAGAAGTAAAGACATTCAACAAGTGCCAGGTAGATACCATCTTATTTGAGGGCATCACATTAATAGAGCATAGCACATCCATAGGCAAA
>NW_004524715.1:4811408-4814527 GCF_000260255.1 Octodon degus
ATTGAAAGTCTCAGAATAGATAATACTCTAATGCCTCATGGTCTTTGCATTTTTCTCTTCAGTAATACTCTTTCTCCACCTACAAGTATTATGTCTTCCCATTATCATCAAGGTCTCCCATACACCAGATTTTTTTCTCTACATTGTCAGGCTGAGGCAAGAGACAATTTGACCAAGAGAATGTGAACTCGTTTGAGGCACATCGTGAATAACTATTCCTACACTCATATTTGTGGTTTAGAAAGACCTTTAGCTCCTATCATCTTTCAAAAGAAAAGTCTGCTCCAGTTCAGATCTATTCCTGGATCACTTAGTAAATAAAATTTTACTTGAGGAGAACAATTCAGCCCTACAGAGCTGATCTGAAGCAGCACAAAACTGACACATAAATCTACAGATGAGAAATAATTATTGCAGTTAAAATAGAGTGCAACTTGAGGATAACTTTCTTACCACCAAGAAAGAAAAGCTAGAAGTTTTAAAGGTGCAATGCAAAGGCAAAATAAAATAATGAGAACAACATGCTTTACTCTATTGATTTATCTTACAACATATCACTTATTTATTTCTTATTTAACAAATATTTATCATTGTCAGGCTAAGATTTATTAGTGGATAATAATCATTCCCCATAAAGAATCAACTATCTACTAGAGCAATGTACATTAAAATTCTGAAAAAAAACAACTTTATATAAATGTTTTGATGTTTGTAACTATATCATGATGTCTCTAGTTAAATTAAAATTTTATATTTATTTCCTCCAACCCAAAGTACTTTTCCAGATTTTATACTGTATGCTGACTATTGATGAGGAAAATGTAAAGGTATTAAAAGTGTTGGAACTGTATTAACTCATGTACAACTGGGATGTTTCTTTTTGTGTGATGTGAAACATCTCAAAAATTTCAGCAATATGAAAAAGAAATGCTTTCAACTTTGCTTCTGAAGAAAATAATAGATTTTAAATGAGAAAAATATTTCACTTTTTACTGGAAATTTTCAAGTAAACTAGGTACTATGTATTTTCACCGTATACTCACAAAGATAATTATGTGAAATTATGGACCTAATGAGGGGCTTAACTTTAGCAACCATGTCTCAGTTACTTTTCTCTTGTTGCTGGGGCAAATACCCAACACTCAAAATGAAGGAGGGAAAGGTTTATGCAGCTCAAAGTTACTGGAGGGTTCAGTCCATACTCAGCTGGCTCCAAGGCAGAGTGGCACAGGGCAGAGAACAACCTTTCGTGGTGGTGGCAAAGAGCAAGAGAAGTCAAGGGAGAGTAGCAGCAACAATAGCAACAGAGAGAAAGTCCATTTCTCTTAAATTGCATTCAGGCTCTCTGCCCCAGGCAGGGGGAAGTACACACACCCATAATCCCAGCAGTACTAAAACCCATAATCCCAGCCTTGGATCACCCATAATCCAGGTGGATCATGAGTTAATCACAAACTCTAGAAGTCCCGCTCCATGACTGCATGAGCCTTTGGGGGGACAACTGGACACAAACCATAACAAACCATTTCATTACATGTATCTGTATATAATGCATATATTTTAAGCATATTAAATGAAAAGTCATAGGTATATAAAAATGCACCACATAATCTAACAGACATTTCATGAAATACCAACTAAACCACACATAGCAAAATACCAATGAAAATATATTGCACATCATATACAGTAGATTCAAATCAAAATTTATCTAAAAGACAAGTGAAAACAAACATCATAATATATCACAACAAATATATACCCCATTCTTAAAAAAATAATATTTTAGTCAAGCCAAAAGGGATTTAAAAGGTAAGCCCATTCCATTTTTGAATCATAATTGTTGAATATTTCAGAATGAGTAAGAAGAAACAAAATGAAGACCACAACAAAAGCAAGACACACTTAGAAATTTCCAAATATGATTAATACTGATCCAACATTTTTCAATAGTTTCTAGGAAAATATACATTAATTATAACAGTTGATGAAATGAAATCCAAGTTTCTGATACATTTGGAATTTTTTCAGATACTACAGCTACAGGTAAGGGATAGTTTCCAGAACTAATGTGAATCACCACTTGGGATGGCCTAAACGCATTTCTTATCATGAAATTTGCAGCCTCTGAAAGTGTGAAAAATGGATTTCTACCATTTATGAATTGCTCAGCTTTTGGTATTCCGTTATTTTTGATCAACTTTTATTGATAGCTTTCTTATGAGTCTTCAGTGATTAAACAAGTAATGTTATCTGATTCCATCTAAGCCAAGTGCATCTTTGAATTTTGCATGACAAACAAAGGGCCTTTTATTTTTCAGGATTATTGTGACTTGCTACTTAGGATTCACCTCTTACAAGTTTCACTGATAATATGGTAAATGAAATATTCCCATAGAATCAACTCATGTCTCCATTTTTCATTAGAAGTGACAAACAGCGATATGGCCTCATATGAAAGTAACACCAATCTCAATATGGATCAGGATCATGCTTGCAAAGGTGCTATCACATTTTGCTTTCCTTCAAATATAAAATTTGGGACATCTATTGAGTGTAGCAAGGTCTCCATTGTTAACTAAGTTTAAATGCCAAGCGATGAGCAATCTAGTATTAAACATGTTAAGGGATACCTAGGTTTAACACATTGTAGGTGGTCTTTCAGGTTATAATTCACAGCTACCAAAAGTTCTTATTGGCATCCCTGAATAACATGATTTAAAAAATAAAGACTCTGTGAGGACTCATTGACTGCATTTTGAGGCAGAGAATTATCTGCCTCGTCTCTTGAGTCTGCACGTCGTAAGAATGTCTAAACTGCTGTAGTGGAAACAGTAAGATTCCAACCTAGATGTTAAATTCAACATTAGTCACCATAGTGAGGGAGGCCCTCATTACTGAGAAACCTGTAGTGTGCTCACAGCTGTGGAGGACAGTGAAGATGGGTTTGTAGTCTGTGGAGAATGGAAGCCATCTCCCTGGGGCACCCCCGTAGCTAAGACACATTTTACTGCTCACAGATAGGAACATGCTTCTTCATGCTTAGGAAACAGTATAGTTCCCTCTGTTCTGCGTCACAGATCTTTCCTAGATACTAACTTATTCTTAAAGGACAAAAA
>NW_004524715.1:4814627-4816154 GCF_000260255.1 Octodon degus
TTGTTAGGTTGTTAAGGAAGATTTATGATTTAAGTTTATCCCAATGTATTTTTCCACATGCCATTCATAAAGTTATACTTTTGTCAAAATTATAATTATAAATAAATTTTGTGGCATTAAATAAAGTTGACAATCACATTATCTTTAAGTTCACACTAGCACATGGAAATATGCTGCGATGTTCCTAAATTGAGACTTGCTCTTTTCCCTAGGGCAATGAGGAAGGTCTTGATCTTCCTCCGTTGTTTCCAGGCTAACTCTTTTCTAGGCTCTTCCATGTGGGGAAGTTTTGATCTTCCATCTCATCTTCCCTGAAGCAACTATCAATGAATATAATAATCTTCCCCAACAGTGACTGCCTTTTCTCCCGGGAAGAAGTGGCTGAGGAAATGATTTTCCTTCCTGCCATAGAACTGCCTCCAATGTGGTATGCTGAGAGACGGAGAAAGACACTTTCTATGTCATTATGCAAAACACTTATATCCTCATTGTTTCATTATCCCTCTCTTCCTGATTAGGACTTTTGCCTTAAACTTTTTAAAACCAATTTGTCCATTACAATGTTTTCCTGCGCAAATGATTCAATAATTTCCTTGAGGCTTGAAATAGCATTTTGTCCCTTTCCTAGGCATTGAGTTTTCAGACATTCTTTGTGAGTTTTTTGTATGCATGAGGACTAAGTATAAATGTCAAATTGTTTTTCCTGTGAGTCTCCAGTTCCACATCTTGTTTCAAAAAATGCACATATGTGGATAATCTGAAGCTTATAAATCTACATGAGCATGCATTTGCCTTAGTAGCTTGTTCAGGTAAGACATAATTCATTATCAAAAACTGACTTTCACTTGGCCCTCATTTTTCCAAGTTTGTCCTCTTCTTTTGCTATGCAAATCATGCACCAATAAATTTAGACCTCTCCTGCTTACAGCCTGGATGTTCCACACTAGCTGAAGGTGTGAGCTCAAGGTCTATCTACTCTTCTCTCACTCATGACTTCCTCACCACATAATATTTGCATTTTTAAATCCTATCATAGCTTTCTCATTGGAAACATTTGATTTATTATGGTTTAATACCCTTCTTCATATCCTCTACCAGTATTAAACTGATTCAATGCATGTGACTCTATTGCTGTCTGGAACACTGTACACCAAACAGCACAAGTTTACCAAGCATGATAGAGGGTCTTAGTTTTTCTGTACTTTGATTTTGATTTTTTAATTTATTTTTCAAACATGGTATTAAATGGTAAGTCCCCAATTTGTGAAAATACGAGTTACCAACTCTCACAAATCCAAATGGATCTTGCTCTGTGAAGAGTCATGGATGTGAACAAGTATGGAACAGAGGCAGTGGCTCCCTTGTCTGCAAGATGGCACAGCTGAGTGATCACGTGCCCATGTACCGTGCAGTAGCATGCAGTAGGATGGTGCTCCATCCAAGCGCAGAATGTCTGAAAATGCAGTGGTGCTGTGGAAGGGACTGCTAGGAAGCATGAAGCAATCTACTTTGTGCACTTGTGCCAAA
>NW_004524715.1:4817009-4817607 GCF_000260255.1 Octodon degus
TTTGTAAAGTTTCATTGGGATAGAGTTGATATGTGCTTTGTTATATTTATGTTGACAATAATGACTTAAATATGTTAAATTCAAATCTTATAATATTGATGTTAACACTATCAAAAATGGGTTTTGTTACTTCAAAGAAATAGAAATTTTCCTCATTGATTTAAAATCATGGAATTAATAGATATCTACATAAGTGTGTTCCCTAAAAGATAAACTAAAGACCTAAAAAATTGAAATAACATCTGAAAATGTATATTTTTAAGTTTTTGTGTATGTTTGTCTCATTTTGTTGCATTTTCTATGTAAACATTATTTTAATAATTTTTAATCATATCATAAATTATTTAGCTATATTATTTCCCATTTATTAATCTAAATATAAAAATTTGCTCAAGGAATTCCATGATTGTTTACTTTGTCTTAATGATTTGATAAGGTTCTCTTTTTTTGGTTTTGAGAAGACTGGCTATGTCTAATTGAATCTCCACTTGTTACCTTGTGTTTGTTGGCATTCTTTGGATTAATGTATTGATATTTTTCATAAAATTGAAAAGATTTTAATTAGTAATCATTAAAATAGATTTGTCTATTTTTTCTT
>NW_004524715.1:4817707-4821068 GCF_000260255.1 Octodon degus
TCTGTCTCTCTGCCTCTGTCTGTCTTTCCTGCCCTTTCTTTGTTAATTTTCTTCTTTGTACAAGAGCTTAAAAAAAAGTTACTGCCCCGGCACAGGGGCCTCAGGCTCGATCCTCAGGCCTGCAGTGCCGACCCTGCCCCCGGGGCATGGTGAGGCAGCAATTGAGACTGGGTGTGGTGTGCCCCTGTAATCCCACCTCTTCATGGCAGTAGAACTGAAACCAGACTGCGTCTCCTATTTACACGAGAAGGTGATCTGAAATCACTATGCCCTTTACTAGCAATAACCTTCCATAATGCATTCTGAGAAGCAATACCTTATTCTGGACTTGAATCAGAGGGAATAAACTTCAAAATAGATGGAAGACATTTATAAAGTATGTTCCTCTGTTTATGTATGTGGGTATGTGATTTTATGTTGCCATTTAAATAAAAATTGATCATTTCTGAAATGTTTAAAATCCTAAGCGTATTGCTTTTACTTTTCAGTATAGAAAAAGTTTATCAGCATAGGTTTGCAGCACATAATGATTGCATTCACCATAGGGAGTTAGTGCCTGTGCACAGCACGTCTTCATGTTTTTTTTTTTTTTTTCTTTTGTATTTTAGGGAAGGGTCTACAGGATGTTCGGGGTCTCACTACTAGATTGGACTCAGAGTGATCCACCTGTTTACAGCCTCCCAAGAGCTGGGATTACAGGCACACGCCAGCACATCCAGTCCCAGTTGCCCTCTCAGTGGGCCCCACAGTGGGTGGGGGAAAAGGCCAGGACTGCAGGCCTGGGGATTGAACCACCGGCCACTGAACCAGTTTGCAAGGGCACACCTTTATTTTATGCTTTCTTTCTTCTCCTTCCTCCTCTTCTTTTACATTTTTGCTTCTTTCCCATAATTCTCCACACACCAAATGCATGTATTCTGCCTCTCTTGGTGGCATTTTATTATGCTTAGAGTGATGTAACATTAGTAGTGGTTGTTCAGAGTATTCTTTTCCAAGAGGAATCCATCTTCAAAGCTAAAACGGATGGATCCCTGGCTTAGCTGCGACGCTGGAATCCTTGCCAGATAAATAATGCAATCTTTTCAGCCTTGTGCAGAATCAGATCAATAAAAATTTCAAAAACAGGCTGGATAAAGTAAATCCTGAGGTTTGCTTTTCCTATGATTCTGCTTTATCATTAAGTGGTTTCAACTTGGCATCCATTCAACTACTTGACGTTGTGCAGTTGGTAAAATTCGGATCGGATCATAAGAACTAAAGCTCTATAGTGAGACAGGGCTGATACTATAAATAATATTTCAAGTGCAAAGTGTAAGAATGAAAAAGGTGAAAGAAAAAGACCTCCACATAGCTCACTATAATTTTAGTTGAACAGAAAAAATGAGCTATGCTGATTTCAGTGCTTCTTTTGTGTGCAGATGAAGTAATTATCTTCTTATAACAGATGTAATTAAGAGATAATGTAACGATATCCTACTCATATGACACTTTAAATCTTACTCACATGACCAAAGTCCTCATTGTTTTGTTCTGTAATTAAAGCTTTAATTATAAAACATGTTATTATATTTCTCTTTACAAATTCAGATATACAAAGATACTTGGAACACACTAAGACAGTCATTCAGGCCTTAAAATTAATATGTTGGTTGAGGATCATCTTCACTTTTATGCTTGGGTGATATTCTTTTTTATAAAATAATAGCATTTTAATTGGAATGTGCAAAGAATTGCTGGAAAAGTGGCATTAAATAATAAGTGTTTTCTAACCACACTCACCAGTCATGTTAAGTATTTGTGTTTCATGTTTCTCACGCAATTGAATAATCCAAACTTACAACCATGCTGTAGATAGACCAGGGACCAAGTAATTGCCTACAAGTGCCGGTGTGAATTACTAAATTTTTGGATAAAAGTTATTCATGTCTTTCCTTATTGATTATCTAGCAAGAACACGATTTATGCCATGCTTTTAATGTCAGGAAGGCTTCTGTTATAAGAGGCAAACTTTCTTGTTCATATCTCCACCATTGAATGATTCTGGAATGTAAACTGATTTTCCCTGGGGGCTGGCAAGATAGCTCAGTGGACTGAAGCTCCTGCTTAGGCAAGCTCAGACAAGTGCATGGGCTGTGGTTCGATCCCCAGCACCATGTGCCATGCCAGCTCTGCCCCCAGGGTGGGCTGAGCCTGCCACAGAGTCCGGGCATCATGGCATGTGCTTCTAATCCCAGCATTAGGGAGGCTGGAAACAGGAGGATCTCTGAGTCCCAGCTATGTAGGGAGACTCTGTAACAACCAAATACATTAAAAATAAAAACAAAAAGAAAGACGACATAACTGATTTTCACATCCCTTTCATTATTACAGTATTGAGATACCTAAAAATATTAAAAGTAATTTACAACATGCAAAAAGACAGCATAGCAGACATGATGCAGCATAGGTGTTTTATGTGTATCTCTTGTTTCAGGAAATCAGCATTGCTCTATTTTCCACTTGCGCAAAGAGTTGTGATTTGAGTTAATGTTTAAGAGAAAAATAATGCTTCACAGTCATGTTTGAAGGGAAACGTGGAGTTCACAAACATAGCTGTCTTTTTATATTTTGATAAAAATAAAAGAACTATTGTTACCATAAAAATCATAAAATAAACTCACAATGTGTTCATCTGTATCATATTGTCATTTTTAGAAAATTATTCATATATACCTTATTAGAGAAATATGAACATTGAATCTCTTTAAAATGTTCTTCTTTTTCTATTATGGATTTCTTTACTTAAAATTATTAGCATCATCATGACTATCATTTTAGTTATCCACAAGAAGTATTTAATAAGTTTGTATAATTTTAAATCAGAATAATAGAAGCATGTGGGAATTTCTAAGTTAATGGAAAGACGGGTCATGAAGTGTTTTATTGTGATAGCATGAAAATTGTGATAAAATAAT
The DNA here is from genome assembly GCF_000260255.1 of Octodon degus. Classification (NCBI taxonomy): domain Eukaryota; kingdom Metazoa; phylum Chordata; class Mammalia; order Rodentia; family Octodontidae; genus Octodon; species Octodon degus. The sequence continues at coordinate 4,820,662 of NW_004524715.1, forward strand.
TTCAGCTGAATCTCATCCTCCTCAAACTTATTCCAAGAGTTTTCATATCATAGCAGATTTCCACTGAACACTAAAGAATATGTTTATCATTTAAATTCCATTTCTGTTGCCTTCTTAAATCTATAGAAGTGATGGAAATGACCACCATACCTAGAAATATATGTTCATCTAGATACACTGATAAAAACCTCTCTAAAAGATAGAATGAGGCATTAAGAGAAAATACATGCTATACTAGATAAAAATAATCTAGTAGAGGAAAGTGTCCTGATTTATCAATGAAGTTTCACAGTATTTCACTATGTACACCTGTAGATACTGTACTGCGTATTCCAATTATATTCCTTTTTTGCAATTGGCCATTATTTTTATCTCATAACAAAGGAAATATAATTATTAAATAATTA
>NW_004524715.1:4821168-4822117 GCF_000260255.1 Octodon degus
CAGTGGAGAAGGGTTCCTTTTTCCCCACAGCCTCTCCAACATTTGTTGTTGGTTGATTTCTTTATGATAGCCAATCTTTCTGGGGTGAGATGATATCTCAGCACTGTTTTAATTTGCATTTCATGGATGGCTAGTGATGTGGAGCATTTTTTCATATATGTATTTACTTCTTTAATTTCATTCTCTGAGAAGTGTGTGTTCATCTCAAATGCCCATTTCTGGATTGGGTCCTTAAATGTTGGGTCCCTAATGTTCTTTAGTTCTTTATAAATTCTAGAATGCGAATCCTTGTTCATTTTTCTTGAAACTGTTTTTTTTTTTTTTTGTTGTTGTTTTTGGAATGAGACATTTCTTCTGTTGATTTGTCTTCATGCTCACTTAGTTTGTCCTAACATGTTAATCCAGATGCTATTTTATTCCTGCCTGTTTAAGTGATTGCACTATGCAGTCAAAGCACAGCTGCAAGAGCTGCTTTATACTTTCTAATATCTTATTCAGAGTTTGTATTCACTATTGCATTGTTAATAAATGATTTTTGAATTAATTGCAGGAAATCATTTGACTACTTTCAGTGTATTTTCCATAGTTCCTTTGAGGGCTTTAATGTTTTGATTCCAATATTTGTGACGCATATCTTTTGAACTTAGTTACTTCTGGATACTTTAAAAATTTGTCTTTCTAGGTTTGGGCTGCATTTTTTCCTATGGCTATCTTGTCAGTTTCAGTTGAAATTTGGATGTGTAAGATAAAGTGCCATTGTAATGAATTTTATTTTTTATTCATTTTAATGAGATAAAAGATAAAATAGCAATGAAATAGTTTCAAAGCAGGTAAGTAGGGAAGTTACAATGATTAATACATTGTATTAATACACTGTATGCTGTTGTCTTCATAGTAGTTATTCAGAGGACAGGATGAAGGCATGATATCTTGTCTAAACAATATTAGT
>NW_004524715.1:4822676-4832979 GCF_000260255.1 Octodon degus
GTCTCCATATGTCCCTGCCACACACAGACATCAGAAGAGATGGAAAGTCTTATTAACTATTCAGTGGAGCATGGGAAATGGAGAAAAAGAATCAAGTTATCTCATGTACAGGTACAAATTCTGTATGATAAATGTAATAATTAAATGTACCTAAAATGTACCAATAAACTTGCCCTAAAAGTATTTTCTTTTGATAAAGTTACATATATTCTCTACATAATAAACTGATGCCTAAAGCTTTGCTGCTCATTTTTACTGAATGTAACTTTAAGTGTTAAAGTATTGTCATACCCTAGAATCCAAATCCATTTATCTTCATTTTAACAACTTTTAAAATTTCTAATATATTTATTATTTTCTCATACAAAAAGTTTATTTTGGTTTTTCTCTTGAGTTCATTGATTGGCAATCCAACCTGGGTCCTTGGGCTTGCCAGGCAGGTGCTTATGCTTCCGAGCTGTCTCCCCAGCCCTCAGACGAGCTTTAAGCTAGTCTGTAGAATATAATTTTTTCACATTTTTTTTTTTGTATATTGTTACATACTTGGAGCCTTAATCTCCAATGGCTACCTTTAATTAGTTATGTTGGTGATTGAGCCAGGTCACAAGTCTAATTTTGACAATAACTAAATCCATCCCATAAATTTCATTATATAAATATCTGTAATGAGAGTATTTTAATACAACTGTGGAGAGATTATGTGTTGTTCCTTGTTTGTCATGTTGAGTTTTCTTCATCAGCCTATTGTTAAATCTGAGAAAGCCAGAATCCATGGAATACAGCTTTATGACCTTACAAATATTCTGTGATAATCTTTTCTGTGTGGAATAAAGGTATTTACAACTCTATATCTGTCTCTCTTTTGAAAATAAATTTTTCAGTTAAAACCACTTTCTAGTTAGCCAGCAATTAAACACACAGTGAGAAAATGACTGTCATTGTAGTTATCTGCAAGCTCTAACACAAAAAACAAGGAAATAACATGAGATATGCTGGTGTTTGGTTGATGTGGCTGGCTGGGAGAGTTGCAAATTCACATTCTTAAGGGAAGTAAGCAGCGATATAGTACACGGGAAATGGAAAGATAGACAGCTATAGAAAACCATGAGGGGCCGGGGAGATGGCTCAGTGGAATAAGTGCTTCCCTGGCAAGCGCAAGGGCCTGAGTTCAATCCTCAGTTCTGCAAAAAAAAAAAAAGAAAGAAAAAAAGAAAAAAAAAAAAAAAAAAAAGCATGAGGTCTCCTGAAGATTATGTGCTCCAGAGGCACTGAATATTTGCTTTTATTTGCTTCCTGGCTACAGGAAAATGGGGCAAAGGCCATTAGTTTGATACTTCTGGCTTACAGAGTTATTCCCCAAAATGTGTTTAGTTAGTAAATACATTGCTTTAAACATACGGGTGACCCTAAACAAGCTGAATCTAACTACAGCATTAGAACTTTCAGTTTCCTGACACTTATTTTTTCAACCATTCTGCTAATTCACAAAGTATTTGCTTTTTGTATGCCATCTATAGTATTACTTGACCCACAATAACTACATAATTTAAGACACGAACATGGAGTGAGAATGCCAATAAGCCACAGAAGAGAAACAAATGCAAGACTTAAAACTTTATTGAGCATAGACATAAATGTTGCTTTTATAATCTACAAAGATAAATAGTTTTTTTAAACAAACCAGTGGACTGAATAGGCTATAAAAGACTTGAAATATTTTAAGTTTGAATACAATGAAATGTAGATGGTGTTTTTATCAGTCATTATCTTTTCATTCCTTGATGGCATAATGACGCAATGTTTTCTAAGCATTTCATCTTTAATGTAAATTATTACTTAACTCTTGTATACCTTAAAATCATCCCGCTGAATTTATTTTATTTATTTTCATTTCAATAAATGTGTTTTCATTGTAGTAGTATTCAAAGTCGTGAAGGCATAGCTTTGTGTTCTTAGCAAAGTTACAAATTCTTCAGAAATATGTTAATCTGATTGATGGGATGATTTGTCTGTAGTTTAAAATTATTATAGCATTAAATAATCTTTCCTTTAGATGAACTATGTAAGCATTGACTGCAATTTTTATTAGAGGAATTGTACCTATACACATAAAATTTTAAATGCGCTATTTAATTTAATTTTGATTGAAATTACTTTAATCACCAATTGTAGCAAATGATATAAGCAATTAAAAATGAATTAGACAAGATATTTGACCTAGTGAAATCATTGTGAGTCTATATTTTTATATTTAAAATATAATTTGTGTAAATATTTCTAACTTTATACTTGATTAACTTCAGTATATTCACTTATGCCTACATTTTGTGACAGCTTTATTTAATTGTTCATTTTACTTGAAGATAAGACATGTGTTAATTTAAATTGATATTAATTAATGCCTAATTAATTTGGGTTTACTTAGGAAATGCATTTATAAATTGTCTGCATGAATTATTGTGTCATTCAAAAATGTTGATGAACATAAAACTTCTGTAATTTTGCTTTATTTTAAATATATTTTAAGTCATTATATTAAACTGAAAAAAACTGTTCTTAATCCCGGAATGTAACATTTTAATTTTTTTATTTTAATTTTTTTTTTGGCAGAACCGGGGATTGATCTCAGGCCCTTGTGCTTTGCAGGCAAGTGCTTATTCTACTGAGCTATCTCCCTGGCCCCAACATTTTTAAAAATAACATTTAAATCATAAGCTTAAAGTGTTTATTCAACTGGAGAACTCCTATGTATGTTCAGTTTCCTTCATAGTGATATTCGTATTACTCCCAAATTATAAGAACAACAGAAACAACGCAACTTCTAACTCACAAATTTAATGCATTCCTAGAAGTATAAAACTAGAGTCAAACTTTTGAAATGCTATACTTTGCAGTGAATGTGACAGGATTAAGATTGTCTCTTAACAATCTGTTAAGGGCCAGCCAAATAGCTCAGCAGATTAAAGCACTAGCAAGCAGGTGCAGGGGCTGGAGTTTCTGTCCCTGGGCCTGCCGTGCTGGCCCCGCCCCTGGGGTGTGTTGAGTGAGCCTGAAATTGAGACTGGACATGGTGGCATGTGCCTGTAATCCCAGCTCTTGGGAGTCTGTAAACAGGTGGATCACTGCAAATCTGATCTAGTAATGAGAACTCGAACGCCCTGTAGACCCTTCTCTAAACAAAAAAAAAAAAAAAAAAAAAAAAAGATTGTGTCTGTTGTAATCACAGATTTGTTGGTACCAATCCACAAAACACATGTGTAGAAAAACAAAAATGGTGAATGTTTGTCAAGCATGGTGGTGCACACCTGTACTTGGCATACTTGGAAGGCTGAGTCAGGAAGATCATTTTTAGTTCTAAGCCAGCCTGTGTGATGTAAGCAAGTTCAAGGATAATCTACACTACAGAGTGAAACACTGTCTCAAATAAATAAACAAATAAATAAATAAGACAAGCATTAGAAGATTAATGAGAATCTTGCAAATTTTGCAAGCAAGTCATTGCCAATAAAAGTCAACTATAATAACTCAATATCCAAACAAATTTTGTGGAGAATAATGTGTATATATACTCGTCTTTCTCTCTTAGATTGTTTCTTTCTCCTATGTGTTTCTGACCTAGAGTTCCTCACTCTTCACTGTGTTTCCAACTTGAAATATCTGGTTAGCTGCGCTCACATTTAAGGTCAAGCTTTTGTATCTATTTATTGATTCAGATTAACTTGCTTTTTCCAGCCCATTCCAACCTGATGAATCTATTGCCTGCAAAGCCCGTGTGTGGCCCAGCTGGAGCGCTGCCTTTTCTGTGCTGGATGGACCTGCTCCTGGGTTAGGAATTCTCCATGTGCATATCCAATTGGGCTCACTGGTACAGTCTTTCCAATCTAAGCAGAAGAACGACTTATACAAGTTTCAAGTCTAATCAAATACGGTAATACGATGGTTTCTTAATGTTGAAGTATTTAAAAGGTGGTCACCTGCTTAAGTAACTTGGTAGCAATCATGCCTGCGCAGTGAATGTTGATATATTCTTCAACCAAGAGACAGAAGACCTAATTTGAGTCCCTGTAAGACTATGAATCTAGAAATTCCTGCATATATCTAAGAACTTTGAAAGTTTACAAATTCAGCAAGAGCTGTAGAAAAAGTGATCTCTAACCAGGCCTACTGGCACATCCCAGCCCTTGAGGGGCTGAGGCAGGAGGACCACTCTGAGTTCAAGGTCATCCTGTACCATAGAGTGAATTTAAGGCTCCCTGAACTACCTAGCTACATAATGAAACCCTGTCTAAAGAAAAGGAAAACAGTAGGGCCAGTGGTGTAGCTTAGCTGACTAAGCATTTGCTTAGGTAAGCACAGGTGCCAGGGTTTGATCCCTGGCACTGCATGCCACAACAGCCCTGCCCCAGGTGCACTGAGCCAGTGATGGAGCCCAGTGGTGGTGGCACACACCTGTAATCTTAGCACTAGGGAGACACAAATCAGGAGGATCATTACAAATCTGAGCTATGCATTGAGACCCTGCACAAAAAAAAGAAAAGAAAAGAAAAGAAAAACAAAACATAACAAAATGAACAACAAAGAAAAAATACCATCTATTCCTGTATTAAAATTATCTCTTTCTTAATTCAGAAGAATAAAGAGTAAAGGCATTCTCTAAAGCTTTTTAAATGCAGAGTTCATTTTTGTATGACTAGAGATTTTATTTAAACCAATTAGTTGCCTCAAAAAAAAAAAAATCCACATTAGAAGTTAACTTAAACTTGGCCTTGTTAATCCACCAGGGTACCTTATTTGTGAAGTAAACATTCGCTGTAGGGAAAAATGATCGATACAACATTCACAAACTTCCAAAGACAAAGACCAGGAAAGGTATGGTTATGAAAATTGATAGAAAACATAATTTTGGACATTAGTCCTTTATGTCACTCAGTAAAATACAAAAATCAACAAACATAACAGTAGTAGTAGTAATAATAATAATAATAATAATAATAATAATAATAATAGATACAGAAGCCCAGGAGATTGAGGGAGGGAGAAAGTGGGTTGAGAGGGAAGGAAATAAAAGGAAGTAAGATATATTAAGTACATCTACACATTTCCTAAGATGAATCAAAACATCATGGACTGCAAATATGTATTAATAAATAAAAACATTGAAATAGATAATATCACTTTGTAGAGGACATATGGAATATTTTAATAAATAAATATATAAAACAAAACAAACATACCTGAATATTCTTTTTTTTTTTTTTTTTGTATATAGTATAGGGTCTCCAGGGTCTCCAGACTTGTAGTGATCCACCTGTGTTCAGTTTCCCAAGAGCTGGGATTACAAGCATGCACTACCATGTCCAGTCTCAATCTCTGTATCAGTGTACCCTGGGGGTAGGACTGCATCTGAATATTCTTAAAAATATATAAGTAGTAATTAAATGCAGTTAATATTCTGATCTTTCTGTTTCACATGTAATGGACTTGGAACTGCTATACCAACAGTTAAAAAAGCAAAAATAAGAACTATTCAATTGAAAAGTTAATGACTTTTCCTGGGTAGATAAGGGAGGTGAGATCACATGCTGTTCCCTAAATGGGAGTGACAGATAGAGACAGAACTATATCACAGCTTAGTGGAAATATCTGCTAGAACTTGTGTTGGACTGGGAAAACTTCAGCTATAACTGGTATATAGCTACAGGATCTGAATGGGCAAGACTGAGTTAAAAATTCCTGCGAACCCCACCTTTCCTGCTTTTTATCCTCAACAACCTCAGTGGATTCTCCAAGTAAACATCAGAGAGCTAGTGCTTCTGACATTTGGAAGACAAAGACAACCTTTCTGTTCTTAATAAACTATACCCACAAGACAAACTAGTTTACCAGTGTCCTACTGCTGAGGTTATATCAGAGCCCAAGTTACCTTTTTCAAAGACAAATACTGAATTTCAATCCATTCTATGACTAGTATCACATAATTTTGTGAGGGTGGGCAGTGAGAAACATGGAATTTACATACTAGAGGCATAGAATCAATAGAAGACTGAGGCCTAATCGCAGAAGTGGAGAATGCTCTCCCTCTTTCTGCACGTTACCACCACATTACTAAATGCCTATCTGAAACAAATCATTTTTTTCAGAACTGTCTGGTCATGAAGATTAAAATAACAAGGCACACCAAAGAGCAATAAACACAGCTTAAAAATTTAAAGCAAGCAACAGAAATAGACAAGGCAGACAACTTTAAATTTCAATCACTACAGTTAACATACTAAGGTCTGAATGGATAAAGCAGACATTACCCATAGATGACACTGTAAGTATAGAGAGAGAAATCCTGGGAGACCCAAAAGAAAAAGAATCTAGAAGCACAATTAATAAAGCCATCGGTAGTCTTGTTAACAGACTAGATCTTGCTGAAGAAAGAATGAGAGCTTGATAGTATGGCCATAGAAGCTGCCAAAATTTCTAAAAAGCTGAGACAACAAGGATACAACATTACAAAATGTATAAGAACTAGGGGACCACTGCAAAAACTACATCTTCCCCATGGTAGATATGTTACAGAGAGAAGAAAGAGAGAAAGAAAGTAATATATTACCACAGGAATAAGGATTGCAAATTTTCCCCCAAATTAATGTTAAGACAATAAATACCAGGTTCAAAGAGTTCATAGAACATCAGGAGGAATAAGTGCTAAAATCAAACAATCAAATAAATCCAAAACAAGCATAAAGCAGAATGAAACTAGTCTATATAGAAATACTGTTTTCAAACTACAGAATATCAAATACAAAGAAAATTCTAAAAGAATTCAAAGAGAGAAAATAACCCTTACTTATGGAAGAATAAAGACAAACATATCTGACTTTTCAAAAGCCATCCTAGCAAAAGAGAGTATAGTGAAATATTTATAGTAAAAAAAGAAGAAAAGAAAAGAAAAGAAGCTCACTAGCCTAGAGCCTTGTGTCCTGCAAAATTAATTTTCAAAAGAAAAGTACAAGTCTTTACCTTAGACAAACAAAAGTTGCAAAAAGATGTTGACAGTAGACTTGTCTTTTCAACAATGTTAAAAATAAGTTCTATAAAAAGACAGGCATTAGAGAAAAATCTCAGTTCAGTATAAGCAGTAAGTAAATGTAAAATTTTAAAAATTGAATATTTAAATTCTTCATTTATCTAATGTAAGTTCTTTCAAATAATAAATTTAAGGGCCAGGGAGATAGCTCAGTAGAATAAGCACTTGCTTGGTGAGCACAGGGTCCTGAGTGTAATCCCCAGTATCACAATAAATAAATAAATAAATAGATAAATTTGATATATTTATTATGCAGCCATAATGTGTTACAGCATGTGTGCTTATGTTTCTTCTATATATTAGTTCATGTATTTTATATAACTGATAGCAGTGTTACAAGTAACATGAGGAATGATTTAGCAACATTTTGTTATTAAAATGTACACACAGTACCACAGAAGTGGTCCGTTTTAATTTCCAAGCTCTTCAATTAGTTGTAAATACATTACAAACTTTGTGGCAAATACTATGTTAAAGAATTATAACAAAAACTCCCAAGGATGAGGGAAAGTAGAATCATATAAATTGGTTATTTAAAATCATGGAAGATATCATTAAGAGAAAATAACAAAGGAAGAAAATTGAAAATGGTAAAAATATAGCAAAAATTAATCCAGCAAAAAAAAATCAATTGTCTAAATGCATCAATTAATAAGCATAGACTGCTGGAGCAAATAAAATCAATAAGAACAAGACTTAAACATATGCTGTCTACAAATAAATCACTTTAAAATAAAGTCACATATAAAGAAGGTCAATAGATAGAGATAGATATTCCAAAGTGACACTAATTAAAATAAAGCAGGAGTAGCTATGTTACCTTATACAAAGCAAACTGTACAGCAGGGAAATGCATTACACATGAAGAACAGCACTACATAATAGCAAAGGAATATATTTTCAAAAAAACCAAATAGTCCTTAAAGTATATGAACTGAACAATAGAATGACTATATACATGGTATATATAAAATTGCAAGGAGAAAAACAGAAATCCACTGTTACGGTTGACTATTTCATCACCCCACTCCTAGATGTGGGAAGATGATGCTGGTATAACAATCAGGAAGGATATATTTGTACTCAATGATATTATTAGCTGTATACAAAGGTGTGCGTACACTGCCTCATTCAAGGAGTATGTTTCACATTTTTTTTTTAATGTCATATGTAATGTTTACCAAGGTAGACCACATTGTGGGCCATGAAACACATCTCAGTATATTTAAAAGAGAAGAAAACATGCAGTGTGTTCTCTCAGGTCACAAGTAATCAAACCACAGATTCATGACAGAAAGATGATAGAATATTACCAGGTAAATGAGAGGAAATAGCACATTTTTAAAGCCAAAATTGAAATCTAAAGCAAAAATTGAAAATATTTTGATTTTTTTTTTTTTTTTTTTTTTTTTTTTGCTGGGGATTGAACTCAGGACCTTGTGCTTGCCAGGCAGGGGCCTATACTGCTGAGCTATCTTTCCAGATTTGAATTGTGAAAATGGAAGAAATGTAAGAATTTGTAGAACATAATGAAAGAAAATGGTATGAATTAATGAAATTGAAATCATGAAAACTATAAACTAGCCAGTAAGAACAGAGGGTATTTTTTTGAAAGCACAAAATTATTAAGCCTCCATCCAAGTTAACTAGAAGAAAATGTGAGATTTTTTTTTTTTTTTTTTTTTTTTCAGAACTGGGGATTGAACTCAGGCCCTTGTGTTTGCCAGGGAAGTGCTTATTCCACTGAGCCATCTCCCTGGCCCCAAAAAGTGGAGATGAGAGGACAAATATTAACATCAGCGATATGAGGGAAATTACTGTGTACTTCAACTACATTAAAGTGATAAGAAAGAAACAGTATTTTAATGGCTTTATGTCCCCAAATTGTTAACATACATAAAATGTGCAAAATAGTCAAAAGCTATAATAGTCCAAAACAAATATAAGAATAGACAGTCTGAATAGATAGGGCTTTGTTGAAGAAAGAAATTGAATCAATAATTATTGACAGAATCAATAATTAAGATAGAAATCACTTGGCCAAGATGGATTAACTGCTTAAGTCTACTGAACATTGAAGAGGAAATGATATCAGTTCTCTATCATCACTTCTAGAAGGAAGAAGCAAGTAAGAATACATCCTCATAGATTCCATGAGTTGAGCATCACCCTATATCAAAATCAAGCAAAACGAGTACAGCTAAACCATTGTAATAATGACCATACATGTAAAAATCCTGAACAAATTTCAACAATTCAAATCAGACAGAATATAAAACAAATGTGCATTATGAGAAAATTTTGACTCTTATAGTACTTACATTTTAATTTTTTTTTTTTTATCTTAGGAAAGATCTACAGGGTATTCAGGGTCTCACTACTAAGTAGAACGGACTCATAGTGATCTGCCTGTCTACAGCCTCCCAAGAGCTGGGATTACAGGCCTGCACCACCACACTCAGTCTCATTTGCCTTTTCAGTGTGCTCTTGGGACAGAGCCAGATCAGCAGGTCCAGGGATCGAACCTCCAGCCCCTGCACCTACTAGCAGGTGCTTGAATCCACTGAGCTATTTGGACAGCCCTTACATTTAAGTTTGCAGCCAGCTTGTAGATGTTGTAAATAATCTAATTTCTCAGGTTGGTATGCTGACTGGAATGGATATGCCGATGTGATAGTGAGTTTCAGCAGAAACTTTAGAAATAAATGTTTCAGGAGCTGAAAGAATGCTCATAAATGTAAACAATCTTTCTTCTGGATTTCTGTTTCTCTCCATATCATGCCAAGCAATACTCTTAGAATAGAAAAGAAAAGCATTGATATAAATTTATGAGCTATTAGAACTTGATTGGACACATAGCACTGAGACCTATTATGGTGGACAAGGTAGGGAAGGGGCTGAATTAAGACTTAAAATGAATTGTGTACATATATCCATCCCTCATAATGAATGTAATCATCATGTATCACAAATACTTACCAATGGAAATAAAAAAGAATCATAATAAAAAAGAGCTGGGGCAATAATGCAAAGGCATAAGAACCTGCCTGGCAAGCACAAGGGCCTGAATTTGATCCCTGGTATCAGAAACACAGAGATATTGAGAGAGAGAGAGAGAGAGAGAGAGAGAGAGAGAGAGAGAGAGAGAGAGGCAGACAGAGAGACAGAGACACAGAGACACAGAGACAGAGACAGAGACAGAGACAGAGAGACAGAGAGAAACGG
>NW_004524715.1:4833079-4839467 GCF_000260255.1 Octodon degus
GAGAGAGAGAGAGAGAGAGAGAGAGAGAGAGAGAGAGAGAGAGAGGAAAAGCTCACTCAGAAATTAAAAATAAACATTATCAGACATAGAGAGGCTATAGAACTTGCCAAGATCATGGAGCTAGGAACGTGCCGGTGAAACTTGAATATCTGACCTAGTATTTAATTTAACTGCAGCCATGATAGCCATCTAACTAAATGCATGCTAGTTCTTCAAATTATAACAACCTATCAAGTGCTACTCAGATCTTTTCGGATGCACTTTACATTATAGATTTTTTTCAGTCTCTTTAGATCTCTGAAGCAGCAGGGCTTCAAAGTCCAGGCCTCTGTTGCATGGTAATAGGCTACTGAAGATAAAGAAAAGAGGAGGAGTATGTGTTGGAATGAAAGTTGTTTGCTTTATGTTTCTTGGTCTATCCTTATCTCAGTCTTATTTTTCAAATCTCTCCTGTTATGTAAGTCAAAAAATGAACTAAACATTATGAAAGAATAAAACTTGAAATACTGAAAATTAGGGAATATATTTTCTAACAAAGTTTTAAAGGCTATGAATTTAATAAAGTTTTAATTATGCCATGTTATGATATAACCTAATTTCCATATTCCATTGTCTCTGAAAATAGCACTTCTAATACATTTAAGAAAGCCAATGCAAAACAATTTTCCGAAAGTCTTCACTCATCCATTCTTTCCCTTTTTAATATTTTTATTTCACTTTCTTTGGATGTGACTTTCAGCAAACTCTTTAACATGAAAATTTTCCATAACATTTTCTCATTTCTGAAAAGCTCAAAACGTAAACTTCTTCAACTCTGCAGTGCCAATTCCATAGATACTTTTCTTTCCAAACAGTTTCTGTAGGAAAACTCATAATATAATAAAACTGATCACAAATAAATAAAGAATTATGGCAGAAATTTGGTTACTTTAATCGAAGAAAATTGTATTATGCTAAGACCGATAGACTCTATTTTAATTGTCCCAATGGCCTAATAGGAATTAAGCAGCCCTGAGGTGTTAAAAGCTCTAAAATGTTTAATGGAGCCTCTAACACTTCTAGTAAATATAGATTAATCTTACTAAGAGATATGCATGTGTGGTTTCTCTATTTCTACATTAAGGTTTCTTCAGAATATGAAAAAAGTAACAGTTTTATTTTTATGTAACTAATAAATCTAAGTGCCACATTTATTAATTTATTTTTAGAATTAATATTACTATATACAGATATACTTTCTAGTTTTGTCAAAAATACATTTCAGTTATTCCCATTCTATGCCAAATATGATTTGTACTTTGTGATAATACGGTTGTGGCAACACTGGATATCACTTTTCTTTTTCATAAAGAGATACATTTCACCTATGCATGTAAAAGGCTGCAAACTCATTAAAATAAAATTTATTAAATTCATGAATTAAAGAATTCCTATGGCCTTAATCCAGTTTATTACTTGTTAGTATAAGAACAGGATCTTTGTTCAACCAAACTTAAAGAAGTTTCTGAATTTTATACCAAATATTAAATTAATGTAAGCAATTAGTTTTTTTTTAATAGTTATTTCCCAAGAGAAAAATGTCTTCAATATATTCTTGTACAAAATTTTAGTGTAAAGTATGTAAATTTAAAATAGATTTATGTTACCTGGATTATAATAAAGCCTACTTTCCTTATTAATTATCTTGTAAATTTTGTGAATTTTTTCCATTTATATGTCTGAGCAACATTGAATTGTGTATCCTATTGCCATTGTATCAATGTTTTATATATACAATATATCCATGTCAATGTGTATATGCATGTGTATACTTATATGTAATATCAAATTCCATTTACATAATTTTCTTAATTTATCTCTCATGGTTGTTAAATCAAATGTAAGCATAAAGATCATAAGTGTGAAGAGTTTTTCTTTATTTAGTTTTTGCTACTGATTTTAGTAATTAAATCAGGTCCTTCTATAGGAAAGTTTACTCAGAATATTGTTAATGAATATTATGAACTAAAATTTTATTCATTAAAGATAATTGTGTAATTTCAAGACTGTCGAATAACCCTTGGCAACTATAAAGTGTGCCCATCACCTCAGCTATTACACTTTGGTTTTGGCAGAGAAAATTAATCAAAATCAGAGGAAAAAGATATCTTTTAATCTAAAACTTCCTAAGTATGTAATTTAGTAAGTTGTTATGTAAAACTGTTCAGCTTTCCACAGATGAAGGGTCATTTTGTGACGCTAGCAGAAAGGGGATGGAAATATGCAGAAGAAAGAGAATATCAATCTACAAGGGAAACAAAGGAAAGAGAATAATGGGTGAAATAAAACTTGCCTTTGTTGGTGCTTTATTCATTCTAGATATCATAATGTTAATTTTATGATAATGAGATTGAGTAGGAAAAACAATTATTAAATTTTTCTTCAAGTCATACCTATGTTGTGGCAAGTAGTTGGGCCACTTTGCATGAATTTCTGTTATTCTAATGACTTGCTAAGAAGCAACTCCCGGTCGCCTCCAAATTTTTGAAAAGAAATTTCTCTGCTTGATTACTCTAAATTACTATTTCCTGAGGATGAGACATAAGAATAAATGAGCAAAAATTTAAGCCAAATAGTCTAAGTACACCAGAGGATATAATGCCCACACACAGGGCAAACCCATTTTCACAAACCTAGCCCAGCAAATTGTCTTCAAACTGAGGGAAGAAAGAGGAAGAAATACGTTAGAACTAATAACTCATAGTTATTATAGGGAATAGGTTCTGAGTCATTTCAAATCTCTGTTAAGGGAAAAAGTGAGAACAGGATGTGGAGATCTGTAGCTATCTAGTCCCTAGATATTTGAATTAAATACAGTCATTGATGTAATAAAAATGTCTTATTAGTTTTATAATTCGACACTTCTTTCAACATTTATTTTATGTGAGTCATTTCTTCTACCCTGTGTGAAAATTGAAGCAACTAGATGACCATGGTAGTGTTATGGTTTTTGTCTAGTTGTCCTCACAAAGCCTCTTGCAGCCATTGTAGTGGGATTCTAGAGTCTGTGATTAATTCATGATTCAATGCTGCCTTTATGGGTGTAAGGGCTACACGTGCCCTGGCGTGGATTGCCTAAATACAAAGAAGGAAGAGAGAGGGACTTTCTAGCTGCCTTAGCCTCTCCTCTTCCCTTTGCTCTTCGCTGTTTTCTGCTGGTGAACTGCTGCCCTCTGCCATGTGCCACTCTGCCTTGGAGCCAGCCGAGTATGGACTGAAACCTAAACTAACTGTGAGCTAAATAAACCTTTCCTTCCTTAATTTTGGACATTGGGTATTTTGTCCCAGCGATGAGAGAAAAGTAATTGAGATAGGAAGCCATAAAAATATATCACCCAAATCTTTCATTATGGCAAGCTGCTAACTATTCTGATGTCCTTAATCATGGTATTTTTTAATCAAACACGAAATTCCATGAATGTTCAAACCTTATGTAGATCCCTGCAGGAGTTGAAAGGGCTTTTCATGAAAGGTTTAGAATACCATCAGGCCCTTCTGACTCAAGAAAGCCCTTTATCTGGAGGAAAGTTTCTTCCCAGTTTGATACAGGATTCCCAAATCTTTCTCACCAATTACGCCATCTCTCTTAAGAAGATAGGAATAAGACGTGCCTTTGTGACCCGACAATTCTCCCTGTATATTCTCTCTCTTTCTCCTCTTTTCTCTCTCTTTCTCTTTCTTTCCTTTCTTCCTTTCCTCCTTCTCCCCTTGTTACTGTTCTTAAAAGCAGGCATTCAGACCAACAACTATTTTGCATATCTAATGCCATTTTCAATTATTTTCCTTGTGGATCGAAAGCAATAAAAGGACATATTTTTAAATTGCAAATGTATTCACATGGAAATGAGACTTTTTTTTCCTGCAGGGCCTGACTACACAGCTTGAACTCAAAGTGTTCCTCCTGTTTTCAGCCTCCCCAGCTCTGGGATTACAGGCCTATGCCACCATGCCCTGACTCAGTCACCGGCTCAGCACAGCCAGGAAAGGGGCTGGCGCAGCATGTGGAGCCAAGGATTGAACTCTGGCCCCTGCACTTACTTAAGCAGGCACCTAGTCCACTGAGCTATCTCACTAGACCTGGAAATGTGACTTTTGAGTATCTAGTATGAGTTATTGATGAGTAAGTGAAATTACCCAATGCATCACGAGTTTTCATAAAGTGTGATAAGAATGTAACACCAGTAGGCTGATCCCTTATAGGAGCACATAAGAGGAATGGTGGGGCACTTCCACTGCTGTGAATAAACAAGATACATGAAAAAGTGTTTGTGATAAGATATGCTTGAAAATCTGAGGACAATTTTCCCTTAGATGTATCATTTATAAAAAGAGATGAGACCATTAAATTTTCTTCCAGAGTTAAAGATGTTGATTTGTAAAAATACATGGGGATTTATACCTTAGGTAATTTTAGAAAAAATTATTTGGTTCATAATATACCTTTCGTAGAGTGAAAATAAAACATAATATCAATAGTACCAATAAAAATATTTAAATACTGATTTAAGTAAATGTAAATATGTTAATCTGTAATGCTATCAAGTAATACAGAGCAGAAATTTAACAGAATGCATTAATAATAATTTTAATAATCACTTAAATAAGTGGTGTAAAATAGTATTTAAGTGCACAGGATTTTAGGATGTTCTTATGACCTCTAATTCTGTCCATTTCATTTGCTAACTTGGTAAATCTAGGGCATTATTTCACAAGTAAGCTTATGTTCTTTTTCTTTTTAAATACAGAGAGTATGAGGTAAACCAACAGGAAATTGTTCTGTTTAGTTACTTTATTTTTATAACATCAATGATATAAAATTTATTTGTAATAAATTAAACCTGTATAATATGCACAATTTGGTGAGCTTGCATAACTTGTTATAATACAAAAGGGAACATGGTATCTTTGTGATGTTTTCCTGAGATCCTTTTAAATGTATTCTACCTTCTTTCCATCCCAAGCAAAATATTGCCTACTGTCGCTGTGAATGAATTTGCCATTCACAGACATCTTTTAAAGAATGAAATCATGACAATACGGAGTGTTTGCATATTTTTATTTAGCACATAAGTTTTGAGATTAAAGCATTCATTCATATGTATCAAAAATTATTACCTGACTGACGAGATAGCTCAACAAACTAAGTACCTGCTTAGGCAAGCCTAGGCACAGGGGTTTGATCCCTGACACCATATCCTGCACCAGCCCCACCTCCAGGTGCACTGAGGTGGCCACCTGGTCTGGGCATGGTGGCACACACCTGTAATCATAGCACCAGGGAGGCTGAGGTAGGGGGTTCACTGAGTTCAAGCTGCATAGTGAGACCCTGTATGAAGCACAAACACACAAAAAGTTATTATATGTGAGTATTACATGTTAGTGTTAGTATTTCATCATATGGGTATTTCATAATCATTTTATTCACTCAAAAGTAGTTTTTTTGGTTTTGGCTGTACTTAATTGTTTTAAACATTTGCACACAGACAACAGTGGAGATGATAAGAAAAATGAACAAATATTATCTCTGGATTGATGAAAATAATTCTTAACAAATATCAGTGGATCAAATTTCATAATATACTAAAATGTTAATACTCTATCATCATATGGAGAATTTTATCCTCTTTTCCTGACAAAACTATCAACCTGACAAAATCTTCTATATGAAATATTCAGCTAACATCATGCTATAGGTGAAAGATTGAATGGTTCCCTTTACATGAGCGTGTGAATAACATTCATTCATACAAGTCAATAATGCAATTTCAAACTTTGTCTTCATTCTGAAAATGGAACACAAGGTGATATGTGATGAAAT
Source organism: Octodon degus (assembly GCF_000260255.1). NCBI lineage: Eukaryota > Metazoa > Chordata > Mammalia > Rodentia > Octodontidae > Octodon > Octodon degus. Next base: position 4,838,937 of record NW_004524715.1, read on the forward strand.
GAAAAATAGACATATAAAGAAAAGGCAATTTGAAAGTAAGATTTCTTCCTTGCAGGCAACATGATTTTCTGAGTGGCAAATGTTAAAGCATTTTCAACAAAGGCACCATTGGTCAGTCTTAGACCCATTAAAACAACATCATTTAATACTACTGATGAAATCTGCTTCAAACAGTTTTGAAGACTAATTTACAAGTTTGAGTACTTTTGATATACAGTAGACATCCAGTCTGTTTCCAGGAATAATGTGAAACTATTAGCTAATATTTTTATGAATCATAAAATTTCATATTATTGCAAAATTTAAAAGTAGTAAGATAATTCAATTTAAAATATAAAGATGAGGTTGGGGAGATAGCTCTGTAGTCTAAGCACCTGCATGGAAAGTGCAAAGATTCCAGGTACCTCATTCTGTACCTGCCCCGGAACACCGGGCACACAGTGCCAACCCTGAAACCAAGTGTGGTGGTGGACACCTATAATCTCAGAGTTGGGCAGGCTGAGGCAGGAGGATCACTATGTAGCTGAGTTG
>NW_004524715.1:4840245-4848689 GCF_000260255.1 Octodon degus
TAAAAAAAATGATAAGCAAAAAAGATATCTTTAAATTGATCTTACAGTTCACAATTCGTGCATATCTCAAAATAAATCACTGTACTTCATAATATATGCAATTATGAATTTATGGAAAATAATATTAAGAGTAAATATAGTTCATTTAAAAAATTATAATAGGAGGCACAACTACTTTTTTAAAATCAAATTAGAATATTTTGGGGTTTGCATATTAAGAACGAAATGTAACTTAGTTACTACAACCCAAACAATTTGTATCAGTACAACAATGAGATTTTGAAGATAAAACATGAGCCATATTTCATGTATCCATTTTACAAAAATTGCACATCTAAGCTATTTATTTGTACATTAAGTAATAATGTGTCATGAGTACTAACAAGTGCTAATAAGTATAATTCAAGTAGTTTCTCACAAGGATACTTTTACATGCTTCACATATAACAAAAATTCACTCACCTTATATAATACATCACAATGAAGTTTCTAGTATTTTCTCTGTCTTAAGGAAACTGCTGCACAGGGTATGTGTGTAACTTGTTACAGTCGCATAGCTTGCAAGTGATGTGGGACCACAATGTATGGCAAATTTACATTAATAATTATTTATTATAGTAAGCCACACATTGCCATTTTTTCCTCAAAATACTCCCATTCCCTTGGTACAGACTTGTCCCATCCTTCCTGCTTCTTCCTGAAACAGCTGCGGGTCTCTCACGAGTGTCTTTACAAAAGGCCAACAAAGCCACATCCTGGAGGGATTTTGCTCACATCACTGTTTCGTTCACATCGTCAGGCGCCATACAACATTCAACTCTTTCACAGAGTCAAAATAACTACAAAATAAAGTGCTTTTAGTTGCTTCAGCACACTTAGGCCACCATACCAGCACAGCTAAAGATACTCATGAGGGAAGACTTTCTGAATTTGAGAAAGTACCGAGAAGGATGAAATATAATTAAACTAAAGGGGGCCGGCCAAATAGCTCCGCAGATGGCGTGCCATGCCAGCCGGGTCCCCGCGGTGCGCTGAGATGGCGATTGAGACTAGACATGGTGGCACACGCCTGTAGTCTCAGCACTTGGGAGGCTGAAAATATGAGAACCACTATGAGTCCGATCTACATAGTGAGACTCTGTAGACGCTGTTCTAAAAATAAATAAAAACAAAGCAAATGCACCCCTTTTAAATGCCATGCCGGCCCTGCCCCCGGGCCCTGCTGAGAAAGCAATTGAGACTGAGCGTAACTTTAGCTGTGCTGGTATGGTGGTGCATGCCTGTAATCCCTGCTCTTAGGAGGCTGTAAACAGGTGGATCACTGTGAGTCTAATCTAGTAGTGAGACCGTGAACACCCTGTAGACCCTTCCCTAAAATACAAAATAATAATAATAAATAAATAAAGGGTATTCTTAGGTGGATTAACAGAAAACGTCTTTTAATATAGTACGTTTTTAAAATTTAAATATTCACTATTTTGTTTTATCAAACCTCATAGCATGAAGGGAGTTCAAAGTTCAGGGTCACATTCCAAAGGCCAGTACTTAACAACTACACCTCACATTTTCTTTTCATAATTTAGTATATAACATATACAGCCCTCTTATTATTGATATGAGTGGATATTGCTAACACTCCCAATTAGATTAATTTCTTCAATCTACTTATTTAAAGTAGATACATTTACTGCTTTGCATTTTCCATTAAAATATTATTTGTATAAAATTGATGACTTTCATGATCTGATAACAATATATTTGTGTTTAAATGGACAGATTCATGATCTAGACTTCCTAAACATACAGAGTCCATCAAAAAAGTTGCATACACCAATAGCTCAGAGGATTAAAGCACCTGTTTAGGCAGCCGCAGGGGCCAGGGGTTCCATCTCCAGCCTGCTGTGCTAGCCCGGCCCACTGGGATGTGCTGAGACAGCAACTGAGAACGGGTGTGGTGGTGCACGCCTGTAATCCCAGCTCTTGGGAGTTTGTAAACTGGAGACTCTCTATGAGTCCGATCTACATAGTGAGATTCTGTAGATGTTATATTAAATTAAAAAAAATTTTTCATACATATACCAGGCAAAGAATAATAGTATGATGTGTATTCAACCCTATCACAGAAAACCACTACACTGACAGCCCTTAGGAGAAATTGAAAATGCATATGCAGCAATTTTAACGACCAAGTTTACCCAAATATCAATTTGTAATATATCTGGGAGCTGATGGCCACTGCTTTGAACCCCTCTTCCAGTTATAGAGGACAAATGTAATTGTATTAATCTCATAATGTCATAATAAATTTAGTATTAAAGAAGTTATACAAGTTCTATTTTTCTCTGAAGTGTGTATGCATTTTCCAGCAGACTGTATGTTCTCATTCATCTACTTAACTATATCGATGATATTAAATATGATTCAATGTTTAAATATACAAGATCAGGGTCTGGACTTCCTAACTACATGCCCTCATTCACCTACGTCCTTAAATCCATGATGCTAGATGAGATCTATAACCTGTCTAAAGATTTTTCTGGTTGAAAATTTAAGATATGATAATAGTAACAATAACAAACCTGTAATATCTATGTGAGTCAAAATAAATGAAGATACTTAGATGATTATGTGTTTCATGTCAAGGGAAGGGCCTATTAAATGGAAACAAACTAAAATCATCTTTTTCTTTTTCTTTCTTTCTTTTTCTTTTCTTTTTTCTTTTTTTTTTTTTTTTGGTCATACTGGATATTAAGCTCAGGACCCTGCGCTCGCCAGGAAAACACTTATTCTACTGAGCTATCATTTTTGTTGTCTTCTTTGTATTATGTTTCTAGACTTAAGTAGGGAATTTTTCTTTATTGATAAAAACATTAGCATTTTGTTTATTCATTTTCCTTGATTAAATGATCTCTAGGACATGGGTAATACATTATTTTTATGCCAAACTGTCCTATTTGTCAATGCATTATGATTCCTGTACGTTGGAAAAGAAAGATCTACCATGGCCAGTAATCACGAATGCCATGTAACATGATTTTTTCTATTTTGCCTGTTACAGGGTAATCACTCAAATAAGAATAAATGTTACAAACAAATCTGGGATGTGACAATAAAATTTTTTCTGTAAAACTTTTTGAGTTGTCTGACATTTCTAAGTGATATGCAAGGAATAATTTGTATAGAGTCAAGAGTAGATGGGACAATGTCCATAGCAGTAGATATCTCATTACAGTACAGGGAATTAAAAATAAGAAAAGCATGATTTGTCCTTGGCAATAGGGCACCAAATTGCTCATTTGCAATATCCAGCAAATTAGTAAAAAAATTAATTATTAAGTTGACATGAATATTTAAACACAGTTCATATTGTCAAATACAGTTTTTCATATTGCTTTTCATAGAATAATTCTGTGGGAATAAAAGGAGAAATATGTCTTTTTTTTCTATATGATCTTCAATAAAATGTTTTCATTTGAAAGAACCAGAAGGACTATGGGTAACAGCTTATATGTCAATAGATACAACGTCAATTACATAATTGAATATATCCATGACTTAAATGTACTTCCTGTAGACCTAAACAATAAAAATAGTAAATGAAACTTACAACAAAAAATTAATCATTTTCATTCTAGGAATTGTGCCAGGTCTATACATCATTTTGGATAATTCTCATTAATCTTACTCATTGGTTACTGTATTTCATTAGATGTTTGAAGAATAACTACAACCAAAAGGCTCTGAAAGTTTTGAGAAAAGAAGACCAATGTTTGAAGAACAATTTGGTTAGATTTTCACTTTTACTACAACTGGCAGGGAAAGATACTGGAGCAATGGATTTGAAGGAGGGACTGCTACGGCATGTGTGGTGATAGTGCTGTTCTGTAAGATTATACCATTCTTATAACATAATCATTAAAAAACATGTGTGTTGATAAAATATTGAAAGATTTTTATGAGCAGAAATAAGGTAGAAAGTAAGGCAGGACTCTTAGAATCGATTATAATACTGGGGGCATCAGCTGGAGTAATAAAATGAAAAACTACAAAAATATTAAGTTTTAGAAAAGAAAACCTTTCATTCTTGCCAGAAAATATAATTTTTATTTTGAAAATCTAAATAAGTACAGAATTAAATAAACCATTTTACAAGCTTGGTAAATACAAGGTGGAGATATGAGAATAAACTGCCCCCAAACAATCTATGACCAATTTTTACATTCTTAAAAATAATTATTTATAAATAGATGTCATATCAATTATTGATACATGTATAAAACACTATGAAGTATAGCTAAAAGTAAACCCAAATTAATAGAAGATACTTTCTCTATTGTGATAGGATATCTACTTAGAGATTTATTTGAAGAAATAGAGTCACATAACTGAGATTTCTCTTATTTTCATTTATTACCCTTTATTTAAAAAACAAACATTTATTTGAGAGACAGTAGAGCAGTAATTGATATGGCATGACAAGCAGTACATATTTAGAAGACCAGAATGACAGACATTCCAAAGATGGAGCTAGTATTATACATTACTATCTTCAGTGCAGTTGCTTAGTTCACAGGTATCAGCATACATAGTCATGGTGCAAATCCTACCAATTAACTGCCTGTTTCAAAAACCTGTTGAAGATTAATGTCTAAAATCTATAATATGGAGCTTGTAGGCTGGAAACTAAGGCAAGAGTTTACATCATAAAATGGAGACAGAGTTCTCCTTCACTGGGAAAACTCAGGTTTTACCTTTTGTGTCTTTCAGCTCATTGTAAAGGCCTAATGAAAACACAAAAGTAATCTATTTGCTTAAAGCCCTGGATTGCAAATGTTAACCATATCTACATAATGCACTCACAGGAATGGCTAGGTCAATATTTGATTAAATTGCTGGATGATAGCCTAGCCAAACTGACACATAACAACAACCTTCATAGCACAGAAACATGTAAAGGAAGTATCATTCCCATCTCCATGAAAAAAAGTGAGAATTAATTTTTTTCTTTGTATTTTAGGGAAGAGTCTACAGGATATTCAGGGTCTGACTACTGGATTGGACTTGTAGTGATCCACCTGTTTACAGCCTTCCAAGAGCTGAGATTACAGGAACATGCCACCTCCACCATGCCTAGTTTCAATTGGCCAGTCCAAGGATTATTGATTATATAGAAGATGCATGGATTTGCTTACTTGTGGCTAAAGAAGATTTTCCTTCAAGTTTAGCAGGCTCTCAAAATCAAATTCTTGAATGATATATTATGAGAAGAAGAATAGAAATGTATTTTTAAGACTAAAATTTAAACAAAGGGTTTGTTTTACTTTGTCCTCATGTGTGAAATTAAGACAAAGAATTGGATGCAGTTGAAATTCCATTTTAGAAAGTTTACGGGGCATAAGGCAGATAGAGGAGATAATTTTGTTTGAAAATGTAAGCATTATCTACAAAAGCACTATGTTCAGTGGTCCTTCGTGTCTTGCAGTGAACTAAAATCACTGTTTAGAGCTATTAACATAATATCCTTAAAGTATGAGATATAATTGCCTAAATTTTCTTTGACAAATGCTTAATATTTAGTGCTGATTGCATTTAAGCTTCTAAATATCAAGCAATTTGTAAGCATAATGAGATGACAAAAGGCGTTTTAGTTTTTTGGTAAAAAGGTTTGAAGAGTGCATTTTTCAAGTTATGTTCACAAGGTAAATAGCTCCTGATTCTTCTCAAGTTTTTAAATAAAAATGTTGCATTATCACATCTTAGGTGGTAAGTTCAATTAGTACATACCTGGGCAGTGTTTCATACTTACCATCAAAGAAGATTCTAGTAAAAACTTGTGCTTGTCAAATTCATTTGTATTCAAACTGTCTACCTTATAAATGTCCCACCTTAGAAGCCTGAATATAAAATTATATTGTCTTTATCAATCTGCCAAATGTATATCATTTTAATTATGCATGTTCCCTTACTCTTTTTGACAATCTTTAGCAAACATGATTTCAATATTCAAAGCAAAACAAAAATTTGAATCACTTTAGAGCCTTTAAATGGCAGTGTATTACTTTATGTGGTACTTAACGTTTGAGAAAATATTATGAAAAAAAGCTTAAATAAGTGCCTGTAATGTGGAGAAGTGTATTCTTGAAGTCACTTAACATAATAAAATTTTCCTCCTTCTACAAACAGATTATTAAAGCAAAATATGAACATGATTTGATGACAGCCAAAAATTTTTATTTTGAAGATCTATTAAGTGTATGCTATTTTTTCCATTTTTCTAAATGGTGCACAGAGCAAGCGGGGAAAATACAGAAAACCCTAAAGAGAAACAACCAAATTACACCACACAGAATGGAAAAGTGGCTTTTGAATAAAGTGATGCAATAAAAGCTGTAAATCTCTAAAGATAACAGTGGACACAATGGAAAATACATACTAAAATGAGGACAAGAAATACCTAATGCACATATCATTGGTGGAAAGACCCAAAGTTCAATTAAAATTGAGGTTAATGTGGAAAGAGAAACCAAAACAAATAATACATAGAAACATGCATTATCATATTTAAGTCAAGTTTAAATACTGTGGGCTGGCAAGGTAGCTCAGCAGATTACAGCACCTGCTTAGGCAAGCACAGGGACTTTGCTTATATCCCTGGCACCACATGCCATGCCAGCCCTGCCCTCGGGTGCACTGAGCCAGCCGCCGAGACTGGGTGTAGTGGTGCAGCCTGTAAACCCAGTGCTGGGGAGGCTGAAAACAGGAAGATCACTATGAGTCTGAGCTGCATAGTGACACCCTGTAACAACCAAATACATTTTTTTAAAAAAAGTTTACATCCTGCTTTAGCATAACACATATATCTAATCAGAAGCTACCATCTATTTATTTCTATTAAATATTTGTGACTATCATTTAGTTCCAAACACTATGTAGATTTTATTTAACCATTTAGAAAATGTCATAATAGTGTTCTGTTGGTCTCATACTTTCAATACCTCACTTATTTGCCTGCTGGTCTCTGCTTTACGCTAGCTGACTGGGACAATTTTATAAAATGAAAACTTTAATTTCATTTTCTTAGGGCTGGCCAAATAGCTCAGCTGATTAAAGTGCCTACTTAGGAAGATGCAAGGGCTGGGATTCAATCCCAGGACCACCCCGGAGTCATTGTGAGATGGTGATTGAGAATGGGCATGGTAGAACACACCTGTAATCCCAGTCCTTGGGAGGCTGTAGACAGGAGGATTACTGTGAGTCTGATCTACACAGTGAGACCCTGTACACCCTGTAGACCCCATCTTAAACACAAAAAAGAAAAAAAAAATCCTTTTTTTTTTTTTAAGATCCAAAGAATAAAGGACTACCTACTGGGGTGCTGAGCCAGATGCTATGATTGAGAATTCACAACCGTGTTTTCATGTTCCGTTTTTCATTAGAATTACCTTTTTCACCAGCTTTGAGTATTTTTAGGAAGGTATGTGTTTTTTTAAACATGAATGTAAGTCCAGCATGCCTTTTCAAGCTCAGTAGGTGGCTGTCTTTGAATGAACATGTTTTTGCTTGAGAAAGAATTGTACACAAATTTTCTATATTTTAAAGTTGTTAAATTCCCTCACAGTATTTAAATAAATTTCTGTAGATGGCAGGATTGAGAAGCATATTATTTGGAGAAGGAAATATAATGAAATTTCTTACTCTTAAAAAGTTAAAAATAAAATATAAAATACATAAGAGGCAGGAGGGAGAAGTGGAGAAGGGGAGAGAAATTGTGCTTTTCATTGAAGTTGGAAGACTTTGATATATTGGCATTCCTTCATAGCAGATTTAAATTTATTTTGGCAGACTTAAAACACGCAGTAGGCTGGAAGTGAGCATTTCCAGCTTCAGTATTTATATAAAAGCTTTCCATTATCTGTCTCCTACATACTTCTGATAATTACACTAGAGTATGGGGAAAAGAATGTGCGCATTTGATTTAGATAGGCTGGCTTTGAATTTTCACTGTCTCCAACATATTGAACTGTGTGGCCTCAGGAAGTTCTTGCGTCTCAGCTATCACTCTCTACCTGCCAAGAAAAATTCAGGGTCCATGTCCCATAAACATATTTATAGAATACCTAAAAGGCCAGGGCTGCATGCTCCTTTAGGATGGGTGAAAACAATATGCATTATAAGTACCAAGGACAGGAGAGGCCGGACAGATCTTCAGTAACATTTCCTCTTCATTCATTATAAGTTCTCTATTTTGTCACAATAATAAAGGTAGAAGCTCACAGATTTTTAGTATTGTGAAGGTTCCTTTCTGTGTTGGTACTGGATTTTCTTCTTCATGCATTTAAAATCTTTGAGACACTTGATTATCTCCTAAGTTTTGAAACACTGCCTTTCTTTATGTGCCCTTTTATCTGCTCTCCACTAACTCTGTATTTTTCTTACCAACCATT
>NW_004524715.1:4849764-4850803 GCF_000260255.1 Octodon degus
TTAAGTCAGAGAGAACTTAAACTTCAGAACCAAACTTCATTAACTTCAGAAGAAATGAGCTATTTGATTCTTATTAACTTTTCAGAAATCAATAGTTACTTCAATTCTAGGGAATAAAATCTGAGTATCAAACTATTCACTTAATCAGGGAAAGATGAGAATTTAGCACATGATCCCCATAACTTTAGATGACTTAATTGATTTGATATGCATGATAACTGTGTTATTAAAGTTATAATAAGTTTGAAATGAACCAATACTCAAACTCAAGAAAGATTTTATAATCTAATTTTAGCTAAAAAGAGGTTTCTTTTTATTTCAGATTGACTTCTAAAAATGGTATGCCTAGAATAGTCAACAAGAGATCTGTCAGAGTGCCCAACTAAATTGTAACTATGTGACTTTCATCTAAGTGAAGATAAAATTTGGCTTTATTTACAGTTTGCCTGGATTGATTTAAAATAAAATTCTACTGGTGGTTTGGTAACTCTGAAGCTCTTGATATCTCTCTCAAATACTGAGCCCATGCCCAGTAGAAAATGCTCATCATTACATCAATAAGCCTGGGCCAAACTTCATATGTACTTCTAGTTGTCAGATAAAATCAATGAAATATTTTTCCATTAAATCATTTTACCACTTGCTGCAATTACATTGCATACATCTCTTGTCAAAGTTTGAAAGATTCTATGTCAAGTAAGCATTTAGGAATTTGGCTAATCTTAAACTCAATTGTAAAATAAAAAAGAGTAGTGCCCTATTCATTTTTACTTTGCTTTCCTCTATCTCTACCATCTATACTACGCCCGATCTATAACTTGATAGAGAGCTTCTTTGATGCTCCATGTAGATTCCAGAGGCTAGCACATGTATTGCCACATTTAGAATGTCTACAGCAAAAGTATGTGTCTCCTGAAAACTCAGTAACAAACCATCTAACAATTAGATCCACAAACATAAGCAAATTCTAAAATAAAAATTCTCAAGATGAATGTCTAGAATTCTTTGGCAGCCTTTTGCAGCAAAGGTCGGCATATTA
>NW_004524715.1:4852093-4854392 GCF_000260255.1 Octodon degus
GTATTATCAAAATGACCACCAAGACCAGTGCTTAAAATACCATTTATCATTTCAAAGTATTTTTAAAGCACATTCCAGCTTTGTTCCATGTTGTAAAGCTGGTGTGAAATTGTTACGAAGTAGACTTGCACATTTCATTTGTAAAGATTTTTCGAAGACCTTAGAAAAATTCAAGCAGGAAATGAAACTATTCTAAAAAATGAAAACACTTCTTTGTGTCTTAGTTCAATTTATGAATCCATTATTGTAACCTTAAAGACTTACAAATATTTTTGTCTCTTAAATATTCCATTGAATATATTATAAAATTATCTGATTTTAGGCAACAATTTGCCTAACAATTTCCTATTTACAAAACATTATTTAATATCTTATATTTATTAAATCTATTCCATTTATGAAGCAAATAGTTTTGAATGTATAGAAATATTATTTCCATTGAAATCTATTTACACATCTATTCTAAATTTCCTATACATAATCTTAATTTTTATTGGCCTAGATAGGTGTCTGATATTTAATGAAGCCATAATGTATTAAAAGATTATTATCTATATCCTTGATATGATATCTTTAAAGAGGTAAGTCTACCTCTATTTTGAGACACTAATGCATCCTCTATGTATATTATAATTTATATATGAGGACAACAAACGCTTCATTTTTTTTCAAGTTTATTGTCAACTACCAACTAGTGAAGGTTAGATTAGAAATAATACAAAAAACTAAAATCACTATTGCAAAATATTCTGCATTTAATGTTTTCGGACTATGTTAGTTAACTTTCTATTGACTTATCACAGATGTCTGCTTGTGCTCAGAGTTTGGAGTTTCCCTTCCATGGTCAGCTGTACGGATTGCTGTGGGACAGTTGAGGTCATGCTGGATGGTAACCTGTGTTGTGGGTGGAGGAACAAATTCCCTCACAGCCAAGGAGAAAAAGAAAAGGAGGGAGGATAGTCTGGGCTCCAGGCTCCCATCATCCTCATTGAAGGCACATGCCACATGCCCTAAGGACACCCTTATTGGCCCCATCTCCTAAATCATCTGCAGCAGCCTAAGAGCACCACCCTTGAAACCTAACTTCAACACATGTGCTTTTGAGGGACTTTCTACACCCAGACTGTAGCACTGCTAAATCCTTTTATCTAATTTCCACAGAAACAAGAAAATGACTTATTTGATACAATACTATTTCATTGACGTGAAATTAAAGAAACATATTGTACCTGAGGAAAAAAAGCGACAGAATAATTTTTTTTTCCCAGCACCAAAGCGTCTATTAATGGAAAACTTTAAAATAATCATCCATACTAGTGTATGGGGATGGGGGAAAAGTGAAGTGAGCACAGGGCTGAGGATGAGGAAGATGTCGATCCTCTAGTGAGTCCCATGGATCGCGTAGCCAGTCACAGATACATTAACTTAAATAGTAACGCATCACTTCTGCTTATCAGGAAAAATCTGATTCCAGTGTGTCCCAAGGTCTTTGTACCGGGTGGTCATTAAAAACAACCTGTTTCATCCTAACTAAAGCTTGAATCGCTCCGGGCATGCTCACATCACAACCTGGATAATAAAGTGCAAAATATATGGAGATATCAGTGGCGCATAATTAATCTGTGAGCTACACCATCAACTTTAGAATTTACATGAAATGTTTTCTGTGACACTCTTTCCATGATTTCAATAGGAGGGTACTGATGGCAGCAAATGAGTAGAGTAGTGAGTGCAGAAAAAAAATTCACAAAGCTCATCACTAGTATTAATCTAGGTATCGGTGATTTTGAAAGTGAAGCAAAAGACATTTAAATTTCAATTATCAGTACATTTATGAGCATTTGTTTTGCCTTACTATCCCTAAAATGAATTGCATCCTATCATTTTGGCAAATTGTATGGTAAGTAATTATGTTAAGTAAAACATATTAGATACAGAAAGACAAATATCACATAGTCTCTTCCATATGTATACTGTCAACCAGAATGTAAAATGGATTTCTAGAGCCAGGGAAAGGTGCAAGAAGAGGAGGAATGGGAAGATAGATGACCAGCACCCAAATGCTCTTGACAGAATCAATAGGTTCTAGTAATTTACAAAACAATTGACAGGATCATCTTTAAAAATAAATTATTATGTATTTTTTAAATAACTAGAAGAGAAAAACTTGAAGTCTTTGAGTACAATGTAAGAAAAGGGATGCAATTTTACTTAGCCTAATTTGATCAATTCATAATACAAATGTTACAACTATTTATATTATAAACACTGCAATAATATTTAAGGGTAAAATGTTTTT
>NW_004524715.1:4854492-4872351 GCF_000260255.1 Octodon degus
ATGTGGTGCTGGGGGATTGAACCGTGGTCCCTGATGCTTTGCCAAGCTTGTTCCAAGTAGGTGCCTTAGACCACTGAGCCATCTCTCCAGCCCCCAAGGGTAAAATGTTATAAGGCAGTATCTTACAGATGAGCACTATATTCCTCTACTTTGACTTTTCTCTTCAGATCATTTGTATGCTTGTAATATTGGAGCTAAATATCAAGTATATGAGATCAAAATGTTGTATGCAATTTCCCTTCACAATGGTCACTCACGTATTCAGAAAAGAGATTACCTTCAAAAGCAGCGGGCAGGGCTGGGAAGATAGACCCGCAGTCTGAGCACCCGCCCGCCAAGCGCAAGGACCTGAGTTTGATCCCTGGTACCACATGCTATGCTTGCCCAAAGCCCCAGGTCATCCGGAAATGGTGGCACATACCTATAATCCCAGCCAGGGGAGGCTGAGACAGGAGGATCACTACAAGTCCAAGCTGTGTAGGGAAACCCTGTGCCAAATAAATCAATAATTTTTTTTAAAAAAGGAGGCAGATTGCTAATTAAGTCTTCTGAATGAATGATGCAATGCAAAACATTAGATTTCAAGTGCTAAAGTAATGCAATGTCTATTTTTTAAGGAAATAATAGCACAATGATAGGAAAATATGTAAATAAATAATAATAAAATACATTAAGACAACAGTAGCTATATTTTTATTTATCTTTTTTTTTATTTATGTATTTGGTACCGGGTCTCACTATGCAGCTTAGATTCAGTTGTCCTCCTGTTTTCAGCCTCCCCACTGCTAGGATTGCAGGAACGCACCCCCACGCCAGATTTGGTCCCCGGCTCAACGCAAACCGAGGGCTGGCTGGGTGAAGCATGAGGGTCCAGGAATTGATCCTGGTCCCTGTGCTTGCCTAAGGAGGTGCGTAGTGCACTAATCTATCTCACCAGCCCAATAGTAACTATATCTTTTAAATTTAAAGAAACAGGAAAAAATAAAGTACATGAAAAAGTACACAGAAATAAAAAGGTAATTAATATACTTACAACATTTTAAGATTCTTGCATAATCAGAACAGTTAAAAGTTATGATTTAAAATATAAGAAAAGTATGTACATTGAAAAATTTAACATTTAATTAAAGTGAATAATTTAGAAGCTATAAAGAGAAAATTAAGAAATTAAAAATTAATTGAAAGACAAGAAAGGTGAAAAAAGTTAAATAGTATACTTAATTAAAATTCATGAGTGGTAACATTAAATCTAAATAAAAAATTCTCAATGTAATATTTTTCCTTTAAAAAGTAAAATTTAAAAATAATAATATAATGATTTTTAAGAACTTCTCTTTTAAAATGAGAAATCAGGGTTCATTTTTCATGCAGTGACTGGGGGGAAGGAACTAGATTGGCTGGAGGAATCCAGGTACCCAGCCCACTCTCCTGAACTGAGGGACTAACAACTGGAACAGAAATGCTGAGGACCCTGGGTAACTAGCCCAGCCAGAGGATTCTAGGTGCCTGTCCCATCACCCTTCGTGAAGTAAAGTGCTTGGAACCTGGCACTTGGCCTGGCAATTACTCTGGAATACAGAGTAAATCCACTCTAACTTGGGGAAACATTTTGCATACAAACTCCCAATTTGTGATTTGTTTTGTTCTATAACTATACACTTTGCTCTTATGGTCTAAAGCACTAAACCATTAGTTATCAAATTTTGTCAATTTCTAAATTTTGCTTGATGTTATTGTTATTGTGTACTGTAATATTATAGTGAGGATGTCATATCTGTTTTAAATATATGTTCTCCCTTGGGTAATAGCATTTGGAAGCACTGGGGTAATAACCCCACCAAAGCCCTACAACTAAGATTGAGGACAGTGCCAAACAAACTAACATCTTACACTCAGTTAATTTGGAAGGCAAGATCTCAGAACAGACACAAACCAAGAATGTCAAACACAGAGAAAAAAATCCCTGAAAAACGACTCATCCTAAAGTGCTTTGATAGTAGTGAAATAGCTATCTACTATCAAAATCTCACAAGGATTATCACAGAAATTAAAATAAAGAGTCCTTTCTGAAATATAAAATAACAAGACCAAGGAGCAATATGCAATCTCAGGCCCCCTGTCCACCCAGAACAAGTCCAGTAGACATCAATAGAAGAAATTGGGATTCACACATTTGAAATCTCTGAAACAAGCGCAACTGAAGTAAGAAAAAAAACAACAGCAAATGGGTATTGCTACGGTTTGTGTCTACCCAAACCTCATGCAGACATGGGGCAGACTTCTATAGGTTGTGATTAATTCATGATCCGAAGCTGGTATTACACATGTAAGTGCTGCTGGGAAGAATTATGCACATGAATGTTACAACCACCCCGGGGCAGATAGCCTGAAGGCAATATAAGAAAGGGAAAGAGGCTTGTTCTCTGCTTTTGATGCTCTCTATTAAAAGATAGAAAAATCACATGAATGAAAATGAAGATGGACTTTCAGACTTGAAGGCATAGCTGTAGCTAGCAGCTAGGAAAGGAAAGATCTCTTAAAAATGACAAGAAACAAGGAAATAATATTTCCACAGCTACAGGATGTCAAAAAGATGAACAACATGAGATTTATAGGTGTCAATGTAAAAGGAGTCAAAGAAAATAACATAAAAAGACTGTCAAAGGAATAGCATAAAACTTTCCAATCATGGTGAACAAATCTAACATGCCATTAAGTGGGGGATATAGAACTCCAAATAGCATCAACCAAAATAAACCTGCACCTAGACATACAATGAAAAAGAACCCAGAATTTTCTACACTAGATCTATATATTAAAAGCTGTTAGAGAAAAGAAATGGATCACCTCTCAGAACCATGGTAGATTTCTTAAGACAAACCATCAAGTCAAGAAGAGCTTGGAATGAAGTATTTCAGGTCCTGAACGAAAACAATTTCCAACCCGTATTGATGTACCCTGCAAAACAATCTTTCAAAATTAATGGAGAAGTAAAATATTTCCATGACAAAGAAAAACTAATGAAATTCATGAAGACCAAACCAACCTGAAAAAGGGTACTGAAAGACATTCTATAAAGTGATCCAAATGACCACGATTCCCAGAACAACAACAGAAAGAAACCACCAAACAGGATAAGAAATTAAAAACAGGTAGGCAACCAACAGCAGAAAAATAACATAGAAACCAAGATAAGGCAATACGTATCAGTTATAACCACAAATGTAAATGGCCCTAATCACCAATTAAAGAAATGGACTGGCAGTATGGATCAAGAAACAAAATCTAAAAATATACTGTATACAAGAAACATTTTTAAGTCAAACGAAAATTTATAGGGTGAAAGCCAAGGGATAAAAACAGTACTCCATGTGCCAGGAATTCAGGAAAAGTGGGGGTAGCTATTCTGTTTAAAGATAATGTGAAGCTCAAACCAAGAATGATCAAATGAGACAAAAAGATGTCATTACATACTTATTAGGAGAAAACTACAAGAGGAAGAGATAACAATTGTAAATATTATGCATGAAATATGACAGCACCCAACTATATAAGTCAAATTTTAAAGGAAATGAAAAATCAAGTAAGCAATAACTTAACATTAACAGGAGAATGTTAACACCCTATTGTCTCAAAGATATAGGTCAACTAGGAAAAAAAAAAAAAATTAGTAAAGAGGTAGTAGAACAGAACCAAACCTTTGAACAAATGGACTTCGACATTTACAGATTGTTCCAACAAATCTGAATATAGATTCTTTCCAGCTGGGCATAGGACATTCTCTAAAATAAACCACATACTAGTCCATAGAACATGCTTAAGTAAATTCAAAGGAATTGAAAATATCCCACGTATATTATCTGATCACAATACAATGAAACTGGAAATTAATGACAAAACAAACTTCAAAAACCCATAAACACATGGAAATTATATAACACCCTCCTGAACGAGCAATAAGCTACAGATGAAATTAAGGAAGAAATTAAATAATATCTACAACCCAATGAAAATTTAAACATAGCTTACCAGAATTAGTGGGGTGCAACAAAAGCAGTTTTAAGAGGGTAATTTATAGTCACGATCCCTCACATCAGAAAAACAGAATAGCAACAAATGAATACCACAATGATGTACCTCAAGTTTCTATAAAGAGAAAAGCAACTCAAGATCAAAGTCAAAAGAAGGGGAGAAATAAATTCCAGAGTGAAAATTAATGCAATTGAGACAAAGAAAACAATATATAGAATTAATGAACTGAAGTGCTGGTTCTTTGAAAGATTAAATAAAATTAATAAACCCCTAGCCAACATTCACAAAAAAAAAAGAAAGGAAAGAAAAGGAAAAAGAAATAAAGAAAGAAACAAAGAAGCCAAATTCAACAATAAGCAATGAGAAGGGTAAAATTACTACAGTTCTTATGGAAGCTCAGACCATCAGTCCAAATTTTAAAAATTATTATTCTCATAGGATGGAAAGTACAGAAGAAAATGAATTACCAAAAGTTGAATTGAGAAGATATAAAAATTCTGAATAACCCAATGTCAGTATGTGAAATTGAACATGTAATAAAATCTTACCAACCAAGAAAATCCCAGGTCCTAAGGGACTCACAGATGAATTTAGAGAAGATTTAATCCCAATACTCCTCAAAATCTTCAATGCAATTGAAAAGGAAGAAATTCTTGCTAAATCATCTCTGGAGGCAAGCATTACATTGGTACTATAAGCAGAGAAAGACTCAGTCAATAAAATCACTATAGGACCATCTTCCTAATAAACACAGATGCAAAAATAATCAGTAAAATACTAACAAATAGAATTCAGGAAATCATCAGGAAGATTACACCATGATCAGGCATGATTCATCCCAGGGATGCAGGGATAGTTCAACATACCCAGATCTATAAATCCCATATCCAGAGAGACAATTTAAAAAATCTCCTCAATAGATGCAGAAAAAGCTTTTAACAAAGTCTTACATTCATTCATGATAAAAATCTACAGAAAATAGAAGTAGATGGTCTTGAGGTAAACCTGATACAACACATCTGTGTCAAACAAATAGGCAATATCATCCTAAAATGGAGAAAAACTGAAAGATTTTACTCTAACATCAGTACAAGACAAAGATTGCACCATCACCACCCCCATTCAGTATATTTCTGGAAACATTAGCCAGAACAATTGGACAAGAGGAAAAAATAAAAGTAATAGGAATTGAAGGGAAGAAGCTAAATTATTATTATTTGCAGATGACATGATACTCTACTTGGAAGACCCAAAAAACTACCAAAAGATATACAATTAGTAAACAAATTCAATGGCACAGCAAGATATACAAAGGCAACATATAAAAATCAATAACATTCCTGTACACAAAAAACAACTCACTGAGAGAGAAATTAGGGAAACAATATCCTTTGCAATAGCATCCATAAAAAAGAAATACTTAGGAATTAATCTAACAAAGGAAGTAAAAGATCTATCAAAGAGAATTGCTGTACACTAAAAATGGGTTTCAGAAGATGGAAAGATATTTCCTGCTCATGCATAGGAAGAACCCACATTGTGAAAACTGTTATACAGATTTAATGCAATCCTGATCAAAATACCATCAGCATACTTCACAGATCTACAGAAAATATACTTAAAATTCATTTGGAAACAGAAAATACCTTGAATAGCAGAAGCAATCCTGACAAACAAAGGGAAGGCAAGAGACATCACAATCCCTGACTTGAAAATATACTACAAAGTTACTGTGATAAAATCAGCATGGCTCTGGAAAAAAACAAAACAAAACAAACTAAGGATCAATGTAACAGATTAGTAGACTCAGATACATTGCATGAGTTATCAAACACACTCAACCACCTTATTTATCATAAAGGAGCCAAGATGTTGACTGAAAGAAAGAGCCTCTTTAACATATGGTGCTGAAAAATTCTTTCCACTTGCTAAAATCTAAAACTAGATCAGGTCTATCAACATGCAGTAAACAAAGGTCAAAACAGATTAAGGATCTAAACATCAAAACAAAAACACTGAATCTCCTGGAAGAGAATGGAGGCAGATTTCTTAGAGACATAGGGATAGATAAAGATTTCATGAACAAAAACCAAACTGCACGGGAAAAACTTCAAAGAATCAACAATTGGCTTATTGAATAGTTTTGCACATCAAAATAAATCACCAACAAAATGGAAGAAAACTCACATGTTAGGAAAAAATATCTCAACCAAGCGTCACTCACACAAAGGACTTCTATCTGGAATATATAAAGAAGTAGGAAGTCAGGCCCCCAAAATTCAAAGATGAGTCCAGATATGGGCACACACTTCTCAGATCAACAAATACAAATGGCAAGTAAATACAAGAAAACTTGTTCAAGACCCCTGGTCAATTGAGGAATGAAAATTAGAACAACACTGAGATTTAATCTCACCGCAGAAAGAATGGCTATCATAAAGAAATCAACTAGAAACAAATGCTGGAGAAACTTTGTGGGGAAAGGAACACTTCTCCACTGTTGGTGGAATGCAGACTGCTACAACCTCTCTGGAAAAGGCGATTCTTCAAAAACTGAGGATTAGAAGTCTTATTCAACACAGTTAGTCCCCTTTGGATATTTTCCCAGAAGAATTTGAAACCTCATATCACAGTGATATATGTGCACCCATGCTTATAGCAGCACAATTTATCACAAACACATCTTGCAAATAACCCAAATGCCCCCCAACTAAGAAATGGATAAAAATAATGTGGTATTTCTATATAATGGAGTATTGCTCAGCTATAAAGAAAGATAAACTTGAGGCTTTCATAGGTAAATAGATGCAACTAGAGGTTATAATCATGAATGAAATAAATCAGGCCAACATGAGTAAACATTATATTGTCTCCCCAGTCTAAGAACCTGAAGGAGTAAATAAAATCTGAAAGGTACAATAGATATAGTAAAAGAGAAAAAAACTAAGCAAAAAGAATAAACACCAGGATGAGCGAAAGGAGAAAGGAAAGGAAAAAAAATGAAAAAATCATTTATGTATATAAACATGAGACTTAAGATGATTGTACTATTAATCTCTGTTATCTGAAATAGCAGTTAATGCTTAAAATTTTTACTTTGACCAATTTTACATACTTCTGTCTGGTAATATGAGCAATTGCGTTGAGGACCCCAATGTACAATATAACAACCACTATTGAGTACCTATCATCATATTTTTAAAAATTGTGTGTTTATAATTGTCTTTTCCTATTTAAAATAAATTAACAAAAAAACAGAAAAAAGAAAGAAGGAAAAAAACAAGATAGGAAAAATTATATCACACAAACTGTAAAGTTAGCAGGGCCAATTTAATAATTCTTAGTTTATCAGGCAATAATCCTAGTTAGAGACATAAAATATTTCCTAGCAATATATTGATAAGATCAATTTTACATATAATAATTCTACAGTTGTAAAGAAGTAATAACATGGTTTAACATATACAAGACAAAAGTGATAGAAATAAAAAAATGACACATTCATAATCTGGTTTGGGAAAGTAATGTTCCTTTTCTCAGTAAGTGATGGATTATGCTGAGAAAAATATTGAAAATTTAAGTAAGTGAACAATAGCAAAAGCAATGTAAGCACAATGTCAGGAGTACAGGGCATCCCTGCAAACTAGACAGTGAAAAGTATTTTCAAATATACTTAGAAACATCCCTAAAATAGATTAATTTGTATGTTTGTATACCAATGAACAGTTACACTGTAAAAATGGTGTGTAATCCAAAAGAAGTAGACTAATTCCTGAACATAAAATCATTTACCATAACTATATTATGAAGAATCAAACTGTCTACATAAATCAGTAACAACCCTAGGAGGGGCTGTGGGGCAAAGGAACCCTTACTGTTGTTGGGTGTGCAGACTTATACAGCACTTTGAAAATCAGTGTGGAGTTTTTTAAACCTAGGAGCAGAGGCCCCATTCCACCCAGTTATTCCCCTTTGTGTATCTTTCCAGAAAAGTAAAAAACATCACACCACGGAAATATATGTGTATCCAGGTTTATACCAGCACAATTTCTCACAGCTAAATCTTGGAAACAACATAAATGCCCATCAACGGAGGAATGAGGAAAGACTAAACAAGATGTGGCCTTTTATACAATGGAATGCTGCTCATCCCTGAAGAAGGACAAACTTGAGACTTTTATAGATAATTAGATGCAAATAGAGACCATAAGCATAAGTGAAATAATCAGACTCACGTGTGCATGTTATCATACTGTCTCTGTAGGATGAGGAATTTAAGAGCTAAATAAGGTCCAGAAGGTGTAAGAGATATTGTAAACTGGGAAGAAATTTTTAAAAAGGAAAAAAGACCTAAGATGGGGGTAAAGGAACGGAAAGAAGGGAAAAGAAAAATTGTACAAGACAGTTATTTGTTTCTCTTAGTTCTTTGAAAAGAAAGGCTTGCATTAATATCGTTAAGAGAATTTTATAATCCCATATTTTGTACACTCATTACTTCAAAGATAAAAATACTCAATGTGTTAACTATTGCACTTTTTTTTATAAAATTGTGTTTTACTTTTTTCCATAAAATAAAAATAAGGTAGGAGATTGAATAGTAATAGATCTCTCAACAAGACCTCAGGTTTTCATTGTTAATTTCTACCAAATATTTAAAGAACTAGTGTTAATTCTTCTCATACTATTTCAAAAAATTAAAGAGAAGGAAATTCTTATAAACACATTCTGCAAGGCTCTTAATCTGACACCCAAGCCAGGATTAAGAGTGCAACAAAACAGTCATGTGATTGTAAAAGCAACTATATAAAGCAGAAGTTTGTGCTGACAAATAAAGCAAAATTCATGTGCTGGGGTTAATCAGAACTGTTCTCATAGATTGATACTCTAACCCTATCTGGCCCATTTGTGTCACTACTAATCAGTGTCGGAGACAGCTCTGAACTCATAGGGTATTCTATGTTGAGTGAAAGAAAGCAGCTTTTGAGATAAAATAAGACAGTGAGTCTTAATTTCAACCATCTTTGATGATGTAAATGTACTGGTGAAGCAAAGAGTTTTTTAAAAGAAGTAACAGTTTTCAATTGATAGGTATTGCATTAACCAAGTGCTCAACATTAGCACTGACAATTATGAGTCAAACAATTACTATGTATTTAAAAATGATTACAATGGAAATCAATAATATCACTAATTTAACATTATTGATAAATACTTTAATATGAATCTTTAAATGGCCATTAAAATATAGAATTGATTGCTACGTTATGTTATTGGGTGGTAATGCAGAGGGACATCTAAATTATCTTTTTGGTTTGGTATCATGTATTTTAAGAGTGGTCTGGAGCAACTCTTGAAAATGCTGCAGTTCAAAAGGGCTTGGTGGGCCGGCGAGATAGTTCAGTGGACTGAGCACCTGCTTAGGCAAGCACGAGGACTGGGGTTCAATCCCTGGCATCACGTGCCATGCTGACCCCACCCTCTGGTGTGCTGAGCCAGCCACCAAGTCTGGGTGTGGTGGCACACACCTGCAATCCCAGCACTGGGGAGGCTGAAAACAGGAGATCACTATGAGTTAGAGTTGTGTGGTGAGACGCTGTACCAAATACAGTAAAATAAACAGCAAAAATAAGGGCACAGTGGTGCACATCTATAATACCACCACTCAGTAGGTTGAAGCAAGAGGACTGCTATGAGTCTGAGGACAGTCTGAACAGCATAGTGAAACCTTGTCTCAAAAAGACAAAAAAAAATATTAAATAGATTGAATTAAATGTCAGAATACTTTGAGAGACATCCCCAAAGCAACTGTAGATTAAAGGTGTTTAATGCTCCTGTTCTTGAAATAACAAGCTTTCCTGTAAAGAAGAAACAGAGAATGTTGATACGTATGTTTTTAGAAAATAATTATGTAAGCCTAGGAAGGCAAGCGGAAGGACTCAGATTCAATTCCCGGTACTGCATGCTGGCCCAGAAACCAGGCATGGTGACTCACTCCTGTAATCTCAGCACTGGGAGGCTGGGCTGAGACTGGAGGATCACTATGAGTATGAACTGCATAGTAAGACCCTCCCTGGGCCAAATGAATGAATAAATAAATATAAATTTTTTAAAAACATAAAAATGATTGTGTTACAACCTGAAAAAGAACAAACTCTGAGGCTTGAATAATCTCAATGTGATGAAAGATGAAAGAGACAAGACATCCAGCACAGCCCCTGGTTAGTCACAGAATCCTGTATCACCCCAAAAATCAAACATATGAGATGAAACAAAATTACCATTATTATATCACTATATTACTCTTACTATATTAATGTGAAATCATTTAGGTATGACAATATTATATTTTTAGATGCTAAAATATTTAGTGCAAAATGTAATTATAACTGAGTTATTTTCCTATGTTTCTGTAAATAATAACTGCGTGTGTATGTATGTGTGTGTGTGTGTATGCACTCATGCATATGTGCTATACCACTGAAGTCTAATCCATTTTTTCTCACAGTCCAATCTGGCATCTTTTCATATGAGCTCACAATAGCCAGCGCACGTCAGGACAGTTGATTCATTCCTGAGTATTCTTCCTGGGGCCAGAAGCATTAATTTGGTATCAGATAATTTCGCAGAGACACTAGGTCAATGCATGAGCCATTCAACGTTACCTGATATTTTTGGATAAATGTGCCAAACTCAAAATTGGATAACAGTGGTATTCATTTTTGATTTAAATAAATTTGGACAGCAGAGACCTTTCCAGAAAAACCATTTGACCCAAGTGTATCTAGAGAAATCCCCAAAGAGCACATTGCACCCCAGTCCTGACTATTTCTCTTGGGTGAAATGTCAGTGCCTTGCAACTATTCTCTCTCTTCCAAGACATGTTGATTTTCTGTGCCTGTTTTATTATTTTAAGTATTATTTATGAAATAAAACAAGAACTTTGTAATACGTCTTGTTCTTTAAATGCTTTCTGAGTACTAACATTTAGTAGTTTATCTGATTCTCATAACAGAATAAGGTTTTCAGTTATTACCCCACTTTACAGGAGAGAAACTAGGGTATAGAGAAGTTACTTGTCATGCACAAGACTTCAAAATTAAGAAATAAAAGATAAAACAGGAATTCAACACAAAGAGTTTGACAACAGAGTTCGACAGTTCACACGATGGTAGTGTTACCTCCCAGCTCCTTTGTCTCTGGAATCTTCTGATAGCTCCTCACTGCATGCCATAGAAATTCATTTTCCTTAACACATTACTTAGTCTTCAGTTTACACACTGCAATTTGTAACTGACCTTCATCTTTAATCACTTCTGTCCCTTGGTATCAAAATCCCTTCTCATTTTCTCTCACATATATATGCAGTCCTCACTGGTTTGCAGCACGCATAATCACCCATTTACCTTTGTCATACTGCATGGATAATGCTTCAATGTTGAAGCTAAAGTTTCACCACATTCACTTTCATGAATATTATATCTGCTCTTGTCCTGCAGCTCTAACTGGTTTCTGACACATTATGTATCTGAATCCTGTTGTTTCTCATTTCACTAGCCTGAGTTGACTTCAGACTCACAGTTTTGATTTTACCCTACTCCCGCATGTTGTTCAAATTCTATTTCTACTTATTGAATACAACCTTATCAATAACTTTATTCTTCCAATTAACCTCAAAGCAAGAAAAATTAGTGTCATTCATTAAAAATACAGGAAACAAAATGAAAGATTCCAGTAAAATGAAAGCGTCACTTAGCTATAGAAATGAGAAAGAATTTAATGAACTAAATATTTGTGTATCCAACTCACTCTTATAAAGAATGAAATAATTGCATACATATTACATATCCCTTATCATAGAATCATATTTCTCATTATTACTGTTATTGTTGGTTTGAAAATTAATGCACCATAAAAGGTTTCCTTTTTTACTCCTGTTAGCTGCTACAAAACTGTATTTAACTCCAATAAATAAGTATAATGTATATATGTTATTATATGTTCCATGACAAAAATCAGCATTACTTAATTATTAATATTACATATTTTTTATTAGAAAGAAAACTTTCTGCATTTTGAAAACCTTTCTTTCCAGTGCAAATTATATATGCTCAGCCTAAAAATTATTGTAAATGAATATTACACAATGCTGCATAGTAAATAATTTTATCAACAACATGCTAAGCAAAATATACCATTCTGCAGATGTTATTTTATTTTTTACCTTTTTGAGACAAGTTCTTGCTGTGTAGTCCAGGCTGTCCTTGATCTCACTTTGCACTCCAGACTGGTCTCGAACTCCCAACAATCCTCCTGCCTCAGCCTCCTGACAGTTGGGATTACAGAGTCACACAACCACCCCTGGCCTGCAGATGTTATTTTTAATAAATTTGCATCTAAATATTTTTTCCAGTGACATTATCCTATAATTATTTCTTTTCATAAGTGCTTTTCTCTTACTTGTCTGTTTTTATTATTAAATTGACCTCAGTCACCCAAGCACATTTGAAGTTTTTTCCTTTACTTAAGATCATACATGCTTGGTTTAGCATTCTCTGCCCATTTTCATGGTTTAGTAGGTAAGAGGATAGTTCATAAGCTGAATACAATTTTTAATGTGGCGGGATTTTATTGAGTGTGTCCTATAAAGCAATATTACAATTCCATTATTTGGGGAAAATGTCAAACACTCATATATGTATATGAAAGGGTCAAACATAATGGTACCGATCATTCAAAAGCTGCAGCTCTATGTGTGCTTATACCCTGCTCCATGCATGACTCACGAGTGTATCAGCATACATGTATACTATTTTCATTATTCACAAACATGACATCATAAATACAGAAGAAGCTGAAGTGTTTCAGCAAGCCAATAGGTTGCCATCTGTATAACACACTTTATTTAAAATCACATTATGATTAAATTCATAGATATAAAAGATCTATTTCCCATGGAGAGGTGCAGGGTGGAAATTGAATTTCTTATCATCCTGAATCTTGTCATTTTCCAGAGCATGGCTTCCCTCCAGGAGCACCTTACCCATCATTCTTTCTTCCTTCAGAGAGGACAGGTACATTCCATGGACACCCTAGCACAGTCAGATTCACAATATGGCAAATAGGGTTGAAATGCCCATTGAATCCAATGTATCTTAACACAGTAACTGTACTGGCATAGCAAATGAATACACTGCTGCAGCCTGATATTACTCAGCACAGCAGTCTATATTAAAGGAAATACCACTTCAAAGTAACTTCACCATCTGGTGTATACTCTAATTTAAAAAGACTATAATTTCCAATTGCAAAAATAGGTAAGAGGCAAATGATTGAATTGCATATTTGTGTGCTGTATTCAGCTGAACATGTATCTGTTCTGTTTATCTCTGGAATATTAGATGCTAATTGGGAATATTTCTCTTCCCGTCACATACAGGGATAAATTCAGGGAGAAAAAAAATTAAGAAATACTCTACAGATGATTCACTTCTATAAAATTATGGAACTAATGCAAATGGATTATAATTAAAAACACATTGAATAGTTGCCATTTATAATAAATATAGTCACATTTTGTATAATGTTCTAAACATGAAGAGATTGCCAATATTACTCTCATAAAAGTATTTTAACCCAATCCCATGTACCACGCCCACCCTGCCCTTGGGGCGTGCTGAGCCAGCGACTGACTCTGGGCATGGTGGTACATGCCTATAATCCTTCCCCGCTGGGGAGGCTGAAAACAGGAGAATCACTAGGAGTTCGAGCTGCATAGTGAGACCCTATACCAAATACATAAATGGGGAAAAAAAGAAATGATTCTAACAACTTTATATTAATTAATTTATGTACATTTTTATTTATTTGGTACAGGGTCTCACTACTCAGCTTGGACTCATGGCGATCCTTGTCTCTATGCTCACCAAGAGCTGGGATTACAGGCGTGTACCACCACACCCAGTTCTGATGGCCATCTCAGCGATGGTCCCACATAGCCTGTGACACCGGGGATCAAAACCTGGTCCTTGCGCTTGCCAGGTGCTAACTTTGTATTTAGAATGACCACAATGAAATTTATACAATAGGGTCAATTTTTCTATGCAAAACTATTTTTTTATGTTTATTCTTCTATAAGTGAATAAGTTGAAGCAGTAATTTGCATTACATAACGACAATTTAGCTCAAGACTGAACACACACACACAAAAAAAATTAGATTGAACACATACACACACATACACACGTACACAGATAGCTTATTCTAAAAGTTCAGAAGAAGGGTCAGGCAATGTACAATGACTAAGAAGAACATCAGAATTGGGGATGGGTGGTATTCTACCTAAACCGCCTGAAACTAAGAAGACTTGTTGCAGGCAGGCCAGGGTGAACCGAAATCATAAAGTACAGGATGAAGATTGAGATGATAGGGCCCGGCGGGTGATTGGGTATTCACTGTCTGGGGGTTATGGTTAAGCTGAATCTGCATGATAAAAATAAAAATAACATTTCCATTTTCAAAAAATGTATTAAGTACAGGGTCAAGAGGGTCTCACTCACAGATCGGACTTGGAGTGATCCTTCCTGTTTTTCAGCCCCCGTAGCACTGGGATTATAGGTGCGCGCCACCACGCCCAGTCTCGATCACTGTCTCAGCGCACCCCGGAGGATGGGCTGGCCCGACAGGCTGGGATCGAACCCTCGGGCCCTGCGTCTGCCTAAGCAGGCGCTGTAATCTGCTGAGCTATCTGCTTGGCCCAAGGTTGTCATCTTAACCATTACCAAGTGTACAGTTCGTTAGAAGTAAATTCACTTGGTTATGTAAACATAAACACCATTCCTTCCATTTCCCAATTTTTTCATTAACCCCAAATCTATACTTATTAAAGAATCTCTGCCTCTACTTAGTAGGGTTCTGCTAAAATCAGGCAATGCCGACAGATACACATAAATCCAAATGTCAGCGTTAAAGTGAGAACGAATTTGGGAGAAACTAAGTCGATTTTAGTCAAGAAAAGCATCTCCGTCCCTACCACGCTTGTATAAAATGAAGGCCACGAAAATGTCATTATTTTCTCCAGTTTTATTACTAGCTATTATTTTATCTCTCCACACACATCCTCCTTTCTTCTTCTCCTTGTTTGCAGGAGAAGTTATTTTTTATAGTATTTATTTATGTATTTGGTACAGGGTCTCACTACGCAGCCAGGACTCGTGGTGATCCTCCTGTCTCAGCCTACCCAGCACTGGTATTGCAGGTGTGTGCCATCACTTCTGGTTTGGGTGGCCGGCATGGCACTGGCATGGCCTGTGGCCCACACAGCATGTGGTACTGGGGATTGGACCCGGCTTCCCGAGGTGCTTAGGCCCCTGAGCTCTCTTGCAGGAGAGATGTTAATGTATGAAAAAAGATCATAATTCATCTGACCTCACTCAGGAGAAACAAAAGTTGGAGGATTATGAAGCACTAAAATGAGAGAGAATACTTAGATTTTCTGTTTGTTATTTTGTTTTACTAAAAGGAAGAGTAAATTTTCTCTTTATGAAAGGTGATAGTGTTATAATTTGGAGCAAGAACTAACTTAGGTGAAGGTTCTATAAAAACCCGAAATGGGAGATCTAACCTATTACATTTGCTGTATATGTTAATACTCATTCAAAGTCTACTCCCAGGTCCTTGACAAAGACATCTGTGACGGTTTACATCTAGAATGTCTCCCAAAAGTCTCACCGTCACAGGTGAGCCTGTTGGAAGGGGAGTGGATCACGGCAGCTGTGTTTGTCAGTGGATCCCTCCATTGAGGAGAGCATAGTTAAACAGGATGTGAGAACTTGAAGCTTGAGAGGGAGGCTATCACGGGGGCTGTCTTGGCTGGGCACATCCACTCCCAGCTCTGCCTTTCTCTTTTCACTTCCTAGCTGCAGCAGACTATGCAGTCTTCTTTGTCCATGCCCCTCTGCCATAGTATTTCTGCCATGAATCCAGCCAGCTGTGACCGAATATGGCAGAACTGTGAGTGAAATTCAACTTCCCCTCCATTAAACGGAGAGCATTGGATATGTCAGAAAGCTGAAGAGTAGAACATTCCTGAGTTGTAAAATAGGCCCGAGAATTTTACAAAGATTAACACACCAAAGGAAAAGAGAAATGATATACAAGTACTTGTTTTATACAATAAGTTCTCCAAAAAAAAAAAAAAAAAAAAAAAAAAAAAAAAAAAAAGGCCAGGCTGACAGAGTAATGAAAGAGCCATCTAATATTTAGTCAAGTTTAGGAGACTGTTAACACCATCTTGGTCATTAGTACTAAACAAATAAACAGATGAATTTGTTCTAATGGGCCTGATAAATGTCTGAATTGCTGAGACAACACTGATACATAGTGCACAGAGAAAATTTAAAGCCATCATTGAACTTCTACTTCTTTCCCTATATGTTCCTCCTGAGCAGAGAGAAAAACTATGCCATGAATACTAAATGTGGATATTTTCAGCTTCTCCTTTAAGTATGCTAAGAATGCATAAATACACTAAGCAGAGGAGTACTGAACAGAGAGGACCGCAGGATTCTGGACAAGAGGTCCTGCTGGGGTTCCCTACCTCAGTCACTTAGCATTGCCTCATTCCTTGGGTCCAATCACATGTCTACACTGCTACCCATTACTCTTTAGATCTGAACACAAAAACAGAATTTTCCTTGGGCCTTTGTTTCTAAGTGTTCTCATTTCACACAAAACTTTGATTCTATTATTATGTTCTTCTCTGGCTAAGCTGCATTTGCTGTAGAAGTGTGAGCTGTGACCCCGGGGGTGTGAGGACAAGGTCACTGCACCCTCCCCGAGCCCCAGCAAGGGAGAGGACTGCACCAGAGACTCATCTGACCTGAAGAAAGGGGAGTCACCCCACTAGGAAAAACAGAGGATAAGAGCAGCATGTATTTTCTAGGGTAAAGAAAGCTTCTGTCCAACAGAGGGCCAGAAGGGAGACCCTCACAGGTTGCCTGGGAAGCTGCCCTTTCTAGAGATTTTTATAGAGTACAACCATGTGGTGAGGCAGGTCTAAGGTGGAGAACATGGAAACTCACTTAGGTGGGCATGAGGTGAGACAAAGCTGTGCTCAACCAGTAGGGTTACAAGCACAACCGCTCAGGTAAAATTGATTAATTCCAGGACCAAATGAATAAGAGTCCCATAGCAAGAGGGCACAAATACATAACGGGCTTTTCCTGTAGCACTCTAGGTTAGGAACTCTTCCAGGTATCCTCAAGGCAAAATACCCATTTAGAATATCAATCCTGGATGCCTATTTTTAAGGAGTTATGTGGCTGCATTTGTTTACTCTTTTGTCTTGGGGTCTGGCCCACAGCAGGAGTCTGTGTCTCCCAAAGTTGCACAGTTACCTTGTCTTCCATACTGTGTCCTTGAGGGCTTAGGCCTGTCTGACTGCCTATAATACATCTAATTTAGCTGTCTCCAGCAATGTGAATGTTGTCAATAAGTTTTAGTTGTCATGACACAAAACTGAACACAAGATGTCTTGCCATAGTTGAATGAATGAAAATCCTGATGCACCCATAAGGGAATATTATTCAGCAATAAAGAGGAGTATATTCTGAAGCCCTGAAAGTCAAGCAGGATGTCAAATAGACGTGCACCTAAGTGAAAGAAGCCAGACTAAATAAGCAATGTATATGAACCTATATTTATAGCATATAAAAATGAAACTATATGAACAGTAAAAAGATGGATGGTTGCCACATTTTGTTGAGGAAAGAAGGAAGGGAGGCATGAATGAGTGGAGATCAGTGAAATTCAAGGGTGATGGAACTATTC
>NW_004524715.1:4890847-4898206 GCF_000260255.1 Octodon degus
CTATACTATTTTGTATATACATATATGTGTTTTTTCACTACCAAATGGTCTTTCATTTATATCCCCCCTTTTTGTTTTGTTTTGTCAGATATGGGTGTACCGTTGCTGTTAGAGAAGCTGTATTTGGAGAAGTGTTTTATTTTTATTTTTTATTAATTTTAATGAGAAAAAAGATAAAATAGCAATGCAACAGTTTCAAAACAGGTTAGTAGGACAGTTACAATAATTAATACATTGCATATTGTTGTCTTTGTATTAGTTATTCAGAGGACAAGAAGCAGACATGGTATCTTGTCTAAACAATACCCATACAAACCTTTCTTCTCATACTTGACACTAGTTTAAATATTGTAGGTACTTGAATTCAGGAAAATATCCCAATATAGTCCAATAGTCAGCATAAAAAGTAATGCCATATTCAAATTTTCATGTCTATCAATGTTTATTTGAGAAAGTTGAGTATGCTGGCATTTGGCACATACATGCTTATCCTTGTTATCTCTTCTTGGATTTTTCCCTCTCCAAGGATGTAATAACTTTCATTGTCTCTCTTGATCTTGGCTTGAAATCCACTTTGTGTGCAAAAAAAATAGTTACCCCTGCTCTTTTCTGGGTTCCTGAAACTGGAGTATTATTTTCTTCCTTTGATTTTAGGTCTATGAGTTTCTGTTTTAGTTAAATGTGTTTGTTGTATGCAGCATATTGTTGGATCTTGATGCTTGATCTATTCTTCCAGCCTATTTTTATTGATCGGTGAAATGAAATAATTTTCATTGATGGTTTTAGCTGATTTGTATTGCATTGTCCTTGTCACATTGTTTCCTGCTAATTCCATGTATTTTCATTGTATTTTATCATTTGCCTTAGTTGGTGGATATTTTCTACCACTGTTCTTGGATTTGCAATCTTCCTTATTCTTTTCTAAAATAGCCTTCACGATATTTTGTAGAACTTCTTTGGTGATCACAAATTTCTTAATTTGTTCTTTTTCATGGAAGTATCTTTTCTCTCCATTAATTTTGAAAGACAGTTTTATAAAGTACACAAATATTGGTTGGAGATTGTTTTCTTCCAGGGCTCAAAATACTTCCAAAATTTCTAAGATTTATGTGTTTGTGTTGAGAAAGCTGTTAAAATTATGATAGACTTTACTTAATGGGTAATTTGTTTCTTTTCTCTGATAACTTTTAATATTCTATGCTTCAGTTGAATAGCTGGAACCTTCATCATTAAGTGCCTTGGTGTAGATTTATTTTGGTTCTGGATAATTGGATTTCTATATGTCTCACTTTTCTGTGTGTCAAATTATTTTCCATGCTTGAGTAGTTTTCTACTCTTACCTCAATGAAAAAAATTTTAAATGTCATTTATGCTCTCTCCTGCCTTTTCATTGACTTCAATTAATATGTCATTCTCTTTCACATCAAGTAGTAGTAGTTCGATTTAGTTTTTCCTGATCCCTTGCTATTTCAAAGAAAGCTTTGTTTGTGTGATTGCTAACAACAATATTGATTTACATATCTGATATTCTGTCCTCTCCTCCGTTTATTCACCTGAATATATTGGTTATGTGCTTGAATTTGTTTAATGGTTTCTATTTCTTTCCTATGTTGAGCATACATAATCTATATCATTTTCCAGAACTTTTCCATTGTTTTTATCTGTATATACCCTACATTCACTGAGCAAGTACTTCATTTTGATTGTTAACTCTTTAAATACCCGAGAAACTATTTTCAACCTGATTTTTCTGTATGACTTCATTCATCTCTTTTCTTACTGCTGCTGTTATCATGTCAGAAAATTCATGTGAATTACTTCTGATTTCCTCTGTCTCATTGTTCTCTGGATTTGTTCTTGGTGGGATGGAGATGAGTTTTGGTTTTTCACCTTATCATTTTTTATATTCAAAATTTTTAATTGTTTCTCTGTATTGGTGATTGCAAGTTGCTTTTGAGTCATATCTTTTTCACTAGAATTGAGACATCCCTAGGAAATATCTATTCCTCAGTGTTATTTTCTAGGTGTACTTGGCTGTTAGTCTCTGTATCTGCCTCAAGAGTCTAGCTTCTCAATTTATTATAGATGAAATGTTATCTATTTTGGTGCAACAAAGTCATTAGCAGTGGAGTTTGGTAATGATTATGACTGCAAACAATCAAAGTGTTTATTTATTTATTTATTTATTTTTATTTTTACTTTTTTTATGGAATACTAGGGACTGGACTCAGTGCCCTGCACTTGCCAGGCAAGTGCTTATTCTACTGAGCTATCCCTCCAGCCCTAAAGTTTACAAGAAAAAACAACTGATATACACTATGTATTATACCTTGGCTAAAGTACTGCAGTTAGCAATAAGAATAGCATCAAGCATAGCCTAGAAACTGAAAAATTATGGTAACTAATAATTTGTTACCTTTAACTGTAGGAACAGGATCTACAGTTCTATAATAAAATCCAACACAAACCAGAAATTTCTATGCTGTGAATTTCCTCTTAGTAGTATGTTTTCACCCTGAGAGGAAATAGAAGAGGGGTAGGGGAAAATAGAAAGGTAATTGAAGAGATATACACAAGTAGCAAGGCTGAAGGACAAAAAGTGATCACCAAGCCTCTGGGAAACTGAAGAGGGGAAGATATAAAGAGTGGAGGAGAAAAACAAAGAATATTGAAACAAGCCTGAAAGATTAAGGCAATGTTCACTCACATAAAAATGTCAAAAAAAATCAAGAAGTAGAACTGAGGGAAGAGAGAAAAAAGATGAATAAAGTAATAGAAATAAAAACCTGAACAACCAAAACTAAAAAAGACAGAAAAAGGAAAACAAAACAAACAAGTAATCAGACAGCACCAACAATAAAATTCCTCTGATGCCTTCTGTTCAGTTGCAGTGTCCATATCAAAGCCCAAATCTGTGTTAGCTGAATTCCAAGTCTGTGGGATGATTAGTACTGGGGTTGGGCTGAGTTTGACCCCAGAATATGGTGTCTGGTTATAGAGTCTTAAGCCAATACCTTTCTTTATACCCACACTTCCTTACCCTGTATGTCTCTGAGTCACTTTTTCAGTTGCTGTGGAATCTTTAGAGAATAACATCCCGAGAATGCTCTTATTTGCCCCTCTCCATGCCCCTTTCACAGCTTCCTCTGTTCCATTCCTCTGAGTTTCTGTCCTTATGTTCTATTGGGGTAGTGTTGACTTCCCATTGCCCCACTCAGACCCAAAGTTAATTAAATCCCACCTCTCACTCCCACATCACTCTACAAGAAGTAATACTACTGGAAGCAGAGCAGGAGGGGCACTGCTGTTCTACTCACTACCTTCATCACTGCTGCTCCAATCCCTTACATAAATAACTTTAAAAATATATAACAACTTATTACGAAAGTATAAAGAGAATATGGTTTGTGAATACAACTAGTGTAAAGCTTTATTTCTATATAAATAAAACATTATAAAAGCAAGGAAATAAATAGAATTAGCAAAAGCTACTGAAGGGAAATGACTAATGAAGTAAAAATAAATTTGTTATAAAAGAATGTCCCTTATACTCCCTCCACCAAATATCCAATAATCAATTATATTAATTGCTGCAGAACAAGTCAGAGAGAAACTGAAAATAGTGATTTAGATTTAACAATGTTGACAAGATTTGCAATCTTGAAGAGAACAGTTTCAATGAAGGGGTGAATTAAGGTTATAAATGAAGTTGTTGACACAAGGATGTGGAGAGAAAAATTGTATCAGGAATGGAATAATTGGTAGAGAAGCTACAGAAATATTGAATCTGCATATTTCACTGACCTCAGGCAGATTTTGAAAGGGGCCAACTATTTGCCAAAACCTTATCCCACTTTATCTTCTGTATTAAGGGCCTCTAGTGAGTTTTAGCCTGGCATTCTCAATAGCTTTTAACTAATATAACACCTTCCCTGTCTTTCTCACCTTGTTTCTGAACCCCTAACCTCCCATTTCCCTGTATAGCTATTCTAGATCTTCAAGATTCTGGTGCCTACAGGTGTCATCTCTTTCAGATCTCTGAATTTATGTTTATCACTTATTTCCCCTTGTGCTTTGAGAGAGAGAGAGAGAGAGAGAGAGAG
Organism: Octodon degus; assembly: GCF_000260255.1. Lineage (NCBI taxonomy): Eukaryota > Metazoa > Chordata > Mammalia > Rodentia > Octodontidae > Octodon > Octodon degus. The sequence continues at coordinate 4,894,951 of NW_004524715.1, forward strand.
AGAGAGAGAGGTGACCTATTTCTGCCTGCACTGTGGACAGTGGCTTCTGGGGTGAGTGTGTCCTAGTAGCCTTAGCCATACCTTCTTCTCTCAAGAGCTTCATGCATTTCATACAGTGACAAGATTTCCGGACCTCAGCTTGGACAGACACCTGTATAAGGATATTGCTTTGTTATTGCAATAGATAACACATGGGAGACAGTTGTGTTTCCAAACTTATTCTGAGGACAGTGCCTGGGTTAATGAATGGCTTTACTTATTCCATTTATTCAAGGATGGAGTCCACTAGTTGGTTACTATCACCTCATGTAGCTACACTCTGACCTTAATACATATCTCAGAGGACCTGTGTGTGCTACTTCCTCTATACCATAATGACTGTGAACCAATAAATGTAATGTTAGTTCCAGGGAAAACAATAAATTTTAAAATTAGAGTCACACCAGCACCATTTCTGCTTAGTTTTCTTATGCTAATTGACAAGATCATGTATCAAAATTCAATAGTTTGTAAATGTATTTTGTTGTGTGTAGTGTAGGAGTAATTGTTATGTTGACTTTATAAACATCAGCATACCTTAAGGTACAATAAAATATTAGCACTGGATGTGAGACGTTTTATCATCCAAAATTGACCATATGCAAAGACTCCTAGATCCATATGGCTAATAGAGTGATAAAATCTAAGTAAAACGTCTTTATTTTCATGTAAAAAATTAGATATATATTGTATTATATAAATTTTTGACATGTAAGAAATTTATTTCTATAATATTTGTCTATGGGTTCCAGAATTTAAGCCTATAATTGATGTAAGTAAACACAGTTACCTATTACCCTTTCCACTAAATGAAAAATTTGTCGTGTCCCTAAAAATGTATTTTATATTCAAAAAGGGAAATACTTATAGCAATGGAAACTTCTCTCAGGAGAATCCCAAGCCTGAAGCATATTTTATGTTAAATCTCAAGATCACAAAGAGGAAAATTATGATTAATTTTAATTTATATGCACAACAAAGAAACAGATGATTCCTAAGGCAAATGGTGCTCTAATCAACCTGGAATTATCATACTAAATCTGATACTTAGGTAGTCAGGTAACATTTGACAGCTGGAGGGGCACTAAGGAACTTCTAAAAGTAACTATCGGGATGACTTCATAAAGGATAAAAAATACATTAAGCTCTAAAACTCAATGTAGAAAATCACAACCTGTGCTAAAACACTCAAATTTATTTGAGTGTAACTGATTTTATGCGGGTGAATATCAAAGGGTTGGATTGCTTTAAAATAACTATGGAAAATGGAATCTGCAAAAGTGTTGTATTAGATCACTATATATGGGGTGATGCTATTTTTCCTTCCTTAGAATAAAACATACCTCCTTCCCTATATAGCATTTCAATAAAACTGAAATGTAAAATTTAGCTCAACAGCGGCTCAGCTAGAATGAACAAATACTTATAGTTTTCACTGTTAATGTGATTCTGCCCTCATCATTATGAGTAACCATAGAATCACTTAGTCTTGTTCTTTTCTCATATAACTTATCATTATGTCTTAGTGATCCTAATTTACAAGTATTTCATAGTTCTAAATTTTCATTTTTATGCATTTAGTACAGGATCTCACTACACAGAGCAGACTCATAGTGATCCTCCTGTTTTCAGCCTCCCAAGTGCTAGGATTATAGGCACACACCACCACACCTAGTCTTAAATTTTTATTTTTATATTATTCTTTTTTTTTGTGCTGAACTGGGGATTGAACTCAGGCACTTGTGCTTGCCAAAGAAGTTCTTATTCCACTGAGCCATCTTCCTGACCCCATTATTATGAATTTTTATATTACTTTTTATTTTTAATAGTCATTCAAAATAATTCTGTGCACATGTTTTAGATCTAAATGGTGCTATAATTCTTTAAAAAAAGTTTTGGATCTCCCAAACTCATCTATGATCTTATTCTCTGAATGAAAAACTATTAACTTCCCTCAATGTATCTCCCTATATTTAGCTTGTGTTTCTTAGTAATTTACAGTGTAACTAAATATCATTATTTTTGGAGATATATTGGATTATTCTGATTGCTCAGTGTCTCAGTTACTTTTTTCTCTTTGCTGAGACAAAATACTTGATAAGCCAAATTAAGGATGGAAAGATTCATTTAGCTCACTGTTTGTGGAGTTTTTAGTCCACACTCAGCTATCTCCAAGCCAGACTGGCACATGGCAGAGGGCAGCTATTCATGATGGTGGAAAATAGCAAAACAGAAGGGTAAAAGAATAAGAGCAGAAGCAACCACAGAAGCAGCAGAAACAGAGGCTACCTGTTCCTTTCCTTATATTGCCTTCAGACTATCTGCCAAAGGACAGATGTAGCTCTCGTCCCCATAATCCCAGCAGCACTTACACCTATAATTCCAGTGTTGAATCATGAATTAAATGCAAACTCTAGATTCTGCCCCATCACTACATGAGGCTTTGGAGGGATGCCTAGATACAAACTATAACACTCAGCCACATAACTACTATTATTTTTTGTCTCCCAACAAATGGTAGTTTTACAAATAATACTTGGTTATATCTGAATGATTAACATCTTACAAGTAAGGAAACATTTTCATATGTGAGCTAATAAATATATCGGGATTTGATACTTATAATTATTAGTTGTATTTCTGTCTACTCCAGTTAACCTTTTATCCCAAAATATAACAGTGTTTTTGCCTTTTCTATTTATACTTTCATGCATAATTATTTCTTCATAGTCTGTTGCATAGGTTTTGCTCAAAATCTTTGATTTAGATTGTTTCTTTTCAGATCACTGTTTTGGGCCTTATTTTGCTTAAGCTTATTTCCCAATGACTTCCTTACTTTTAAATATGATTTATGGGGGGCTCAGGAGATAGCTCAGTAGAATAAGAGCTTGCCTGGCAAGTATAGGGTCCTGAGTTCAATCCCCGGTTCTACAAAAAGAAAAAAAAATAAATAAATAAGATTTATGATGTAGATGTGTTTGAAATTTTAGAAATATATATGTTAGTATATGCTTGCAATACAAAATTATTACATTAATAGTGGAGAGCCGCTTGAGATTTTGTACATCAGAAAATATATTCAAATGTATTTTTTAACTTTCACCCTCTACTGAAAGTTAGGCTGTACATTGTCAAGGACTTTTCTTGTATACAATACTGTTGCAGAGAAATCTGAGGGTGAACTAATTTCTATACTTTGGGAAGATTTTTCTTTTTA
>NW_004524715.1:4898825-4899873 GCF_000260255.1 Octodon degus
TTATGGGTGTTATATTTCTTGAGAGAGGCATATTGAGCTCACCATAGTTCCTCCACATGGACAGAAAACCTGGAGTCAGTGTGTTGCACCCAGGGAAACCAGACACCACACTGTCTCAGGTAAATCTCAACAGCACATATTTAAATTGTGGTTTTGACTCCTCTTGCAGAATGATGACTGCTGCATGCATTCTAGTCAAGGCCAAAAAAGACCAGAAAGTTACCTACACATGAAGAGGTAGAATTCCATTGATAGTTACTAAAATGATCTGATGCCTATAGCCCTTAAATACATCTTAAATTTCAAAACCATAAATGAGAACATTGGAACCCTGAATCTTGGAGCAGTTGTCATTCCTGAGCTCTGCCAGCTCTGTGCAACAGGAACTCCAATCCACTCCTTCAGCACACCTACCAACTTGTGCTCTTTCGGCTCTGTATATCTTCAACAATGTTTCTCCCTGTGATGTGGAAAACCCAGATATTTCCACCCTTAAAATGTGACCCCAAATCCAGTTAACACTTCTTCTCTTTTTTTATTCAAACTAAATTGGTAGGACAGTTTCAATAATTAATACATTGCATACATTTTTCCTGGTGGTTAATTGCTGTACAAGATATGGACATGATATTCTATTTACAAACTCTATTAGAACAAATCCCTCTATTCATTAAGAGAATGTAACTATATATCTATCCTAACCACTTTGAACACACAGATACAAAATGGACATTAATTCATCTGTATCCCCTTTTTTGTTAAGTTCCGTTATTTGAATATTATAGATATGTTAACTAGGCAAAATATTCTAAAAGAGTCCAATAGTCCATAATAGTATTGGGTCTTCTGCTTCACTGACAATGTCAGAAATTGTTGACCTAAGTCCCCTACAGTTCAACATAATACCATGGCTTTACTTCTTATAATTCATTTTTATACTTTTCTGCTGGATGGTTAAGACCAAGATAAAGCAAGAACTATGCAACAACAGTTGTAGCTTTTGGACCTGATAAGGTCAGTGAAATCCACTCAGGATTATCCTGAGATC
>NW_004524715.1:4901346-4901817 GCF_000260255.1 Octodon degus
CCCTATGTTTTTTTAGTTCTTTATAAATTCTAGAGAGCAGACCTTTGTCTGCATACTTATTTGTCATGATTTTTCCAAAATTCTGGGTTGTCTTTTCCCTTTGTTAGTAATTTCTTTGACGTGCAAAACTTCTCAGTACGAGCAGGTCCCAGTTGTTAATTCTTTCAACTGTTTCCCTTGCCATTTGATTTTTGTTCATGAACTTTTTGCCTATGCCTATGTCTTCAAAAATTCCTCGTACTTTCTCTTCCAGGATATGTAGTGTCTCTGTTTTAATGTTTAGATCTTTAATCCATTTTGACTTTAGCTTAGTGCATGGTGATAGACCTGGGTCAAGTTTGAGATTTTGGCATGTAAACAGCCAGTTTTTCCAGCACCATTTATTAAAGAGGCTATCTTTCTTCCAGTGAGTATGTTTCAACCCTTTGTTAAAGATAGGGTAGCTGAGAGTGATCATAGAGGCTTCAACGT
>NW_004524715.1:4903827-4904690 GCF_000260255.1 Octodon degus
TAGTAGTTAAATGTGTTTCTTGTCTACAGCATATTGTTGGATTTTGTTTCCTAATCCACTGTGCCAGTCTATTTCTCTTAATTGCTGAATTGAGTCCATTTACATTGATGGTAAGAATTGAGATGTATTGACTTATGGTTGACATGTTATTTACATGTTGTCGTTTACTCCTTTTTCTCCTGTGTTTAATTGCTTGCCCTATTTAGTTGGTTGCTTCTGATCTCATGCGTGGAGTTCAGATCATTTTGGTCCCTCTCCAGAACATCTTTCAGTAGCCCGTGTAGGGTTGACTTTGTCATCACAAAATTCTTTAACTGTTGTTTGTCATGAAAGTATTTCACTTCTCCGTCAAACTTGAAAGAGAGTTTTGCAGGGTATAGCAGCATGGGCTGGACTTTGTTTTCATAGAGGACTTGAAGTACTCTGCTCCGTTTTCTTCTTGCCTTCATGGTTTGTGAATAGAAATCGGCAATAATTTTGATGGATTTTCCTTTGAATGTGATCTGCTTCTTTTCTCTAGTGGCTTGCAGTATATTATTCTTGTGCTGAATTTCTGGGATCTTGACTATTATATGTCTCAGTGTGTTTTTATTTGGGTTGAGGTTACTTGGTGTACTGTATGCTTTGGTTACCTGAATGTCAGATTTTTTCCTCATGTTAGGGAAGGTTTCTGCTATTACTTCTGCCCATATTTTTTTAATGTCATTTGTATTGACTCCTTCTTTCTCATTGATGCCTATTAATGTCACATTATTCACTTTGCATAGTCTTGCAGGTGATGGATTATTTTTTCCTGCATCCTAGTTGTTTTTAAGAGATCCTCTCTTACCTTTTCTCTAGCTGCACCAGCATCTTCAAGATCT
>NW_004524715.1:4905864-4906773 GCF_000260255.1 Octodon degus
GCAAAAATTCTCAATGGGAGGGCAGGGTGGAGTGGGGTCTGTGGAATGGTGGGTGGGTCCCAAGGGGGTGTAAGTTGGTCTCACCCACGCTGCACCTCGGCTTGTGCTGGCCGGTCCCGCCAGCAAAGGGTAGCTGGAAGGTCTCCCACACACTCATGGGGCCTGGGCTAGGAGTGGAACTGGGGTTTCCCAGAATGCCCAGTTAACACTTCTTCTTTTTAAAAATTGTTTCTTGAGTGTTGGAATATGTGTGTGTGTGTGTGTGTGTGTGTGTGTGTATTCACTATTTTACCTGATGATTATTTAAATAAATAAAAAGTTTATCTAGTGGTTAAAGAGCTTAGCCAGGATTGCATGCCAACACTATTAGAGGTCTCTGTTATAGGGAGAGGATAAGAGAAGGTCCTCTGGCATAATCCTCCCCACAGAGATGGATGGGTACTGTTTCCCCAAAGACTAAGGTAATAAGAGAAATATTCACTCTCAAGGAACAGGTCCACAAAGCCTGAGGTGAGTTAGTCTGAACATGGGCAAAAAAAGCATTACAACAAGTCTAACAAGTACAAGCTTAAACCATGGCAGTGACTACTTGGGAAGGGCAAGGTCTTAGAGAGAGAAATACCCTTTGCTTTAGGGATTGAGAAAGCTCATATTTATGGATGTAACAATAACACTGAAAACAAATGGCAACATGCACAAATCCTGTGAACTCCATTTCCCCCCAAATAATACCTTAATGCTACACTATTCCAGCACTAAAGGAACTTGAGATATTAAGGCAGCCCAAAATCAACTCAGTTACCATGCAGAAAGACTCACTTCACAGTATCATTTGCTTGAAAGAAGAGCAAACTTGAAGATTTTCAGATGTAGTGTTTGCCATGAACCCATTGCTCTCTATTTGATATC
>NW_004524715.1:4913120-4913714 GCF_000260255.1 Octodon degus
ATCTCAAGGACTAATTAATCAAGAGAGGGAAAGGAGAAGAGATAGGAAACATGACAATGTTAAGCCGTACAGTTATTTGTAAAAGATGAGCAAGGCGATGATCCTGAGAATATTCAGAAGATTTTTTAATCTAGCAGTTAATTGGAAAGATTCTCACCATGACTAACTATATATACTGATTCCTGTGAACTAACCTACTGTACTGCAGATGGTAATTTGTAATAATAGTTTCATATTTGGAATGCCTGTCATTCTGGTATTCTGAATATGGGTGGCTTGTCATGACATGTCAGTTTCTGCTATGATGTCTCTTGGGTAGGTGGACGTTCAAGAAGAAAGAGGTGGTGAGCGAAAGCAAGAGAAAGGAAAAGGAACATTGTGGGACTGTCTTGCTTCAAGGTTGTATATGGTGAGATTTTGGACTAATGTGCAAACATCATAAGTATATAATTCTTTATCCTATTTTTAAAATATAATCTAATTTTTCAATGTTTTATTATTATATTATGCAGGGACTTGAAGTTCAACATATCAATACTTGATGAAAAATACTGGTTCCTTTTTATGCCTAAGATGTTTGAAATGCAGTGAGAT
>NW_004524715.1:4915404-4920957 GCF_000260255.1 Octodon degus
AACATGTGGCTCGATGAGTACTTCAAATAACTCTCTAAAGAAATAATGGCAGATGATTTTTCATTTTAAAAAGCAATCTTTGTAAAGTAGCTATGTGTGAGGTAGAACAAGAGAAGATATGGGGACAAGAGGGGAAAAGAGTAGACATTGGAGGTTTTTGCTTTTTGGAGATGCCATCATAGTGATTCCTGCAGGAACCAGTCGGTGAAGTAAGATCTCAGAAAAGGAGCACATATTAACCTTCAGTGATCCTGGTTTTTTTTTTTAACATTTTAAAAATGTATTTATTTATTTTGTATCTCACCACACAGCTCAGAGTCGTAGTGATTCTCCTGTCTCAGCCTCCCCAGTTCTGGGTGCCAGGGAGATAAAAGTCTTCAGAAAAATTCTAGGTCCTAATTTCGAACCCTGGTACCAATAAAATAAAATAAAAAAGGTCCGGGAGTGGAACTCAGTGCCAAGCTCCTGGATTTGAACCTCAGCACTATTAAAAAAATGTGAATAAAATAAAAACTGGGAGTGCATATAAAGGCCAAGATCACTGGTCTCAAAAAACACCCCAAATACCCAAGACCTCACAAAATTGAAAATGAAAGAAAGAAAGGATTACTTGGAAATAGAATCTAACATCTAAAAGTTTGCAAATGAAAGATGAAGCATATAAGAATATATAGTTGAATGAGATATGCTAAGAAAATCGGTCTGTTTAAAAAAAATAGAGATTAATGTCCTATTTTGTTATTTCTGTGAAGATAATTATAGTCTTGTGAAAATTAAGATGTTGAAATAAAGTTAGGGTGAAATACAGAAAAAGCAATTGCTTAAGGATGTGGAAAAATTTTTGAATGAATTTAAGGAAAGAAAATATGCAACAAAATTATGTAATAATAATATATGTTAATATTTAATTATTTATGGCAAATGAAATGGATTATCAATTATAGAAACATAAAAATTAACCAGGTTTTACCTAAAAGTAAACATTTGAAAAATTTTACAAAACTCACATACAAAACATACATTACAAGAGTAAACCGATTAACATCATTGGTAATCAGAAAGAAAATTACAGTAACCACTTTGTGACTCTCATACTGATAACCATGTAAAGCAGAAAAAATAGCATTCAATCACAATTGAGTTGGTTAAAATGCAGTGGAATGAAGAGCCAAACAAGTATGGTGAAAAATGTACCCTAACTCCGTTTTCTATAAAACTTGTTTTTGTTTCATTTTCTGCTTATTGGTATGGTAAGGTAAACATTTTACAATGCCAACCTTAAAATCATGTGAGGATGCAATAGATGACTTTTGTTTATTTACTTATTATTATTATTACTATTTTTTGTATTTTAGGGAAGGGTCTACAGAATGTTCAGTGTCTTAGCGATCTGCCTGTTTACAACCTCCCAACAGCTGGGATTATGGGCATGTGCCACCACGCCCAGTTTCAATTGCTGTCTCAGTGCACCCTGGGTGGGGCTGGCACCAATAGGCGATGTTTAGATAACCATTAAAATACCTTTTATTGAAAGCATAGACATTCTAAATACTCAAATTGTATGTAAAAAAACTGTCAAATGACCTTTTAAACACTTAAGATTTTTCTCTCCTGAGGGCCTTTTTTTCTAAAAGGTTACATTTCTGTTCTATCCCTGCCTTTGGCTTCAGTTGCTGAATGGTCCTTTTTGTTATTTTATTCCTGCCTTCAGTAAGAAAGACCACTCTATATAAAAGGCATAAACCCTTTCACAATTACCAATCATTATCTAGTATCTGATCCCACGTTTGTCTTAAAGGAGAGAATGGTACTTAATTAACATTGCATGTCAAGTTTCTCACAAACTTATTTAATTATTGTTTATTTTCGGCCATCAAAGTTGAATTACTTAAGAGTTGAATCTCTTTTCTGTTCAAAACTGTAAACCCTTTCCAGCAATTATTGTCAATATGTGGTGTTTGCTCATAAATATTTGTTGAAAAAATTAGCATGCGTGTGTGCATGTGTTAATACGATGTTTTTATTAAAGACATCTCACTGCATAAGAATAATCAGTAAGCATTTTATATTTTTCAGTTTTATGAGAACATGTGTAAGTTGGAAGTTAAACAATGAATAAAGTTACTAGGAGAAATTATCCAATTATAGGTCACTTTTAACATTCATATCAATGTTCATTTCTAAACAAACACACATGTTAAAATATTAAAATTAAAATTTAATGTCTTTGCCTAATTGGATAAATTATTTTAACACTAGCAGTAAAATTCAAGATACATGAACCTGGGACAAAACGAAAGGGTAGATGACTAAATGCATCTAGTAGCTGTATTTTGAAAGAAACTGGAATCGTGACAGCTATTCATACAAAAACTACATTCACAAGAGTAAAAGACAAAACAAAAAATCAGGTGAGAGACTGCAGTGCCCTGTTTAGTATAAGAAATGGTGCATTTCAGAATACAAAAAATGATGAATTTCTTGTGCCATTCTCTCTCTAGTTCTAACCAGTACAGCATGAAGAGAGGTCTCCTGCCTGTAGGAAGAAGAGAAAAATCAAATACAGGGTTTAGACTTGAGGCACAGTATCAGGCTATGGTGAAATCCAGGTCTGGCCATACTCTCACAAGTCTTGTTCCCAAGTCAAAGCCCAAGGAGGGTGCCTCTGGAGGCTTACTTTCTCTACCAACCCTCCATAAACCTCAGGCAGTATTACAGCTTGTGTCTAGGTGTCCCCCTAAAGCCTTATGTAGTCATGGAGCAGCTTCTAGACTTTGTGATTAATTCCTGATTCAATGCTGGGATTATGCATGTGAGTGCTACACCTGCCCTATGGCCGAAAACCTGAATACAGTATAAGGAAGGGAGACAGACTTGCTGTCTCTGCTCTCTGCTGTCCCAGCCACTGCTCCTCCCTTAGGCTCTGGCTGTTTGCTGTTTTCCACCACCATGAACTATTGCCTTTCTGCCATGTGCCAGTCTGCCTTGCAGCCAGCCAACTATGGACTGAAACCTCTACTAACTTCAAGCTAAATAAATAACTTCTGGGTGTTGGGTATTTTGCCCTAGCAATGAGAGAAAAGTAACTGAGACAGAGATCTTAGCACAGACCAGTACTACATATTACACAAAAATTCAATGCCATCCCTATCAAAACATTATTGACATTATTTACCAATATAAAAACAATCATTCTAAAGTTCATTTGGAACAAGAAAACCTTATATAACCCTGGCAGTTGTGCCAAAAAGAAAAAACTGGAGGGATAAAAAAAAAAAAGTATCTGACTAGAAAACATACTACAAAGCTAGAGTAATCAAAATGTCAAAATATCAGGGTTTAGTATAAAAATAGATACATAGATCAAGGGAACAAGATAGAGACTTGCAGAAAATTTGGGTATATCCCTGAATCTGATGCTAGAGTAGGATGGTGAAAGCACACAGTAATCTTTAATAAATGCCACTGGAAAAACATACAGAAGAGTGAAATTAGATCCTTACCACAGTAGCAAAATTCAATTCAGAATAATTGAGAAATTTAAATGTTAGCTCATAAAGTAAGAAACTTTTATAAGAAAACATAGGGAAAATGCCATACAACATTTGAATGAACAAGGTTTTTATTTTTAAAATAAGATCCCTAGGGGCCAGACAAATAGCTCAGCAGATTAAATTGCCTACAAGCAGGCACAGGAGCTGGGGGTTCGATCTCAGGGCCTGCCTTGTTGGCCCTGCTCCTGGAGCAATTGATACTGGGGGTGGTGGTGCCCGCCTGTAATCCCAGCTGTTGGGAGGCTGTAAACAGGAGGATCAGTATGAGTCCGATCTAGAAGTGAGATTCTGAACACCCTGTAGAACATTCCCTAAAATACAAAAATACGTAAATAAATAAGATCCCTAAAGCGCACGCGCACACGAGCGCGTGCGCATGCGCGCGTACACACACACACACACACACACACACACACACCAGAATTAGTCAAATGGAATTACATCAAACTTAAAAACTTCTACACAGTGACAAAAATAACAGTCAATCCATAGAAAAGGAGAAAATATTCACAAAATGTACATCTGACAAATATTTTAGTCACCAGACTACATAAAGAACTCAAATCAATAGCAATAAATAAAGTCTGATTTAAGTCAGACTCTATACCCAAGAGGATTTTCTCAAAAAAAGAAAAATGATGAGCAGATAAATGAAAAAAAAAAACCTCAACACTATTAATCATCAGGGAAATAAAAGACAAAACCACAGGGCACTATCATGTCATACCATAGACAGTCGGTTATCAAAGAGAAAAAAACATGCCAAGCACTTCATATAAATCGAACCATTATATATGTTGATTCCAATTTTTTGGATAAAGAAAACCCATACACACAATTGATAGGAATGGAGACTAAAATGACTACTTTGGGAAACAGAGCTACCAAATTTTCCAGAAATCTCATTATTAAATGATGTTCAAAGGAAGTACAATCAAAACGGTCAGAGTGGTTTTTTTTTTTTTTTTTTTTTTTTTTTTTGTGAACTGGGGATTGAACTCAGGTCCTTGTGCTTTCCAGGGAAATGCTTAGTCTACTGAGTCATTTCCCCGGCCCCTAAAATGTTGAAGATCTATTTGGAAATGGAAGGGGTCCAAGAGAAAGAGGAAAGAGTGGGAGAGGGGAGAGGGAGTGGACATAGAAAGAAGATACGTTGTTTACATGTAGCAACTCCCCAGGATGGAAGCAATCTCAGGCATCCTGCACATGTTCTAATAAAATAACAATAGTAGGAACATTGCATTATTGTAGCTTTATCCAGGAATAATTGTAGCATTATCCAGAACTATCAAAAACCAGAAAAAACATATATATCCATCAAATGATAAACAAATGGATGAACAAAAGGGGTACTTATGAACTACCGAATCCTCTTTTGACATCAGTAATGATGAAGTGTTATCATTTGTGTCAACTTTGGAAAGTACTATGTTAAATGAAATAAGCTAGGTATAGAAAGGCAAAAAAAAAAAAAAAACAGACTCATATGTGGAATGTTAAACAGTTGGTTTCATAGAAATTCAGAGGGAAGTTTCTGGATTCTGGAGGTAATAAAGCATTGGGAAAACATGGAGAAATTTGGATCTATGTGAATTAAGTTATTGTTAAATAGGAGAACTAAGTTTTGGTGTTCTGTTGTAACACAGGATGACTACAGGTAAAAATAACATAGTGTACATTTATTTATTTAATTTTTCCCATAATTTTATTGATAAAAAGCAATGAGACAGTTTCAAATCAAATTGGTAGGAGAGTCAATAATTAACACATTGCATACATTCTTTCTAGTGGTTAATTGCTGTACAAGATGTGGACATGATATGCTAACACCATTAGAACAAATCATCCTATTCATGAAGAGAATGTAACTATGTATCTATCCTAACCACTTTGAATACAGAGATACAAAATGGACATTCATCTGCATCCCCTTTTTTGTTAAGTTCCGTTATTTGAATATTATAAGAGTGTAAACTCAGCAAAATATTCTAAAAGAGTC
>NW_004524715.1:4925082-4926039 GCF_000260255.1 Octodon degus
GATCTTTAATCCATTTTGACTTTAGTTTAGTGCATGGTGATAGACCTGGGTCAAGTTTGAATTTTCGGCATGTAAAAAGCCAGTTTTTCCAGCACCATTTGTTGAAGAGGCTATCTTTCTTCCAGTGAGTATGTTTGGCCCCTTTGTCAAAGATACGGAGGCTGAATGTTTTCATAGGAGCTTCAGCTTCTTCTAATCTATTCCATTGATCATCAGGTGTATTTTGTTGCCAGTACTATGCTGATTTTACCACAGTAGCCTTGTAGTATAATTTCAAGTCAGGAATTATAATGCCTCCTGCTTTGTCTTTATTGCCCAGAATTGCCTTTGCTATTCTAGGTCTTTTCTGGTTCCAGATAAATTTTAGGAATGATTTTTCTAGGTCTGTGAGGTATGTTGGTGGTAGTCTGATAGGGATTGCATTAAATGTGTACAGCAATTTTGGGTGTATGACCATCTTCACAATGTTGGTTCTTCCTATCCAGGAGCATGGAATATCTTTCCATTTTCTGAAATACTCTAGGATCTCTTTTTTAAAAGTACTGTAATTCTCCTTGAAAAGATCTTTGACTTCTTTAGTTGGATTAATTCCAAGGTATTTCGTTTTCTTTGGTGTTATTGTAAAAGGTATTGTTTCTATAATTTCCCTCTCACTGAGTTTGTTTTCCGTGTAGAGGAATGCTATTGACTTTTGGGTATTGACTTTATAACCTGCTATACTACTCAATTTCTGTATTACTTCTATTAGCTTCTTGGTGGAGTTTTTTGGGTCTTCCAAGTAAAGTCTCATGTCATCTGCAAATAAAGATAATTTAATTTCTTCTGTGTCTATTCTTATTCCTTTTATTTCTTTCTCTTGTCTAATGACTGTAGCTAATGATTCCAGGACTATATTGAATAGGAGTGGTGAGAAAGGTCATCCTTGCCTTGTACCAGATCTAAGAGTAAAAGATTTCA
>NW_004524715.1:4929135-4930754 GCF_000260255.1 Octodon degus
AAGTATTTCACTTCTCCATCAAACTTGAAAGAGAGTTTTGCAGAGCATAGTAGTCTGGGCTGGACTTTGTTTTCATATAGGACTTGAAGTACTGTGCTCCGTGTTCTTCTTGCCTTCATGGTTTGTGAAGAGAAATCGGCCATAATTTTGATGGGTTTTCCTTTGAATTGATCTGCCTCTTTTCTCTAGTGGCTTTCAGGATATTATTGTTGTGCTGAATTTCTGGGATCTTCACTATCATATGTCTCGGTGTGTTTTTCATTGGGTTGAGGTTACTTGGCATTCTGTGTGCTTCAGTTACCTGAATGTCAGATTGTTTCCTCATATTAGGGAAATTTTTGGCTATTACTTCTGCCCATATTTTTTTAATGTCATTTATATTGACTCCTTCTTTCTCACTGATGCCTATTAGTCTCACATTGTTCACCTTTACATCCTCTTGCAGGTGATGGATTATTCTTTCCTGCCTCCTCGTTGTTTTTAAGAGATCTTTTCTTACCTTTTCACTAGCTGCACCAGCATCTTCAAGATTTGAAACTCTGTCTTCACTTTCATTTAAAAGGTTTTGCAAGCTTATGATTGAGATTTTAATTTCCTCTATATCTCTTTGACTCTGCTTCATGCGATCTATTTCCTTCCTGTATTGCTCATTCAAGGAATCCATCATCTTTCTAATCTCCTCTTTTTTTTTTATCAATGTCTTCTTTAGAAGCAGTTATAAATTCTTTTACTGCATTGTTTTTTTCTGATTGGGTTTCCTCCCCTTGTTTCTGTAGTTGCTTCTTTACTTCAGATGCTATGAATTCTGAGAATTCTTTTTTTATTTCAGAAAAGAATTGCACTCTGAGTTCCTCTCTAACTTTCTGCTGTTGCTTATTTACTATCGACCCTATTAATTCATGCTTTTGACCCAAGCTAGTATTCTTTGCACTTGTTCTGGGTGGGCATTGGGTTTCCTCCATATGTTTCTGCATTTGATTCTTTACTGCAGATGGTATTAATTCAAGGATTTCTTTTTTATTTCCAATCTGAGTTCCTCTATACCTTTCTGCAGCTGTTTTTTTATTTCAGAAGCCGTTGATTCATTGCTTTCAGCTGTTTGATTCGCAATTTGTTCTGTGTTAGTGTCCTCTGCACTTGTTATGGGTGGGCTTGGGTTCTGAGGTTGCATTTTGTTCCTTCTCGTCCTTTTTCTAGCACTGTTTTCTGACTTTTGTTGTAGATCTTCGTTGTAGTTAGAACCTTAGCACATACTGAAGTTCAGGTGCAGATCTACAAAGTTTGGATTTATCCAGCTGTGCCTGGCTTGGGTCTGGCTACTGTGCTCAGCTCTTTCCTGCTACTGCCCTTGAGGGTGAACTGTTATGCCCCTCTGGCAAGATTTTCTGCTCCTGGACTAGGTGGGTGTTCTATCCTCTACACTCTCTGCAGGGGTTTCAGATGCATGGTTTCACCCCAGGCCTGTGTGCCAGGCCTGACCTGAGCCTGGAGTGGACAAGGTGGAGTAGGAGGAGAGTCAGGTCTCCCACACACTTACAGTGCCTGGGCTAGGACTGGGTCTGGGGATTCTATGAACGGGGCAGAAATTCCTACTTGGCAGGTGAGATGGGGGAGGTGCT
>NW_004524715.1:4931075-4932907 GCF_000260255.1 Octodon degus
TAAATATTTATCATTTTTATATGTCAAAACAATGTAAAGAGGAAAACTTTTCCAATATGTCCATGTAACATAAAATCTTAGGGAAATGCTAATTAGCATATCTGAAGTCTAGATGTGAATTTAAGCCATCACAGGGAACACAGAAGAATTATCATAGTATAGGGAAAACAAAACAAAACATTGCTACCTGAACTCTGAGGAGAATTGCACAGGATGAAGCGAGTATCGTTACTGTGTTTCTCATGTAAGTTTTGAAAGTTGGTATTTTCAATAATATATTGGCTTTCTACAGAGTATGAAATGTATGAGAATGCTTGTATTTTAATTTCTAGCACAACAGGAAGTATTAGCAGTAACCACTCAGCATTACCCCCCTTACTTCACTCCTCCACCATTCTTAGCACTTTCTGAATCAGTTCTGGAAGTCCTTTCCTGAGCCAACGATGCAGCTCAGCAGCACTGCGCCTGCCTAGCAAGCATGAGATTCCAAGTTTGATTCCCAGTACCCACCATCAAAAAGCAAAAGGTCACTGGAAGCCTTTTCAGTGTAGTTATGAAGTATACGCAAGACATTGAGTGAAAGCTGGTCCCGGGTGCCATCCAATGAAATATAAGCCCACAAAAAACTTACTGTCTTATTCATTCACTATGAATCACCGAGACTGCTGGCTATTAACCAAAGTCAAAATGGCCAATGTATGCCTGCTGAAATGATTCGGGATGTCAAGGTACCCAAGACAGCACAATTAAAGACACAAGAGAGTGTTTCTAGAGCTGCCTCAGAAAGTGGCAAAACAAGACTAATAAGTGTATTTCATGAAAGTGGAAGTATTTAGAGAGGGTTAACAGTGATGTGTCTTCAATTGTAATTTCTTTTTTAATTTAAACACTTAGGGCATTTTAAAAAAATCATACCTAATATAAGTTTAATTAACATCACTGATTCTGAATTCGGTCATTTCTAAGTATATTAAAGAGAACTTTTTTCTTTCTTTCCATAAACAGTCTGTCTTTACAACAGAAGTGAATAAAAAACACAAAGGTTTTCTAACTAATACGTGACAAAGAGAATGGGACACTTTATTTATTTATGTATTTGTGGCTGGCTCAGCTTGCCCTAGCACTGGTGCTGGTGTGGCACATGGTGCCAGAGATTGAACCACAGTCCCTGCACTTGCGTAAGCAGGTGCTTTAGTCCGCTGAGCTATCTCGCTGGCCAGACACATTATTGAGAGCAGTGTGTAACTAAATATTTGTATAAGATTTATGTTTTAAGATAACACTTTGAGGCTTACAAAGCATTTGCTTGAATCTATGCTTGAGAATTACAATCATCAAATATATTATTTTTCTTTATATATTTCCTTTAAATATACATGCCCATATGTGTAAGTATAGTAGCAAATATGCAGGGATGATTTTGCCCTGTATTTCATCTTTTCTCATTATCAGCCCATGGTAAGGAACTTAAATTTCTTCAGTTAAATGATCAAATCCTATGAATATGATCACTGGTCACTAAGGCATAGAGTAAGTATAAGTACTGGCCAAGATGTCAGGGCATTGCTTCTAGCTGTTAACTTCTTTCAGATCAGGAAATATCACATGCACTTCTTTTGAAAAATTTAGGGCTGGCCAAATACCTCAGCAGATTGAAGAGCCTGCAAGCAGGCACAGGGGCTGGGGGTTCAATCCCCTGGCCTGCTATACCGGCCCCACCCCCAGGGCACACTAAGACAGGGATTGAGGCGGTGTGGTGGCATACGCCTGTAATCCCATCTCTTGGGAGCCTGTAAACAGGAGAATCACTATGAGTTCGATGTAATAGTAAG
>NW_004524715.1:4933382-4935133 GCF_000260255.1 Octodon degus
GAATGACATTGGTTCATGAATTTATTGGTTATATTAAAGATTTTACTTTCCTAGTTTGTATAAATTCCTGTGTCAGTTAACACTACACTAAACTCCAAATGAAATAGTCAGTGTTTCCTTTGGCACAGCCATTGAGGTTATTTGCGAACCTTGATGGTCTGAACCCCTGTGTGTGGAGACCTTGCTCCGCTCCACAGAAATGTGCTCTGACTGAGATGCTTTGTCATGTAGCCATGGAGATGCTAGTGTGATTTTGTTCCTGCAGCATATCTTGGCCTTTGATGCAAAACATGAACATTGAAAGGACATCTACCAACTGGTGACAGGGGTGGGAAGAGAGGTGACTCATGCAAGCACTTCTCTTTTTGAGGCACTCAAGATTTGATAATACCAAAACTTTTCTTTCAGACTTTCTTGTTTGTATTATTTGAAGAAGGTTTTCTGGCTTCCATTTACAGAGAATTTTCTCTTGTGTCTCAAAATATATCTTCACTTTGAAAACCCACTTATTTTTGAAACTGTTTTAATAACGCCATCTGTCTTACTTTTCCATTGAAAAATTAAATCTATATTCAATTATACAAGATACTTTTCATTGTTTAAAAGTGTCATTACCTATTTCCCATTACTTATTGACTTCAAAATGAATATAGATCTTCTTATCTTAGGTCTATAGCAATCTCATCATTCTCAAATGAATTTCAGAGAGCTAGTAGTCATTCTTTTTCCTTCATTCATAAACTGATACTTTCACAAATCACATCTTATTAAGAATGAAATTCATTTCAACTTTCATTGTTCAAAGTTTTCGTCTGCTCCTTTCCCATCTGCTACTAACTTTTTATGTCCTGTTGATATTTCTAAAAGTTTAGGCCTGAGAATTCTTCTTTCTCCTATTCCAGTGACATCCAATTTAGTTGTAGTTCATGAACTTAAACTATTATATATTTAAGAGTCATGCTATCTGAGCAATATTTTTAATGCTCATTTTTATTAGTATAGGTTTACAGTGTATAATGATTGCATTCATCATGGGCAGTTAGCAAATGGACATAACACGTCTTAATTATTTTATTTCCCTCCCATCTCTCTTCCCCTCTCTCCAATTTTGTGTACTTTGCACACTTTCAAAAGCTACAATAAAATGTTCTCTATTTTATGGATAGTCCAATAGGCTGAATACATAATTAGGTCCTTTATTTATCTCTCCATTCCCAAGGATTTTACTAAAACAATTGTGTGTGTGTGTGAAAGAGGAGGGAGAGAATGGAAAGGGAAAAGAGACATACTTTATCTCTTTTAAATCAAATCATCTACTTGATGAAACT
The DNA here is from genome assembly GCF_000260255.1 of Octodon degus. Lineage (NCBI taxonomy): Eukaryota > Metazoa > Chordata > Mammalia > Rodentia > Octodontidae > Octodon > Octodon degus. The sequence continues at coordinate 4,934,711 of NW_004524715.1, forward strand.
CAGCTTTATTTTGTCTCTCTGCTTTCTGCACTTTGTGCACAGCAATGAATTTAGCACAATTTTCATTCAAGTTGGTACATGAGATACTTGTTTTTAAAACAAACACAAAGTTTTATTAATTTAAAGCACTATTGTTATGTCTATCTTACATTTCAATCTTCTGTTAAAGTCATACTTTACTTTCTTCACTCCTGTTTGACAGGAAACCTCACCCAGTTTGGTTGGTGTCTCAAAGTTTTCCTCATTGGGCCAGGCAGATAGTTCAGTGGACTCTAGCTCCTGCTTAGGTAGAGCACAGCAGTCAGAGTTCAATCTCCTGCTTGCCCTGCTGGCCCTGCCCCGTGGGCACACTGAGAGAAGACTGAGACTGGGCATGGTGGCTCGCCTGTAATCCCAGCACTTGGGAGGCTGAAAACAGGATAA
>NW_004524715.1:4936153-4941985 GCF_000260255.1 Octodon degus
CAGTGCACCCCAGGGGTGGGGCCAGCATAGTAGGCACCAGGATTGAATCCTGGCCCCTTGCCTGCTTCCCGGCGCTTTAATCTGCTGAGCTATTTGGCTGACCCTTTGTTGTACCTTTTAGATTTTAATTACTCTTTTAAATTCTCACACCGGTGAAATAATACAATGTTTGCTTATATAGATCTGATTTATTTCACTTACGAATATAGTCTCTAGCTGTATCCACTACCTACAATCAAAATATTCTAGAATCTTCATGTCATTCTTGAAGTGAAATCCAACATGATAATGTTTGTGGAAAGCCCTACATGATCGGAGCTCTAAAAGTTTCTAAAATTTTAGGCCTGAGAATTTTTTTTTTCTGCTATTCCTATGACATCCAATTTAGTTATGGTGAATTAACTTAAATTATTATATATTTAAGAGTCATGTTATCTGAGCAATATTTTTGATGTTTATTTTTATTACTATAGGTTTACAGTACATAATGATTACTTTTATTATGCACAGTTAGCAAAGGGACATAACACATTTTAATTATTTTCTTTCCAGCCAGATGAGTTATAAAAGATTTCTTGAGCTTTGTCACATACACCAACCTGATGCATATAGCAGAACTTCATGGTTCTTAATGGTTTCCTTTACATGAAATTGAACCATAAAAGGCTCAGTCAACAACTTCTGACATTGCCAGTCCTACAGATAACCCACTACTTTTATGAACTACTGGACTATATTGGATTATTTAGCTAAATTCACAAACCTACAATATTTAAATGGCAATGGAATACCTATCTCTGACAAAACTACACAAAAAAGGTGATACAAATCAAGGACCATTTTATATCTGTATATACAAAATAGGATAGATATACAGCTACTTTCTCTTAATTCAATGAATAGAAAAATTTGTACTAATAGTGTTTGGACAGGTTATCATGTCTGCATCCTGTGCTATGAATAACCACTACGAAGACAACAATATGCAATGTATTAATTATTGAAACTGTCCTACTAAATTGGTTTTGAGACTGTCTCATTGTTGTTTCTCAGTAAAACTAATAAACAAAGAAAAAATTACAAAAAGGAGAAACTAATGGGACTCATGACCTAAAGTGGCTAATTTCTACCCATTAGTTATACTATTACTTATCTAAGAACAACCTCTAATGTCCATCTCAGAGAGTAGTGTTCTTTCATGCTTCCCTTAGTCCAATGGTGGCAACCTTATGGCACATTTGCCACACCTGCCTCTTGGTTATCATTGAGAGCTCTAAACGGCTCAGCATCACTGCTGGCTGCTGTAACAGGATGCTGGTTTTGGGTCCAGGGAGATAGCTCCGTAGAATAAGCACTTGCCTGCCAAGCACAACAGCCTGAGTTCAATCCCTGCTTCTGGAAAAAAAAAGTCACATCAGAATGCTGGGTTAGGGAGTTTTAACACCCCCCCAACACACACATACACATACACTGCCAACAGTTTGTATTGCTCAAATTTTTATTAGTAATGTTTACCTATTCTTTAAACTATATTTTGATTTACTTTCTGAGAGTGAACAACCTCTAACCCTTGAAAATGATAGGATGCACAAACACTCTTTGGTAATTATACAGTATTTATTGTACATTTGGTAGGAAGCCCCAGAGTGAAATTTTCAAAAGAGATAAATAGCTTATAAAGCACTGTTTTGGGCATACACATACACCAGAATAGAGTTTATAGTTAATGACATTTGTTTTGTCCAAGAATTGGAGTTACATTTGTTCTCACCACTGTGACATTACATAGCCAAAGAATAATTATATGTTCTGCTTATTTCTCTGTTTCGCTAACATATAGCAAATTAAGCATATGTAACACATCTATATGCCACCCAACTTTTGCATGCATGACACTAAAATTCACTCAATGCAAAAAAAATAGTTTGGGAAAGTCATTAGGATAGTATAATTACTTCTGATATGATTATGGATCCCTTAAACCTTGTGCCGGTTTCATCACTTAGTTTATTGATTACATGAAACAGCTTCTGGCACTTACGGCTACATTTGCAATGATATTGGCAATGATGTCAAGGAGAGCCACTCCTCTAAACATCACATCTAACTTTCAATACCTGATTATCGACCAGAGGCTGGCGCATTCATTCAAATTATTTAATTGAACAATTCAAATCAGGGCATAAAGTAGACAAAGTCATTTAGTGATGTCAATAGGTTGACATTTACTGTGAAAGTTTGGAAACTTTCTATACATTTTGCAATAGTGGTTAGTGGATCCATTTGAAAAGCTCATGATCTGAGTAAACATTATCTAATTTTGCTATAAATCCTGCATTGTGCTTTTATGTTTATTTAAATTTCCATAAGCATTCATAAGTATTGAAGAGTTGTCCTTTTGGGCTTGTATCTTTTTTTTTTTTTTTTTTTTTTTTTTTTTTTTTTTTTTTTTTGTGGAATAAGGAATTGGACTCAGGTCCTTGCACTTGCCAGGCAAGCACTTATTCTACTGAGCCATTTCCCTGGCCCTGGTCTTGTATCTTGAACATTAGTCTTTTGAAATTTCTTTCTGCTTCATGCTTTAGTATCATGGATTCATTTTGCCTCGTTAGTCTACATTTTAAAGTATTTAATTCAATCTTGATATCAAAATTTCACAGAAAAATATATTAAAAATGACACTGAAATACTCTTCATGTAGGAAAGGTTGGAGCAAGAAAAGAATTTGTTCTAATTCCAGTTGGAAGATAAATAAATATTTTCCAAGGGCCTAGTTATAAAAGATACAACCTGCTCCTATGAAATAATTAATTTGCAATGTAAACTATGATAGAAACAAAGTACATGACTTCATAATGCCAACACTTCTACTATTTCCAAAGACATTTAACATTTTTTTCCCACCAAATTTTTCTGTTTACAGAAATTTCATTAAGAATTTTTAAAATGTATTTTTAGTACAGGGTATATAGGGTCTCACTACGTAGATCAGAATCATAGTGATCCTCCTGGTTTCAGCCTCCCAAGTGCTGGGATTACAGGTACACCTCATCATGCCCAGTCTTCATTAAGAATTTTAAACAAATCCTTTTCTAATGAGACAAAAGTGATTCCTTAGAAAAGTGATTAAAGAAATATAATTTATAATTTTCTCATATTCTGTTTTTTTATTTTTTATTTATTTCTTTATTTTTTTGTGGAACCAGAGATTGAACTCAGGCCCTTGCGTTTGCCAAGCAAGCACTTAATCTACTGAGCTATACCCCCGGCCCCTACTTTTTTTTCTTAATGTTTTTGTTTTAGCTTGTTTCTTTACTCTCAAATAATGTTTGATCTTTATATATGCAATTTAAATCATTATCTGACACTGTCTGGAATATTCTATACAAGATGTGTATACAGCATGAAGTGTTATAACGTTTTGTTGGCATGATTTATAGTATATTAATTACTTATAAATTGTAAAATAAAACTTGATCTGTATATTCAATATATTTAATGCAAAATAGTTGTAGCAAACAACTTAAAAGAAGACTGGTATAATCTAAAAGATGTTAAAGATAATTTTAAAATGTGTGTGTGTGTGTGTGTGTGTGTGTGTGTGTGTTTGTCTTTTGGAGACAGGGTCTTACTATGCAGTTCAGGCTGGCCTTGAACTCACTTCATAACCCAGGCTGGTTTCAAGCTCACAACAATCCTCCTGCCTCAGCCTCCAACTGCTAGGATTAAAGGTGTGTGGCACCGTGCCCAGAAAAGTGTCTTTATTCTTAAAAAGTAGAACCTTTCTGCCTTGTTGTACATAAGGTTCTACTAAATGCAAATAAAGGTATGGTGATGAGAAGTGAATGGTTGAGATTCTATTTGCAATGTGAATTACACTGAAAGTAGAACCTATTTTGTTTGCTAAATTAACAGGGAATATACCACCTTAACAGGGTTGAGAGTTTATGTTGACATCTTTATAAATTTAGGAAAAATATTTAACCAGCTTTGCATGCATATAATATTAAAAGCCACTGCTAAACAGAGAACTTGCTTCTATCATAGGATTTTTACAAAATTCTAGCACACCCCCTATCATATATTATTAGGACTTACTGAGAGGTTTTACTTCAAAACCAGGAAAGAAAATTCATGATATCAATAATTTCAACCAATATTAAACTAAAAAAAGCCTATGGGGAGGCAATAAAATAAAGTTCAAAATTTAGAAAAAAATCCATAATGGTGTATTTTACATATGAAATTATTGTGTACAAGGAATTGAAATTTCAGACAATCCTCAACTATGTTAAAATACAATTACACAGGGTCAAGTTTCAGACCAGGTTTTTTGTATCTGCAAACAAAAGTACCAAATAGTGGCTAAAAGAGTTAAAACAGACGTTAATGTAGAGGCTCTCAGTCTGCCAGTGGGTAGAGAATCCTAGATCCTGAGGGGTAGATTTTAAGCTGAGGATGTCCTGATTAAATATTCACTTAATCCATCCAACCCACACAAATGTCACAGCTTCAGTACTTGGTCTCAGTTCAGCAGGCTGTTGATCTGGCGCTGGTGCGGCTAACACCAAGGTGCAGTTCTGGTTCACTGCTCTGCGTGGTCACAGAGTATTACGCCGTGTGTGGCAGTAACTACGAAAGGATCACAATTCAAAGCTTTACGGATTCTGCTGAATTAATTTCTGCACTATAATAAAGTAAAAAAAAAAATGAAGCCAAACAATTGTAAGTCAGGGTCTATGTGTACGTGAAAGAACATTTACTGATCTCAGGTTTAATTTTTATATACCACAAGTAAGGGAATTAATGCAAAAATAGACATAAGAATATAATCTCTTTTTTAGTACAACAGCAAAATATTATATAAGTGTAAAATAAACAGAATTCAAAATTTTTATTTGAAAATATACTTGTTTTACAAAATCTTATTTTTAGTTGCATCAATATATCCATTAGTCTTTAATTAATCACTGTATGTATACGTTTCAATGTCTGTTTTGGTTTATAACAGGAAATACATATGTGAAAGAGACACTCAACACAGATGCAAAATGAACAAGTCCAATGAGATCAGCAGTTTTAAGGCTGCACGTTGGCTTTGAAACCAAAATCTTTCTGAACTCCTAGAAGCATGAAATGTAGAATCTTATCACTATCAGTTTTCTTTAATCATATTTCTCAATAGTGGCAGGGATACAATACCAACAATCACTTCAAAGAAATGTCAGTGATATTTTACGAGATATCTTATTTGGATATGTCGTAATATTATATTTTATATTTATGTAATTTTAGGAAAATGGTATCAATGTTTAGCCTCTTTCTGTTATTCAGCTGAAAGGCTTTTTTTGACAAAATTTATATGTTAGTGATATATGATAGTATATATCATGATGTTTCAAAACACAATTTAAAGCCAACATGAAATTATCAATTATTTGTGACTAGCAGGCTCATTAACACACAAGACTTTCATTAAATATTTAAGACTGTGGATTCAGTTTTTGTTGAAAAATGCACTTGGTCATGTTTGCATAATTAGGAAACTAACTAAAATGCTATTAATTATTTTACAGAACATTGGTTTTAGGAGAAACCAAACTTCCCTTAAAAGTGTTCACTTAAATGCCCCAGCACTTAATCTCAATGTAATGGCAGCTGGTAAAAACCTCTAAGTTCCAAATTCAAAACAAATTGAACGAAGAACTTGGAAGTCACTGGCTCACTGTAAGTCAGGTACACAGGCAATGATACTGGAAAATCTGACAGCACTTACTGGCTGACTGATATTACTGTGAGCAAAGTTTATTAGGCAATTAAATAAAATGAAAA
>NW_004524715.1:4942830-4944425 GCF_000260255.1 Octodon degus
GCAGGTTTAGGACTCTGGTTTGTATTGAGTTATGCTGAAGGAGCCTGGTATTAGACTTCCAGTCTGGGGGCCTGGACATAATTTCATCCCTCCTTTCACAACTAGGAAGCATCTGTGTGTATGATGCATGGAGTTGGACAGCATGATGCAGGCAACTTTATAATCGTAGCATTCATTTATTTATTTATTTTTGGAGGAACCAGGGATGGAACTCAGGCTCTTGTGCTTGCCAGGGAAGTGCTTATTCCACTGAGCCATCTCCCTGGTCCCTGTAGCCTTCATTAATGTATTTTCTTAGCATTACGCTAAAATTAGACACTGTGGTCTCTCACTTCTTAAGTTCTGGATTGGTAGTTTCATGACTGCAGAACAGTTCAAATTGTTTTCATTGGAAAAGATAATTTAAGCCTTGTTTTCTGCAATAGTCATTAGCATTTTTAGCTATAAAATATTTTTAAAATTAATCTAAATACATTTTTGACAGATGCTGTTGTATACATAACATATTATGAATAAAACATAACGTTTATGTATTGTTAAATTTTAAAATAATATGTGACTTGTTTTGTTTTGATATTCACTTTACTGAGGTGGTTTATAACCAAACCTGAGTTGTCTTTAAGATTCTCCTGTATTTTGCAGTATGTGATTGAAATTAAAAGTAGAAAATAGAGGCAAAAGTGCTAAGAAATGTGAAAAATTAAAAAAACTATATATCGATTTTATTTCAGATACAAAAGAAACAAAATATTTTTAGAAGTGTATTTGTAAGGCATACTATATTTTCTGTCTCTTATTTAAACTATATATAAATACACACATTTGTACCTAGTAATGTCTCTCTGTATATTTTTAAAAACTATCTTTTGAAATTAAAATAATATTTCTCAAAATTATGACCTCTATAAAAAGATATGGTACATATGTTGTGCATACATTATCATACCTAAACACTTGATATCATGAAATGGGACAAAACATGTTCTGCCTTAATTATTAATATGATAAAATAAAACCACTATATTTTAATATATGTAAGTATTCTTACAAACCAGTGCAACCAAGTAAACACATTAATGCATTTTTTAAGATGTGAGATTATATTGATGCAAAGACAAGGTGTTGAATACTAACAAAAGTACTGCCTTTGTATTTTATATTATACTTGAGGCCTTGATTATTTTCCTATGGCAATGGATCATAATTTAGGAAGGTATTTTTTAAGTTTCAAAACATAATTTTAAACTAGGGCCATTATCATTGATCCATTTACCCACACGTTCCAAAATATAACGCTAAGAAATTTGATAAGCTGTAGCACAATATTTACTTATAACCGCATGTTTTCTAATAAATTTGCTGTATGGAAATTGTGCGCTCACAAAGCATCTGCTTAGTAGGCATCCAATATGGTGTGGATCGTACTGTGCCGTGCCAACGTAAATGCTTTTGAATTTGACACATGCATATGGTTCTCAATGTGCAATCTTACTTCTTCACTTGGACATCTGTAAGTACTGCAAACTTTCATTTATATTCCATAAAATGAAATGATATCTTAGGCTGATGACAAAAGCTAAAGTTAATAAAATAAA
>NW_004524715.1:4944910-4949423 GCF_000260255.1 Octodon degus
ACTATGAAAATTTGGTTATATATTTTTTATGTTCCAGAATGCCCTAGATAAATATTAATTAACTTGTAATGTATTTATTGTATCCTAATCAGCATTCTTCATACTAAAAATATTAAAATACATACCAAGTTAATCACCTAAGCTGAAACCCCAGACTTGAACTTTTTTATGGTAAATTTTGACATCTAGAATCTTTGTTCTGAATCATCATTTGCTTTTTGAAGGGACATTTTTGTGTGTCCCACATCTCCAAGATCCTAAGCTTCCTCTAATTTTGCACAAAGACTGTTAACATTTAAAAATTATTTTCTCTGGTCTGGAAAGATAGCTTGGCAGTCTAAGAACATGCCTGGCAATTGCAAGGACCCGAGTTTGATCTCTGGTACCACATGCCATGTTGGCCCAGAACCCCGGGTGTGCCACACTGACCCCTGGAACTGAGCGAAATATCCACAGTGTTATATATACTTATTCTAATGATATAAGCTAATTTCAAATACTGGAGACAAAGTTGTCAAGAATATTGCAATATAGTGCTTATATTTATGCATGAGGTGTAAATGCTAAATGTGAGAAATAAAATCTCTTTAGTAGACAGATTTAGAGTATATGACCTATTACAGATTTAGAGTATTTGACCTACTAAATTTTGATCTAATTAGTTATGTAGCAGTATATAACAATGAATCATAGGGTTTAAAATATGCAATGAGTATCCACATGATAAAAGATTTTTGGTTGGTCAATAGATGAATTTACTTCCCTTTTTAGCTTTCTGTCTTTTACTACCAATTCAAAACTTACTTGAGTCTATATAGGATACAACTAGGGAGTAGGATGCTAAGTGAAATGAATCAGGCACAGGTGGTTAAATGTCACATGATTTCTCTTACATGAGAAACCCCAAGTGCAAATAGTTTGAAAACCAAAATGAGAGATGGCAGGAAACAGGGCGATAAAGTTTGTGGAGATCGAAAGAGATCTGGGGATGAAGACATTGGGAAGAAAAGAAAGGGAAGAATAAAAATGATCTGCGTGTGCTATACGTACGCACTAATTCCCCACCACAGAAGCATTTAGTATGTGATGAAAACATACAGTAATGCAAAAGAATGAACTAGAATCCAGCAGGAACACTTCTCTTTATAAGAGGATAAAAAGTAGGAGGCATAAGAATGCACTTTTTTTGTTCTTAGAGGAACAAAGGGGAAATATTCACTATACAGGAAAATATTAGGGAAATTCTTCACTATATAGGTAATTAGAATGCTATACGATATTAGTCTTAGGTTTTTAATACTTGTTTTGTTTTCAGCCTGCATAGTAAGCTATTCCTCATGTAAACAAGTATTAGTTTTTCTTCATTGCTTTGTCATAGAAAAATTCCAGAGATCCTAGCCTTGGGCTGGAGATAGGGCTCTGTGCAAAAGTGGCTACAAGGACGTGGACTTATGGCTGTCTGCCCACATAGGCATATGTACCTTCTGAAATGGATTAAAATCATCTTCAGAGGATCAACTTTCTATGTATAAGTAAGTTCTAGCTGAACCTAACATTATGGATTGGTAGGTCTTACCATTATCTTTAGTGATAAGGAGGCCGTCATGTGCTCACTACCAGATCAGTCAATATCCCACATTCATATTTGGTCATTCTGCTTATCAGAGACCAACAACACTCTAAAAATTGCTTTCTGAACTGTGTGTAACTCTCTGCTGGGCATGGCGTGACCTAGTTCTAGGACCCCATGTTGCAAGGCATCCAGTGAGACACCGACAGAGACTCTTGTGGAATAGATTGTCCTAAAATCAAGAAGTTGTTTTTGATCGATTTACTAGCTTCATGGCTCCCAACATATCCCCCTTGTTCATTTTGTTTTGTCAGAGATGGGTATTCTACTGCAGTTAGAGAAGCTGTATTTGGAGAAATCTTTAAAGGACCTTTTCACACTTGAAGCCAGCCTAAAGATTGTAGGTACTTGAATTCAGCAAAATAACCCAATACAGTCCAATAGTCCATAATAGTATTGGCTATCAACAGAACTGGCAATTTTCAGAAGTTGTAGACGTGAGCCTTTTACAGCTCAGCACATTAGTATGGCTTTACTTTTTATACGTTGTGGCTATACTTTTCTGCTAGATGGTTAAGATCAAGTTAAAGCAAGATCTACATAATTAAAAATGTAACCTTTGTATCTGACAAGGTCAGTCAAATCTCCTCAGGATTTACCCTGGAACCAAGTATTGCACCTGGTAGATATTTTATCAGTGTCAAATATGTGTAGGTGGGACTTCACCCGGTACCTAAAGCAAACAAGCTACCTCACTCCTGAGATGAACATCCTGTCTAGTTAAGCTTAGCTATCAGTTGTTAGGCAACCTAGTGTCATCCGTTATTCACTTTACAAAAGTGTAAATAAAGGACCATTTTGTTGCTAAAAAAGAATATATATATACGTATATTCATATGTATGTATACCCAAGAGAATTAGGATAGATATACAGCTACTTTCTCTTCGTTCATTGAGAATAAAAGTTTCTACTAATATTGTTTAAACAAGATATCATATCTGAATCTTGTTCTCTGAATAACTACTACAAAGATAACAATATACAATGTATTAATTATTGTAACCATCCTACTAACCTGTTTTGTAACTGTTTCATTGCTATTTTATCTTTTTCTCTCATTAAAATGAACAAAATGTTAAAAAATAAATTAAATATTAGAAAAAGGAAGTTGTTTTATGTTATGAGTAGGAATTGCAAGGGTATCTAAATCTTTATTTTACGAAGGATGAGCTAGTATTCTCTAGAGCACTTAAACTCTTGAGAAGTTTACTAAACTGAAAAGTCACTACATACTTATAGGAAGTATTCTAAAATCTATCACGTGTTATATAAAGCATCCAAATCATTTAACATACCTTTGTCAAGTCTAATTTTTAATGATACCTCCAGTGTGGTGGTTCAAAGCAATGTTCTATGAGTTTCCACATTTTCTAAATCCCTATCAACTATGCAAATAGTAAGAGAAACATTAGCATAGCCAAGAATGTAATTATATGCATGTTTACATCCCAGGTGAATGTGTTCAACTTCTGATGTTTCTTCCCAAATGAAAGACCATTTTGTATCTGTATATACAAACTAGTTATGATAGATACACAGCTATGTTGTCTTAAGTCAATGAGAAGAAAGATTTGTATTAATAGTGTTTGGACAGGATATCGTGTCCGCATCTTGTACTATGAATAACCACTATGAAGACAATATGCAATGTATTAATTATTGAAACTGTCCTATTAATCAGTTTTGAAACTGTCTCATTGCTATTTGCTTCTCAATAAAATTAATAATAAAAAAGAATAAAAGAGAAAAAAGTTACGTCTTTGCTGCATATGACATAGCCGAATACCATGTATTTGTTCTAGTTGAAGTAATGCAACTGACATAGCAAGAAATCCTTGAATTACTATTTGCTTACATTTGTAATAACTCACCCTCATTTTCATAATCCATCCACTATATGCCTAAGGCCAACTAATGAATGAAACAAGAATACAATGAAACCAACAATTTTTGTCCCTGAACTCTGACCATGAAGTAATTGCTTTGGTGTCTCTAAGGCATGATATTATGTTATTTGTTCAATTTCCTACTGTGAGAGGGGATGAAAACATGGCACATCAAATAATCTGCGTGAATATTCTGCTAAGTATAATGAATTTCCTGTCCTTTTGGAAAGTAGAGAAATGAGCTCTAGGTAGTTATGTGTCCCCAAGAGGCTCACTGTCAAAAAAATAATGCAACAGAATTATATTTATTACTTTACCTAAAAGACAACCCATGATGTTTCTGGGTATTGGTTTCCTTGATATCAATACTAACTACTAATGGTGTGTAAATTCTAAAAAACTATACTTCTTTTTCCTCATAAATGGCTACCCAAGTAAACAGCCACGGGTCCCTTTCACATGTGTGATTCAAAGTCTATGAACATGGAAGTAATACTTCCAGACACGGCAGTGTTCATCTGGCTATGCGGGATTGTCCAAACAAGAAACTAGCTGTACAATGTTATTAGCTAATACTCATGTCAGGTAGAGCAAGACTCCTCTGAAGCATTATCCTCTATGAATGTATTTTTGTTAATCAGGTGTACAGAGGCTAATATTTAATAATGCATAGTTTTGATAAACTTTGGCAAAACAGAAACCCACATACATCATCAGAATTATTTCAAATTCTGCAGACAATTTAGAAGAAAAATGTGGAAATTTGTATTAAAATTAATAAGAAATATGGCTCATGTGCATAAATATTAAATACAAGATTGATAAATTAATGAACTTAGTTATCATATTGCATTTTACTTATATTGTTATGATTATACTTAATAAATTCAGGTCTTAATTTCTTATCAACAAACTACACACATAGTACTAGTTTACATTAATGATTTTAGAGAAGATTTAGAAATAAAGTTAGATATCCTAACTCCTGTTTTACAT
>NW_004524715.1:4950539-4958075 GCF_000260255.1 Octodon degus
AATTTTATACGACTGAGATAGTCTTACTAAAAATGTTATACTTATGTATTCATGTTTCTACTTAGGATGCATTATAGTAAGCGTGTTCCCATGATGTTGCATATGAGGAAATATAAATATTTTAAATTTAACTTTAAAAAGATTTTTTGGAGATTTCTTTGTATCAATAAATCACTGAACAAAGCAAGAAAATGCACTTACCTATTCATTGAAGCTATTTCTATCTATGTATAAATTTATGCTTATGTATATTTTAGCATGCTCAAACAAAATAATCTTTCCATGATTTGTCTTCATTTAGCAAAAATGTAATTTAAGGTGTTCCTAGAACGCACCTTAAAAAAAGAAAACTTTTAAGTCTATTCACAAACTACCCCTGTGTGGCAGATATTTACCAACAATCCAAACCAAATTAGTGTTTAAAAAATCAACAGATTTATAAAAATAAACATGTTTAGATGATTTTAAAACCAAACCTCTAGCTTTATGAAAACGTTCTTCTCTCTAAACTACTATTAGTGTAGCAAGTCAGGCATCATGGCATATATCTGTAATCTTGGAGGTTGATACAGAGGATCCCAAGTTGGGAAATGGCTTGAACAACTTAGTGAAAATTTTCTTAAGAACAGAAAAGAAGGAAAGAAAGAAAAGAAAAAAAAAGAGGAAAAATACGTTGCTGGGGATGTAGCTCAGTAGTTGGGCAGTGTCTGACAGATTGTTTAATCCTCAGTCTCATAAAATGGTTAATATTTTCAAGATGTACATCTAACACTTAAATTTATTTAACTTTTTAGTACACAAAATTGAATATAAAAATATTATCAATTATAACTAGGGTAATTTTATTAAAACTTGCTATGCTTATTTATTATCAGACTACTCATATTAACCAAAAGTAACCAATATTTATGAAGATAACAAATAGCAGATTTAAATAAGTTATCAAACATTATTTCACCTTATTCATAATCCTTGTAGAAAAAAAATGTGGTGGACCGGCCAAATAGCTCAGTGTATTAAAGTGACTGCAAGCAGGCAGAAGGACCGTCGGTTCAATCCCCAGGCCTGCTGTGCCGGCCCTGCTGCCGGGGCACACTGAGATGGCAATTGAGACTGGGCATGGTGGCGTGTGCCTGTAATCCCAGCTCTTGGGAGGCTGTAAACAGATGGCTCACTACGAGTCTGACCCTGAACACCCTGTAGACCCTTCCTTAAAAATACAAGAAAATAAAAAAAGAGAGAAAGAAAGAAAAAATATGGAAAGTAGAACTTCTTGCTTGTACTTTTCATAAAATTAAAATTTATAAAGTAACAGATTCAGACATTTAATTATTGAATTGATTTAGCCTGAAAGATTGCTTGTTATTCTCAGTTCAGACTTACTACACAGTGAGTAGCAGCTACATACAGGTCAAGATAATGTATTTTTTAATAAGAATTCTTCAAGAGTTTCAGAAAGTATAATATATATCCAATCACACGTGTGAAACAAATTAGAAGGCAGTATTATTTTTTTTCTCACTTTAAAATTAATTACCTAAGTCATCTTGCAATTTTTACTTGAATGTCTATATGATGACATGCATTTAATAGATCCATGTTTTTTTTGTTTCACTTTGTCATAATTTTAATATTTAATCTACAAAGAAAAGCCCAAAAATATACTGGGTTACCGCACAACTTTTGTTTTGGATCAGAATACAATTTATTTGGAATTGGGACGGTCAAATAGCTCAGTGGATTAAAGCACCTGCAAGCAGGCACAGGGGCTGGGGGTTTGATCCCAGGGCCTGCTGTGCCAGCCCCCACCCTGGGGCATGCTGAGATGGCAAATGAGACTGGGTGTAGTGGCATGCACCTGTAATCCCAGCTCTTGGGAGGCTGTAGACAGGCAGCTCACTACAAGTCTGATCTAGTAGTGAGATCCTGAGCACCCTGTAGACCTTTCGCTAAAAAATACCAAAAATAAGTAAGCAAAAAAACAAATGATATTTGGAATGTTCTCTAGCATTAGCCAGCTCTAATTGTAGGTTTTATAGTCTGGCTCTGGGTTGTCTTTCAAAGGGCCAGGGAGCTGAAGGCTTGGCCCCAGCCCGTGCTGGTCTTGAGGGTGGTAGGAGCTGTAAGAAGTGATGACTAGAGGGAGGCAGTTAGGTCTGCAAGTGTTTCCTCTAAGGAGATAAGAGGACTCGAGCCCTTCTTTCTCTTTATTTTTCTTCCAAGCAATCTTGAAATGAGCAGCTTCCTCTACGAAGTATATACTCCTGCCATAATCTGCTGACTGACTACAGGCCCAAAGGCAGTGAGAACAGGCGAGCATAAACTGAAATCTCATCCTTGCATGTTGGTTACCTCAGTGTAACCCTTGATCCATTGTATTCCTGTTTGTAACTTTTGCAATGCAAGCTCTTATCTTGTGCCCTGTGTGTTAGAAGTACTTAGCTTTTCTTTTGTATGGGGGATTGCAGCTGAGAGTTTGTCTTGTCTCTTGGAGGAGACTTAGGACTTTTCAGCAATGCTGAAACTGTTAACACTTTGGCAACTCATTTCTTTGTACTTAGTCACTTATACAAAAGGAATGTCTATGAGTCTTTTGGGAGGGCAGACACAGAATGCTTTGTTTCTGATGTAATATGATGTTAATAGACAATACTGGTTCTTAAGGATAGTTAAACCTGTGTTACAATGTTCAAGTTGTGAAACAGTAAGAATAAGTGTGTCTTTGAATCCGAAAACTGGTTTAAAGAAATATGCCATGTTGCCAAGCTGACAAGGGATGGATGGTAATGGTTGATACAGTGTATCAATTGAGAAGTTTAGAAACTTAATAGAGTAACTCAGCAGTTCTTCATTCTGGGATGTAGAAGACATGACCTAGGATGGCTACTTATGCTCCAGGATGTTATAATGATTGATCCATTGTGTCAACTTGAGAAGAAGGTAAACTAAGTGACTCAGCAGGGGGCTACATCCTCACTTTATAAGAATCCTCACCCTGTGCAAGAGGAGGGCACAGAAACAGTGTGGGTGTAAGGACATACTCTACAGCGGGTAGACTTCCTGCAGAAGAAGGGAAGAAAAGAGGCTTTCTCCCTTCATTTTCCCTCTTCTCACTTGTGCTATTTTATGCCACCTGGAACTGTCACCCCTGGGCCATGCCACCCTGACTTGGAGCCAGCTGATTAGGATGGAAACCTCCACAAACTGTGAGCTAAATACACCTTTCCTCACTTAACTTTGGCTGTTGAGAATTTTGTCTCAGCAATGAGAGAAGAAGAAGTAAGGCATTCAAATATTTTGTTAAGTGTCAGAAGTTTAATAATCTAGGTAAAGTTGGTCTTTCTTGTCACATAGAAGAATATATCATGCCACATTTTAAAGATAAAAATGACATTTACTGAAAGTAAGTAAAAACTGTACTACTTAAGGAAAAATAAGTGGTTTACTATTTTAATATGTGATAAATGGAAGTTCAAACTGATAAAAATCTTCTATATTCCAATAGTCTCCTTCTTGTACTCATTTTTATATAATTTATTATTCATTAAATATTTTCAATAATTTAAAAAGCAAGTTTCCTGTGACAATATGTCATATTATCTAACAATTATAGATTTAAGTTATTGATATTATTTATTATTTTTATTACTTTTATTGAGAAACAAAGAGCAATGAGACAGTTTCAAAACTAATTAATAGGGAAGTTTCAATAATTAATACAGGGCATATTTTTGTCTTCATAGTGGTTGTTCATAGTGCAAGATGCAGACATGATATCCTGTCAATCACTATTAGTACAAATCTTTCTTCTTATTGAATTAAGAGAAGGTAGCTGTATATCTATCTTACTATTTTGTATATACAGATGCAAAATGGTCCTTCATTTGTATCCCCTTTTTTGTTTAGTTTTGTCAGAGATGGGTATTACATTGCCATTCAAATACTGTAGGTGCATTAATTCAGCAAAATAATCCAATGAGTCCAGTAGACTATAATAATAGTGGGTTATCCATAAGACTGGAAATGTCAGAAGTTGTTGACTTGAGCCTTTTACAGCTCAGCATATTAATATGGCTTTGCCTTTCATACCTCATTTTTATACTGTTCTGCTGGATGGTTAAGACCAAGATAAAGTGAGAGCTATATAACAAGAAATGTAACTTTTGAATCTGATAAGGTCAGTCAAATCCCTTCAGGATTTACTGTGAAACCCTATACTGCAGTTTGTAGATCTTTTGTCAATGTCAGCTATGTGGACAAGTCATGGCCATTGCTTGACCAAAATGCTTCCTGTGAAAGCCTAGGAGAATGTATTCTCTCCATATGACTCTCCTTAGGCACACTCTGTATCATCAATCACTTCCTCTGTGGCCCTATCTCCTTGATCAGAAAATTTGGGACACAACTGAGTTACAGCATGTTACACTATAGGTTCTTCTATGTCCTGAGTCCTCACTGACCTTGAAAGGCTAGGGTGAAAATGTTGGCTATCCTTGTAACCCTTCTTTTTCTCTAATATTTTGGTCTGCAAACTTAGGTTGTTAACCCTCCAGAAGAGAAGCTTATTACTATTACCCTACAACATAAGCAGTTGAGCTTAACTTCACATCTGTCTGAATATCAAACACCTTAGATATAACATGGAACAGGTATTTTCCATCAGGCATTAATGTGCTAAACTTTAAATCCCTTCAGAATGTGAAGAAAAATAAAGAAAACATGTTGAGAAAAATAGAAATAAAGCTTCATATTTTTACACAGAAATTTAGAAATCTAACTATATACAGCATTATAGCAGGACAGTCCTATTACAATTTTTGTCTTGTTTCTTGTTTTCATTTATTACCCTTTTTTTAGACAAATGTTTATTTGTGAGACGGTATAGCAGTAATTGGTATGACATGACAAGCAATAAGTATTTAGAAGACCTGAATGACAGGCATTCCAAACATGACCCTACTATTACACATTGCTATCATCAGTGCAGTTGCTTTATTCACAAGTATCAGCATATATAGTTAGTCAGGGTAAGAATCCTACCAATTAACTGTTAGTTTCAAAAACTTGCTGAATATTCTCAGAATTATTGCCCTAACCATCTTGTGCATATAAATGTATGACTTTGCCCCTGTCATGTTTCTGAGCTTTTCTCCTTGCCCTTTCTTCATTGTTTAATCCTTACATTCTTGCTTTCCTTTTAATTGTGTTATACCATTCTATTTTTATTTCTTCTTTTAAGTTCTTATACTAGGGAGACTATATGATATTTATATATGCGGGTCTGGTTTATTTCATTTATGAGTATATCTTCAAGTGACATTCACTTATATATAAAGTCTTCAAGTTTATCATTCTTTATTGCTAGTAGTAATATATTGTATAAAAATACCACATCTTTTTCATCCATTCCTCAGGTGATGGGCATCTTGGTTGTTTCCAGGATTTGCCTATCACAAGTTGTGCTGCTATCAACATTGGTGCACATATATTAGTATAATATGATGTTTTCAGTTCTTCTGGAAAAATTCTCAGTAGGGTGATTGCTGGTTTGAATGGGATTTCTAGTCCTAGTTTTGTAAGGAGTCTCCACAGTGATTTCCATAATGGTTGTACCATTCTACATTCCACCAGCAGTGGAGAAGGGTTCATTTTTCCCCACAGTCTCTCCTAAATTTGTTGTTGGTTGATTTCCTTATGATAAGTTATGCATATTTAAAAATGTTAGTAATTATACATTGGATGTGGTAAACAATAAATTCACATCAAACTCAAATAACATGATTCAAAAGTCATTGTAGGTATACTGTAGAACAGTGTTATTGTTATTTGTATACTATTAAATAGTCTATAAATTATGTGGAGTAAGGCATAGGTAGCATATTTTTGTTTAGTATACATATCTTCAGTGACAATAAAACAAAACTTATAGTGAAATATATAACAGGAGTTTTATTATTTTTTGTACAGTAATGTCTCATTTTCCCTTCTTTCATTGCTGTGACAAAATACTCAACACCCAAAATTAAGGAAGGAAAGTTTTATTTAGCTCATAGTTTGTGGAGGTTTCAGTCCATACTCAACTGGCTTCCAGGCAGGGTGGAGCAACAGTTCATGATAGCAAAAGACAGCAAAGCAACAAGAGCAAAAGCGAACTCACACAAGGTCTTTGCCCATTTCTTGTACAGGATGAAGATGTTTCCTAAGTAAGAACCCTGGCTCCCTGCTGAGTCACTTAATTAAACTTGTAAACTTCTCAAGTTGATACAATGTATCAAGCAGTACAGGCAAGAAATTAGGATTTAAGTCTGTGCTAGATTTGTTTTAATTATTCATCTATGTGGTTCAAAAAGAACTCATGGTTTTGTCATCTTTCTTTTCCATGTCCTATCTTGTTTTCTTCTTCATGGTGAGAATGTCATTGTGTGTACCACGGCCTCGGTGCCTTAGTTAGATTTCTACTCTGCTCTTGTCTTCATTTTGAAGACAGGACATCTGAACAACAAAAGCTCCTCTTCAGTTTGGCTGTTCAAACTTGCCTGAATCTAGATGGTGACAGAATAATGGAAAGGACCTTTCACTTTATGATCATATAATTTCCATGATAAATCACAAAGACAATGGTCTTCATGGCTAGAAACACCAGCCCATAAACTCAAGACAAAGCAATGACACCTGAGTTCTGAGAAGTTCAGGAAAAATGTGCATATTTTCCCTACTTTCCTGACTGTCCCTTTCTCTCATTTCTGCTATTCTATCTCTATGACCTCTAAATCCTAAGTGAGTTGAGAAGTTGACTTCTGAGCTGAGTTTCTGCTTTTTTATTCTTTATCAATTGAATAAATCTTTTGATATTGACTGTCAGCTTGTTTCATTGTTAGTTGTTCAAAGCCTAATAGAAAAATATTCCTTTTTGGAGGGTTTCTCTCTCTCTCATTCAAAGAGAGACCAATATGTGTTGATAACACAAGGATAAATGTTGCATCTTCAGATACTAAATATATGCTCAATAGAGGAAGTACTGTACAAAGCAGGCAAGGGCAACCCCAGACACAATGTCTTGCTTAGTAAGGAAAGCGAAGTTTTATTTTATTGATCACTCTACAGTGAAGCCAACTAAGTGAAAGGCCTGCCTCATACAAATTGATTTAGGATATTATATGAATGCACAAAAAAGACTTCCAGATGTATGAGGAACATATCCAGGAGCAATGTCATAAAAATCAAAGAAAGGGAAATATAGCCTTGCAAACACTGGTGCTCCTGGAATTAAGCTTCCCAGTAGCATAAAGCTACTCATTACAGTAACAGAAACTGTGATTCTGGCTGCTCTAAAATAATGGAAATTGAAGAGATGGATGACAACTTAGCATTTAACACACATTGTATCTACACTTATCACATTTGTGGATTTCAGAGAGTGATAAAACCAATTGGACCAATTTTTAAAATGTCTTATTGGAAAAATTATGAATTTAATATGGCATGAAAAATAGAAGGGAAAAGAAAAGCAGCATTTATTTTATATTTTATTGTGAT
>NW_004524715.1:4964885-4968487 GCF_000260255.1 Octodon degus
TCCTTGTTTTTCAGTTCTGATATTAATACTTGCATTTATCTGCCAAGAAAGTACTTGTTCTGAAAACCAATTGAGCCAGGCATTAAAGCTAGACATCAATAAGTTATGACTACATCATCTCAATCTGACATCAATGATGGATTCTTAATCAAATTCAATGCTTGCAGAATGGAGCATTCTGGTGATTTCAGTTCCTGTTTAAATGCAAAGACTTGCCTCAAACATTGTAGAACAATGTCCTAGATCATAACTAAAAACTCATTTCTAACATTTTTCTCTTAATAGATTAGTAACATGCAGTCTATTCCATTAGAACATCGTAAGTATGTTCTAATTTTTCAAAAATGACTCGCTGTTCTAAATTCTCATTCATTATTTAATTCATTCAATATTCAAATTATCATTAATCATTCAATCAGTAGCTATTTGGTTAGCATCTGGGAGTCAGGTAAGGAATATATAGATGCTATTTCTATGCCCACAGTGTGTAGGACTAAGAGGAAATAAGATGCGGTGCTGTAGCGAAAAGTGAAAATTCTTGTCACAGAAACAAACCCAGTGCTAGAAGATAGCAGAACAAGAGCACATGACTCAGTCAAGGGCAGGTATAAACATGCGCTGGAAGAACAAACATGTAAGCTACTGTATGGATAGTAATTTGAGGAGCAAAATAGAGAATTTTTATGAGAATAAAAATATAAACTAGGGGCTGGGGAGATGGCTCAGTAGGATAAGCACTTCACTGGCAAACTCAAGGATCTTAGTTCAATCCTCAG
This sequence comes from Octodon degus, assembly GCF_000260255.1. Taxonomy (NCBI): domain Eukaryota; kingdom Metazoa; phylum Chordata; class Mammalia; order Rodentia; family Octodontidae; genus Octodon; species Octodon degus. Next base: position 4,965,662 of record NW_004524715.1, read on the forward strand.
TTCCGAAAAAAAAAAAAAATTGAAAAAAAAAATCCTGAAATGAGAACATTCTTGATGAGATGATGAACACTCTTGTAAAAGAAACTTATTAAAAATACAGATTTGTGTGACAAATTATGAGGAAATGTAGAAAAAAGTGCTAAGTGTGGAGGCTGTATAGATTAAAAAACAACAGAATATGTTGTTCACTAATGCTGTATCAATCATGTTGAATGTTATCAAAATGTCAGCGAATACCGCTAAAGGTGTCAAAGCAAGTGGTGATTTTATTACTTTAATTCTTGAAATTAAACATGAAAGTGGATAAATAATTATATAATATACATAAAATTTAATAATTCTAGCTTTAAAATAAGGAAAGAAGTACTATCACACTTATAATGTGTATAAAACTTGATAACATTATTTTTGTAAAATAAAAAGATACAAAAAGAAAAATGCTACTTTTCACACCAGTGAGATAGCTGAGGTAATTAAGTTTATCAAAATAGAAAGTAAATTGCTGGTTCAAGGCACTAAGTTAGGGGGAAATGAGAAATTACTTAAGCTACATTGCCTCAGTTTTTTGAGATGAAAAAATCTGGATATTGGGCTGGGGAGATAGCTCAGCAGTGTAAGCGTGGTGATGCACACCTGTAATTCCAGCACTGAGGAGGCTGTAATCCCAGTGCTGAGAAGACAGGAGGATCACTAGGAGTCCAAGCTGTTTAGGCAGACCCTATACCAAATGAATAGATAGATAGACAGAAAGATAGATAGATAGATGATTTAAAAATCTTGATATCTATTATACAACATTGTAACTACACTTAAATTATTGTATTGTTCATGTAATATTGAGAAGAAACTAATTGTTAAAAGGGAGAAAAAACCTATAAATATGCGAGTGTAAAACTTCCTGACATTATCAGAAGTATTAGTAGTGTACAGGAAGAAAGGTAATTATATTCAATAATTTTATAAGAAAGAATCATTTATTTGCCCTTATGGTTCATTATTGTACCAAGAATTAAATGAACTAATTTGAAAAGAATAATTCCAGCTTTTAATATTTTGAGTTTGACATGTTTATCAAATGTTCATACGCCATTGAAATCACATGGCTACACCTCAGGAAAAGAAAAAAATTGTACGAGGTCATTAAAATTCACAAAAGGCCAATGCACTTTCTAAAGTAACCTATTCTATGGCAGCAACTCACAAGAAGAATGACCTTTAAACATCAAGAATTGACAACTATTAGAAGGTACAGGATGGGAAAGGGAAATTTCATTTGGGAATGCATTTTTATGGATTTGATACAAAATTTTCCCTTCCTAGTAGAGGATACATCATCTACTCCAATTAAAATAACTGTTTTATAGTAATTTAAATTATGGCAATAGAAGGACCTGGGCATGTTTTTGAAATTAATTTTAATGGTACAGTTCAAATATACATAAAATGATCACATTCATCTTAGGGGATTTTTACCTGTATATGGCATGTCATGATCCCTCTTCTTTCCTATCTCTCCTGTTATGGTTTGCATCTAGATGCCCCTCCTTCAGCTTCGTGCAGTCACGGGGTAGCTAAATTTAGAATCTGTGATTGATTCATTGCCTAGCACTGAGATTCTGGGTATGAGTGAAACACTGCCTAGGACGATAGGCTACAAGGTAGAGCCTTCTACTACACTGCTCCCTTTTTGTTCTTGTTGCTTTTGCTGTCCTCCACCACCATGAACTGTTGCCCTCTTACATTCCACCCTGCCTTGAAACCAGCTGATTATGGACTGCAACTTCTACAACTTGTGAACTAAATAAGCTTTTCTTCCTTTAACCTTGGGTGTTGGGTGTTTTGTCTCAGAAATGAGAGGAAAGTAACTTAGACAGCAATTCAACTCCTCTTCTTATTTACAATAGATTTGCTTCTAGTTCATCCTTCTTTTCTTATTTTTTCCTTTTCCCTTCCTTCCTAGTCCCCTCTATTTCCCTAGTTCCCTTTTCCATTTCAACAGTTTCTTCATATTTCTTAATATCTATTATACATTTTGGTCTTTATCTACACTTTCAGCTTTTTACATCAGAGAGAAGATATACGTGTGTCTGTTTTATTTCATGTAAGAATATGTTCTCAAGGTGCATCCATTTACCTAGAAATAGCTCAAGTCCAGCTTGGTGTACCCTTTTTGGTATCTTCCGGAGATAATTGAAATCATCACAACACAGTGATATTTGCATACCCGTGTTTATAGCAGCACAGTTTCCAATAGATGAATGTTGAAAACAGCCCACATGACCATGAACTGATGAATGGAAAAATATGTGCTATTTTTATGCAATGGAGTACTACTCTGCAATGAAGAAGGATAAATTTGAGGGGATTGTCTAGTAATATTTTGATGGTTAAGAAAAGGCCAAGAAGAGAACCTGATTCACACTTAAAAAACAGAGCAGAAATCATCTTTTCTTTGGAATAGAATTCAAAGGCCAAATTCTACTAACTTTTATTGATAGCAATTTATTTTATAGTTGAAATTATATTGTAGTAAAAAAATTATATAGGAAAGATATAGTAGAGTTGATGCAAAATCTATAAACAATTTCCTTGAATTTTTAGTTTTTTATGTTTGTTTTAGTATTCTTTTTGTATTCTATTTCTTAGATTCATGGAATTAAAAGCAAGATTATGAGGAAAGAGACCCCTGAACCTGAAGTACTTCAGTGAATTCCTAAGGTTGCTATCAAAGAAAAATCCTATCCAGGAAGTTAAGCAAGCAAAGAAGAGTTTGTAATGGGGCAAACAAAATGAACTTATGTCTTATGAGCAACTAGATAAAGAAAC
>NW_004524715.1:4968587-4969612 GCF_000260255.1 Octodon degus
TAAAGAATATCAAATAGCCCTGAGCACATCTCATCAGCTACTTTTTTTGTGTTAGAAATTATCACTAGTGGAGATTCTTCTATGGAGTTTTTTCTTTCTCTGCCATAATTAAAAATAAGAAATGAAAATTCTTTAGTTACCAGTGAGAATGGAGGTAGTTATCTTTGGAAGGAAGGTGCATTCTCAGTCTTATCAAATGTATTTGTCACTGAAGTTATAATTAACCTTTTTGTCATATAAAATACAGTCAAAGGCAGCTTTTAGAATTGTTTAAAGGGAAAAAAGTAAGTAGAATGAAGAAGAAAATGGGGCCTGGAAAGCTAGGGTGAATTAAAAGTACAACTTTAGTGGACAATTACTAAAACCAAGACAAGTTTGCTCTGTGTTTTGGTCCTTTTTACAAGTTAATAAATAGTTCTCATATTGTCTTCCTATTTTCAAATGGAAAACTTATATTCAAACTTTGTAGTTTTAAAAAAGTTGTTTTCTAGAGTACTGAAGCTGCATTGTGCATAGCTCTAGAATTAATTTAATAAATTCCCATTTCCATTTAGGGTAACGGAGATAGAAAGCTGTACCATGTTTGTCTCAGGAAAAGAGATTTGCAAATTTCTCAAACTATTTTGTAATGATATAAATTTCAGTTCACCCATTGTAAGGAATATTCTGTATGTTGTTTAGAAACGTTATTAACCTATGGGTGGAACATTCTTTTTTTACTCAAAAAATATCTTTAAGATTTTGTGAATAGTAAATTGTATTATGAAAGAAGTAGACCTTTGAGAGAAAGATGTCTCTACTTAAGTGTATTAAAAAATAAGGGAACAAATATTCTTCAAAAAGAAATGTAATCATGAGATATATCAGTTCTAGCTGTAGTGGAATATGGGAAGCCTGTAACAGCTAAGTGATGAAAGGTATTGATTTCTTGTTGAAGAAGAAGAAACAGAAGCAGAAGCAGTGGAAGTGGAAGAGGAGGAGGAGGAGGGGGAGGAGGAGGAAGAGAAGAAGAAGGAGGAAGAGGA
>NW_004524715.1:4969712-4976795 GCF_000260255.1 Octodon degus
TCAAAGAAAAATCCTATCCAGGAAGTTAAGCAAGCAAAGAAGAGTTTGTAATGGGGCAAACAAAATGAACTTATGTCTTATGAGCAACTAGATAAAGAAACCATGGCATATGTAAACAATGGAATTTTTTTTATCTCTATGGAAGAATAAGATTATATCATTTATAGGACAATTAATGTCAGTTGGCATCACCATGCTGGACAAGATAAAGTTAATTTTTTATGATTTCTTTTATGTGCGACATCTCACATATAAATAAATCAATGAATAAAATAAAAGGATACTAGAAGCTAGATTGTTGGAGATAGGGAATTAGACCAGGGAAGAAAGAGGAAAATGAGGGTGTAAGGAGATAGCAAATGAGTAAGATACATTATGCACATATATAATTCTCCAAATGGAACAGCAATTTTCTGTAATTTAAAGATGTACAGATACAAACAAAAGTTAACCCACACCTCACACTCTACTTGATAGCTATTTACCTTCTTGAATTTATACTTTTCTATATATAATTCAAGTTAAAATAAAATTGTATATAATTGCACATAGCAAAACTGATAAAAAATGACTGAACTCAACTCTGCTGAATCAAAAGAAGGGAGAGTGTTGTATTCTGGTGAGACTATGTGAAAGTGTTGAAGGACAATGGAGAAGAGGTTGGTGGATGTGACTCCACCAGCATTCATGTTCGCTAATTGGCCATTATTCAAGTTAGATTCATATTCTCCAGAAGAGACTAGAGGGTAAGGCTGCTACTTTTTTTTAATGATTGCATTTCAAAGTAATGGTTTTTACATTATTTGGCAATGACATTCTTAGGCTGAGTGAGGAACTTCTCAGAGGCACAGTAAAAGAATTTAGTTTTAAGTTCACTAAAGGAAATACTTTCAGAAAATGGAGATGAGGGCACTACAGAAAGGAAGAAGCTCATCTCGAGATTATTATACAGGTAGAGAAAATGTTAAGTCTGTCTTCACAATTGCTTAGTAACATAAACAGCTTTTTTGCTTATAAGGAGCTAAGTCTAAAAGTCCTTTTAAACTGAAAAATATTTGTCTTATTTACTTTTCTTTCATTGCTGGGACAAAACACTGGACACACAAAATTAGGGAAAGAAAGGTTTCTTTAGCTCACAGTTAGTGGAGGTTTCAGTCCATACTCGACTGGATCCAAGGCAGAGTGGCACAGAAAGCAGGCATTCATCGCTATGTAAAACAGCAAAACAGCAAGAGTAAAAACAAGGAAGTAAAGGCCTAGGCTTAGGGAGAGGCAAGCCTCTCGCCTTTAGTTGAATTGCATTCAGGCTATCTGCCCTAGGATGGGTGTAGCACTCATACCCATAATCCCAGCAGCACCCACACCCATAATGCCAGCACTGGGTCGTGAACCAATCACAAACTCTAGAAGCCAGCCCTAGTGACTACAGGAGGCTTTGGGGAGGACACCTAGATATAAACCATAATATTTTAAACTAAAAACTGTGTTAAATATTCAGAGATTCCTGATCATCATAGCTGAGCTTTATTTACCTTAAACATTTCCAGTGTGCTTACAATAGCTTATGGTTGGGAAAGTCATCGCACATATTTTATAACAAAATATTGAATATATCATGTAATTTATTCAGCACTATACTAAAGGTGAGATGCTGTATTATTGGGTTTTTTTGTTTTTTCCTGGTGGAACCAGGGATTGAACTCAAGCCCTTGTGCTTGCCAGGGAAGCGCTTATTCCACTGAGCCCTCTCCCCGACCCTCTGTATTATTGTATGGCTATATTTTCTTTCTTTTCTTTTTGGCAGAATTGGGGATTGAACTCAGGCCCTTCCACTTGCCAGGGAAGTGCTTATTCTACTGAGCTATCTCCCCAGCCCCTGTATTTTCATATCATTATAAAATTCTAAAAAGTCATTAAGCAAAACAATCAAAAGTTTATGAACATTTGTATTTATTTATTTATTCATCCATTTATGTATTTGGTACAGGGTCTCACTACACAGCTCGGACTCATTGTGATCCTCCTGTTTTCAGCCTTCCCAGTACTAGAATTACAGGAGCATGCCACCACACCTGGACTCATTTTCTAGCTCAGCTCTGCGTGGCATGTGGGACCAGGGATCGAACATTGGTTTCTGTGCTTGCCAAAGCAGGTGCTTAGTCAGTTGAGGTATCTGTCCAGCCCTACCATTTGTATTTAAAATATTTGAGGAAAAAAAAAGCAATATCAAGTGCTACACTTAATATTGTTATTGTTTTGATTCAATTACTTCTACTATGAAATAGGCCATGGAAAAATTATAAGAATTTTAGTAGCAGTACACAGGAAAGGTTTGGATTTTTAGAATTACAACAAAGATGGAAGAGATACACACACACACATATACACACACAGAGATGGAAAAAGATAGTGAATGCTTACTTTAAAAAGTATTACATGGGGATGGGGAGATGGCTCAGTGGAATAAGCTCTTCCCTGGCAAGCTCAAGGACCTGAGTTAGATCCCTGGTTCCACCAAAAAAAAATTAATTAAAAAAAGTATTACAGTAAAAGACATATTCCATTAAATGCTCTCAGAATAATTCCCCTCACTTAAAACACTCTATCCTGTCATCTTGCCACTTTCTGAAGCCCTTCTGGAAGTCCTCTTTCCTGGGAATTTGCAGGAGGTATGGTCAAAAATCCTGTGATTGCTATTGCCATTCAATGGAAAGTTGGGCTTTGCAAAAACAGGATGTGACCTCATCCACATTATTCACCAGATCTGGCACGCTACTAATTATTACTGTTTCTCAAAGTCAAAACAATCATGAAAAGTAAATGTGTTCAACGGATTCAAGACATTGAGGCACCCACAACCTCTCAACTAATGCTATCCATGGAAGAGGATTTCTGAAACTACATTGGGAAGAGGACAAAAATGACAGCATAAATGTGTTGCAATGAAGGTAGAGAATATTTTAAGTGAGATTCATAACAATGCACCTGTTACAGTAATGATTTTTAAAGAATTTCAATATTGACTATAATTTTAGTTATATAAACATATATTTCATATATATATATATTTGCATTCTGTGTTTAACAAGAAGAAAATACTAATATTACAATTGCAGACCATGTTTGTGTAATGCAAAGCACTTTAAGTAAGTAGAAATTTTTTAAAGAATTATATTTACAGAATACTATTGAAGAGTTGTGTGGGAAGCTACTCCACTTAGGTTTTCTAACTTCATACACTGTGGCTTATGTAAAAGGTTGAGGAAAGTCAAAACTCTAAGTCTACTGAGGGGAGACAGGCAAGGACACAAGTGCCTCACGTATTTTGAGAGCTACAACATTGAGTTCTCTGCATTTGATTTTTAAATGTAACTTTTCAAGTTGAGTGACTTCCCTGCAATAAAATTATTCTTAACTTCCTAAAATTTTTACAAATTCTGTGTATTCAAAACTAGTATTAAATTTATATACAAACAGTCTCTGACTTAAAAATGAGTGTTTTAATGATTTTTAGGCTTTATAATGGTGAAAACGTGAGAGAGAGTGAATAGAAATTACATTGTATAGTTTGAATTTTGGTCTTTCCCAGAGATAAAATTATATGGTACAATACTCTGAACACAGGAGCTGTGAGAAACAGCGACCAGTCTTCCATTCAAGCAACAAGCTGAATAAACGATGCTGCACAGTGCACTATGGCCTGCTATAAGAACTCACTACCTTCCACAAGATGTACATGCTTTATGAAAAATAGGCTTCGGTAGTATAAGTGTTCTGAGTACACTGAAGTAAGGCTAGGTTGAACTCTTGCAGTCAGTGAATTATGCGGATTTAATACATTTTCAGCATAACATTCTCAAGCTAGGCTGTGTTCATGGGGACGTAACACCAATAAACATTGAAAAGCATCTCTACTCACTAATATAAATAACTTTCCAGTTCATTGAGAGTATAGTGTAGTATTAAGCAATCAGCGGTATAAATCACACAGTACATGAACTACAAAGGATATAGTTTTACCAATTTTAATAGATAAATAGGTGTTGTGGTAATAAAAATTAATAATACATTAACAAAAGAAGCGAAATTGACTTGGATGAATAATGATATGAAAAGAGGAAATAATAAAAGTCAATTATAAATAGCTCCTAATAGTCTGACTTTAAAAGGAGTTACTTAACCAGAGATTTAACTGTATGAGAAATTAAAGTTTTTTTTTTTTGTTTTGTTTTGTTTTTTTTTTTTTGCAGAACTGAGGATTGAATTCACACCTTGTGTTTGCTAGGGAAGCACTTATTCCGCTGAGCCACCTCCCCGCCCCAGAGAAATTAAAGTAGAGGGAGTCTATGCAGATGATGCAGGCATAATTGAATGTTGACTGGGAGAAACTAATAGAAAAAATCAAAATGTAGTGAGATATGTAAATACAAACAGTGCATGTTATATAGTGCATCATTTGTTTTTAATAGTAAACACTGTAAAAAATTAAAATTGATAGATATTTGATTAACAATTTCCTGAAGGAAAGAAGCAGAGTAGGAAAGAAACTTTATGACAATGCAGAAACTTAGAAAAATATACAGCAAATATTGGGAAATGGTTTAATAAAATTCAGTATCATTATTCAGAACTAAAATTACAGAAAAAAATGTTAACACCAATCTTCACAGTTGTCTTCTTTTCTTATTCCCAGCAGGGCTTAGCAACTGTCTTACTCGTCTACTGGGTATAACAAACTCTCTGGAAAGTTGCAGCTTAAAATAACGAACTACAGATATTTAGGGGCTCTTGGGTTATTCCTAGGGTTGTTGAACTCTGTGGCTATTGCTCAGGATCATTCAGGAAGTCAAGGTATGTTTTCTGAAGGCTTGACGAGTACTTTTACTCACAGGGCTCTAGCAGGGGTTTTGTAAAAATCTCTGAAGATCTTTCCACATGGGGGGTAGTTTTGGAGAAAGACCACCAGAGGTAGAGAAATGGATGATGGGAAACCACAATGACCTAACTTTGGAAATCTATCCAATTCCTTTCCATCTTCTGCTTTTTACTCAGATCAATCCTGATAGAGTATGGAATGAGACTGCCTATCAAGAGCAAGAAATCAATAGACCCGACTTGAGGTTGGCTATCACAGTAACCTGGAGACAGGAGAAGTCAAGTGCAGATGGGTGAATTGTTTTTCTAAGTGATTAGAAAGTAAAAATACTCAAAAATTGAATAGAGAATATTAACAAGACATTGGATAATGTGTGGGCATATAAAATTTGAACTATAAACAAAATAAATTATCTGTTGGGGAAAGCAGAAGAAAATACTACAGTTGGATAAAGGTGGAATTAAATGACTACAAATATATTTACCATTTCAAATTCTAGAATGAGGTAGAAGACACATGAATACCTTAAACAGCATGCAAAGAAGGATATTTGGAGATGATTGGAAAACAATTATAAGGTGAGGGTGGCAACTGTTCTGATATTGAAAAAGAATAGCCATCAGGAAAATTCTATTGTACTGGAAGTGACAACTCAACACAAATATGAAGAGAAGGTATTTTATTTTTTGTCAGCAGTGTGTTAAAATAACATGAACTCCTAATTCCTATGTAAGTGAAACTGCATTTAAAGAGAAGGATTTGGGCTGAGGATAAAGCTCAGCAGTATAAGCCTCTGCCTGGCAAGCACAAGTTCCTGAGTTCAATTCATGGTACCAATGACAGAGAGAGAGAGAGAGAGAGAGAGAGAGAGAGAGAGAGAGCTGTAGGCACAGTTTTAGTGTTCATTATATGTATAACTTAAAAATTCTTCACAGAAAGTAATTTCCTAATTAAAAAGCCATTTTTATAATAATAAAAAGGAAAACTAGGCAAGGTGGTACATGCCTATAATCCCAGCACTTGGGAGATTGAAGCAGGAGGAACATTGTGAGTTTGAGCTTGAGGCCAGCCTGAGCTGCATAGTGAAACTCTCTCTCAAAAGAGACAAAAATAAAATAATAATAATAGTAAATAAAGTAAGAGTCTTCACACTTAGGATAAATCATATCCCTAGAACTGGGCTTTCAGAGAGTACGTTCTGCAGAATTAGAACAAGATAGAAGCAAAGGCAGAGCACAAGAGCAAGACAGTGTTTGGTGCTGACTTAAAAGCTCCCATAGTGGAAATGTGCAGCAATATATAAGGTCAGGTGCAATCAATTAACTGGAAAATTAGAAGAGAATGCATTCCAATGTCCTACCTCTGCCCTGATGTCTTAGCGAGTGTAGGCTATGCAGGAACTCTTGTCTGAGATTCAGGATTCAGCTGTGCCCTTGGATGGAGGCATCTTCTAGAAAGTTCAAACGGAGAGTGGAGGCAAAAGCCCTGTGATTTGGGGATTTACGTAAAGATATCGCTTAATGTTTGTGGTGAGCTGTGGTAGTGGCGGTCTGCTGGATCATGGCACTCTCTGCAATGGATACAAAATTTATTTGAACAACCTGACATGATAATACCAACTACTTTTCTCCCCCCATCCCTGAACCTGGGATTGAACTCAGGCCTTTGCGCTTGCCAGGGAAGTGCTTATTCTACTGAGCCATCTCCCTGGCCTTGTAGTACTGATGATGCAATTTAAAAAGACAAAGATTTTCTTTTACTTTACCATGCTCAAGTTATATGCATTTGGAGAGTTTAACCATTGACTTCCATTGAGCTTGATTTATTTATCACATTATTAATTTTATTTGAAAGTGGTAATAGCAGTAAACACATGGAAAGAATTTATGAATTGTGTGCCTATTTTAAAGGATGATTCAGAAACAGAATACTTTATTATGATATTCATTCTATAGTAAGTCATTCACATGTTTGAAAACTAAATTTATTGAAAACAGAAAATGTTTAATTCCTATTTATATTTTTAATTCCTAATACAAAGCCTAGATAATCATACACCTAAATCACTAATGAAACACAGAATTATAGCATCTTATTCTAAATTTGAGTAAGTAAAACTATAGTTGAGCCTTCTACAATTGGTTACTGTTCAAAGATAGAGAGGAAAATAAACTATTGAGACTGTAGATTTGCCAACTCAGTATATA
>NW_004524715.1:4976970-4983310 GCF_000260255.1 Octodon degus
CCTTCAAAACCACCCACACTTTTTCAGAGACGGAGTTTATAAAACACAACTGCCAATCTTATTAGCATCATTTTGATTTTACCGATAATTACTTACATTCGTAAAATAACTAGGATACAGCAAAGCTGTATGGAAACATTCTAAATTTTTTGGGCTTATCACACTTCTAATTTTCTTCGTTTCATGAAATTTTCTTATGCCGCAAACATAAAGCCAATGTAAATTAGAGGCACGCTGGGTGCAGACTGTTTCAGGACTTGCGTCTTCAAACCTTTATGGTCACAACAACAAACTCAGACTTAGGAATTTTTTGAGGCCTCAGACTTTTTTTTGCCACCTTCAGCCTCTAGCTTCAAATTTCAATAGGAAAATAAAACCTATGAAATGAAAAGGAAAATCAATCTTCTTTTATTTGGGAACAAATTAAATTCTCCCTCCAAAGTAATGATTTTTACCTTAAAGCAGTGATAACTATCTTGCTGCTGTCAAGCCTCCTCACCTCCTTATCTCAGGACAGTTAACCTTAATAATCTCCTCACTTCCAAGCATTTCTGACTTTAGGCTCTTTAAGCGCTGCTGCAAGCTTGATCATTTATTTGTACTTGGCCTCTAATGGAGTTGGTGTTACTTTGCGGTTTGTGAATGGATTCTACTGAAATTGAGTTCTATGCTCTAGAACTATTTTTTTTCTAGACTTTAATATCTGTGTTAAATAGATTTTCATCCTGTTTTTGTATCTTTCTCTAATCAAAATGAAAGGAGGTTAAATTCTAATTATCTTGCCCTTTGGCCTTGTACCATTTGATTACACCAGTGAATGCGTTCATAAATATACAAATATACAAATAAAATGGCAAGATCTCTTCATGCCAAACCAAATACTTTTTTTCAGTGAAAAAATACTTTGATAGAATCTCAAGGTAAGTACTACACTGAGTCATTCTACAGAGTTCATAGCTCAATTTTTATCCTGCTCTTGTGTAATATTTCCAGCCATTAGATAATTATAGTATTGCTAAGTGCTGGATACTTACTATAGGACATATACTATTTTATAAGCAGTGATTCTGTAATTGTTGTATTTTAAAATGAGAAAAACTTCCATGTTTTTCCATGACTATCAAACTTTGTCATAATATCACTCGTTTTATGTAGGTATATTTAAAACTTATGTTTATTTTTATATAGGTAGGAAAAATGACTATACTGCATCTATGTATGTCTATATAGGTGTATTGACAAATCACTTTTAATCATCTTGTTTTCAAAAACAATGCCTTCTTTTATTGTTAAAAATCTATTTATTCATTTATTTGGTATAGGGTCTCACTACACAACTTATGCTTGTAGTGAGTGTGGTTCTGGGGAACAGAATGAAAGGAGGACAGGCAAGGAGAATTTTGTGTCAGTGTACCTTGAAGAAGCTCCAGCTGTTCTCTTCCTCTGAGCTCCAGTCTTCAGCAAGGGCAGCTGTTGTTTTCCAAGAAGAAGCTCTAGTTTTCACCCTCATCTTCAGCATCATACCCAGCCATTGGTACAAAGCAGGCTACGAGCTCTTTCTTCATCTTCTCTTGGCTAACCTCTCCTTGTTCTTGGTGTGGATTCTCTGGATGCCAGCATCGGCCTTTCAGCCTGGGGCACAGACCCTCCAGCCCTTGGACTTTCCAACAGGAACCCTTCAGTCTTCCATCACTCAGCCTCCTGATATGGACCTGCACAGGACGCTGTCCTGGGCTCCGGGGGAGTCCTTGACCTCCAGCGTGCAGACAGATCTCTTTCACTCCCAACTCGTACTGATGACTGAAGATTTCTTCTTCTCTTTTAATGGACAAGAGGACCTGGTAGGACAGAGTAGGATGCTAGGCATCAGCTGGACACAGCGAGACAGGTCATTATTAACACTAATTCCATTAATGTTATTTCATTAATGTTATCACTTGTGCTTTTTTAAGACCACACATTAGAGATTTCTCTGTCACTTCATGTTTCTTTATTTTTTCTTTTTAAGTTAATTAGCAATTCTTGGACTTCAATCAATTGGAGAGAAACATAACTTCCCGAATTGACTTTCTGTCTTAATTACATCTTCCACTGGCACTCATTACCATTTTGTATCCTATTTAATTCAATATCATCTCAAATGATCTCTTAATTATATATCTCTCTTCCCCAATCTTTCTTTTTTAAAAAATGCATTTAATACAAGTTCTGCAAGGTCTTACTACACAGAATACAATCTTTCTTAAACATGACAAAAACGTGTTTTACACAACATAGATCTGTTTTCATTCATTACTTTCTAATATTGTTTAATGATTTTTTTGGTTTTCAGCAATTTTCAACCAAACTATTTTGCCTTTCTAAAGAGAATAAAAGTTTTGAAAGACATTAAAAATGATACAGAATTTCAAAACAAGTTAATAGGAAATCAAGAATTGTTGTTACATTGTGTATTGTTATCTTCAAAGTACTTGTTCAGATTACCAAATATAGACATGCAAAACTGATTAAAACATTTAAGTATTAACTGTTCCCTTCAATAAATCAATAGAAATTAGTAGTACAACTATCTTAATTGTATCTATCTATCTATCTATCTATCTTTTCCCTTCTTCCTTTTTTTAATTCACTCTCTCATTCAATTGTTCTTTTGTTTTGAGCACTTTTTTTCCTTTCACAATATCTATTGTACCTTTTGGATCTTATTTACTCTTTCATTTTCTTATGATAGAGAGACAATATGATGTTCATTGTATCCATTTACCTGTAAAAGATTCTAGTTTATCTTTCTTTACATCTGAGTAATACTCTATTGTATAAATATACCACATCTTTTTATCCATTTCTCAGTTGATGGGCACCTGGGTTGTTTCCAAGGCAAGCTTGTGGTGGACCAAGAACATTTTTCCACTATTGGTGGGAGTGTAGAGTGTACAATCACTGGAAATAAATGCCTAAAAAAACCCTAAGATTATTTTTTAAAGCTCTAACATCTTTAGTATGGCTTAAAGTAGTATTTTCTACATTAACTCATTTTACAGTGAAAACTTGTATATACAGCTGTAGAGAAACCAGTGCACAGATAGCCCAAACGTTAAAAAAATGGTTGCAATTCAAGTCCATCAAGCTGCTTGAAAAAACAAAATTAGAAGTCCTATTCAACTCAGCTCTTCCTCTTCTTGGTATTTTTGCAGAAGCACCAAAAACGTCATAGCACAGCAATATACGTGCACCCATGATTATAGTAGATTTCTTTTCTTCTCTTTTCTTTTCTTTTCTTTTCTTTTCTTTTCTTTTCTTTTCTTCTTTCTTTCTTTCTTTCTTTATTTTTTTGATTGGGTACATTAGACTTTGCCCACAGAATATCACCAGTGATTTCCGCCTAATACACATAAATCCTTTATTTTTTCCCCAGAATTTCCCCCTTTCATTATTATTTGGAATTTGAATCTGGTGGAAATAGTACCTTTTCTCTAAAATCACATGCTAAACCTGAAAAGATAAATGAAAATTTTATCTTCTATGCTCTAATCGAGTGCAGCCTTTGAATTTACTCTGGTTCACACATGATGAGCAGAACCTAGGAACCTCGATTCTCTCCTCTGGAAAGTACTTGGAGTTTCTTCTTCACTCTTCTGCAAAAACACTGTACATTTTCAGGTAGCTATATTCCAAAGATTATAAAAGTATTTTTTTCTAAATTTTCTTTTTTTTATTATATTTCCCTTCATTCTTCTTAACCTCTTTACACTAAGAATACAAATAAATAAAACATCAGCTTATTTTATAAATAAAACACAGCATTTTTTAACATTTACCTGTTATCAAGACAGGTAATTTGTTGTCTTAAGAAATGGTACCCAGTATATGTAATGTAACATATAAAATCTTGAGATATGAATATATAATCTTATCAGAATTATCTAATACCATATGTACTATTCAAGAATCTCTGTATTATACATATATTTTTGTCTTTTGCCTTTATGTATGTTTTGATCAACTAGTAGTATTCCAGTAAGATTTTGATTTATATTATTAAACTGTATTAATGCTGTTTTTACTTCACTCTCCTTCTTTTAGTTACCTTATTTTATGTTTGTTTCTCTCTCTTTTTTAATTAGTATCATTCTGGGTCAATTAACACAGAGCAGTTTGAACTGTATGTCAGGAATTGTGTAAACTGTCTTTTCATGAAGGATTTCATTTAACCTAATAACAGAACAATGACAAAAGACATTATTTTGATTTCAAGGACAGATTTCCATGTGCTAAATTATTTTGAAATCAGTGATTTAAGGCAATATTAAAGGAAGACAAGTAAAACAGAAGCAATTTAGAAACCTGGCCTCAGCACTACCACCCCAGCCTTCCCACCAGAGCTGGTGTCTGGCAGCCCCTCCTCACCCTGAAGACTGTTAGGGAGGACTTCCTACCTGAGTTCCACTGAATCCAGCTGCCCATCCTAGACCTAAAAAAATCATGAAAATGTAACTACCACCACAATCTGAATAAGCCTGGGGAGCACTACCCTGTGTCAGTCCACCGTTTAGAGAGACTTGCACAGCTTGACCTGCACTCATCATCATTGAATGTTTCCTGCATTGTGGTTTGCCACCCTCTCCTACATGAGGTGGAAGCCACACTGAACCCACATAGCAGGAGCTTTCATGAGTCTACACTGCCCTTACACTGCCCTGAGAGCCTTGCTGTCCTGCACCCTGCCCACCTACCATCACTGCAAAAAGTGACAAAAGGAAAGAACAAAAGGCCATCTCAGACCTCTAGCTCACCCAAAACAAGTCCAGGAGAGAAGGTCATACAAGAACTTGGAAGTCACACATCTGAAATTTCTGAAATGATAGCACCTGAAGTAAAGAAACAACTCCCTCAGGCTATGGAAGAAATCAAATCAGAAATAATCTGTCATGTAAAAAAGGAAATGACAACCACCATGAAAGAATTGCTTGATGAATCTAAGGAAAACACAGATAAAAAATAGAAAAGAATAGGAAAATGTTGGAAACATTGAATGATCAGTGCAAGAAAGAATTAAAATGTATGAAATAGATTCCAACTTATATCCAGGCGATTCAGAATTCACAGATAAAAAATAGAAAAGAATAGGAAAATGTTGGAAACATTGAATGATCAGTGCAAGAAAGAATTAAAATGTATGAAATAGATTTCAACTTATATCCAGGCGATTCAGAATTCCACTGAAAGCTGGCAAAAACCCTTAAAGGAAACAGAAGATAGAATTTCAGACCTTGAAGATAGCTTTGCAGCTAGTGAATATGACAATAAACAACCTTAAAAATATCAAGAAACAGGGAAATAATGCAATAGCTGCAAGATGATGCAAAAATAATATAAGACTGATAGATATCAACAAAACAACTGGCAATAACACAGAAGACATAAAAGAGTGTTCGCAACAGCAGTAGTAGAAAATTTCCCAAGCATGAGAAATGAATGTAATATATACACAATTGAAACATATAAAACTCCAGCGAGACATAATCAAAATAAATCATCATCCAGACAAATCATTGTCAAGATCCCAGAAATTGAGCTAAAAACCAGAATATTAAAAGCTGTTAGAGAGAACAAACAAATTTCACCTATCATGGAAAGCCCATAAGAATCATGGCAGAATTCTCAACACTGACTATGAAATCAAGAAGAATTTGAAGTGAGATATTCGAAGTCTTGAAAGAAAACAACTTTCACTCCAGATTCATGTGCCCCTGTAAAATCACTATCAAATTTAATGGAGAGATTTATATACTTCCATGACACAGGACAACTGAAGATATTCATGACAACCAAAGCAGCCCTACAAAGAGTATTGAGAGATATTTTGGAATGAGAAAAAGATGACCACAACTTCACAAACAACAGGAGAGAAGTACAAAGCAGAGCAAATATGTAAGCAAAGGGAAAAATAGGGATCATGCAGTAGGAAATAAAACATTAAGATAAGTCAATGCATATCAGTTATAACTATGAACATAAACAGCCTCAATTTACCAATCAAAAGAAGCAGACTGGCAGAAGGGATCAAGAAACAAAAATCCTACAATATGCCGCATCCCAGAAACACATTTAACTCAAAAAGGAATTTATAGACTGAATGTTCAGGGATGGAGAACTATACTCCACGTGACAGAAACTCAGAAAAAAGTAGGGCTAGCTACTCTAGCTGCTGACAATGTGAGCTTCAAACCAAGTGTGATTTAAAAAGAAAGAAGTTCACTAAATATTTGTTAGGGGAAAACTACTAGAAGAAGAGATAACAGTTATAAAAATATATACAGCCAATGTAGGAGCATTCAAA
>NW_004524715.1:4989760-4990876 GCF_000260255.1 Octodon degus
GACCTACACTTTTCTTCCCAACAGTGTCAGAATACACATTTTTCTCAGCTGCACCCAGGATGTTCTCCAAAAGTGATCATGTACTAGCACATAGAACATGATCAATAAGTGCAAAGGAATCAAAATTATCTCGTGCATCTTATCTGACCATAGTGAAATGAAAGTGTAAATTACTGACAAAATAAACTGCAAAACTCTATAAACACATGGAAACTAAAAATACCCTACTGAACAATAAATGGCTCATGGATTATATTTATAAATATCTACAATCTAATGAAAATGCAGATGCAACTTACTGGACTTGATAGGATGGAATAAAAACTATCTTAAGATGGAAAATTATAATGATAGATTCTCACATAGGAAAAACAGAATGAGGGTCAGTGAGATACCTCAATCATCTAAAGCACCTTATTAAGCAAGCTTATGCAAGTGCACAGGGACAGCAGTTTGATCCCCAACACCAACTGCTGCACATGCCCTTCCCTAAGGGTGGGCTGGGCTGTCCACAGAAGAGAGAGAGAGAGAGAGAGAGAGAGAGAGAGAGAGAGAGAGAGGCAGAACAGAAACAGAATGAGCTCAACTGAACAATCTTATGCTTTAACTAGAAAAGGAAGAGCAAGTCAAGTCCAAAGCTAAAAGGAAGTAGGAAATTATAAAGATCAGATCAGAATAAACACAATGGAGACGAAGAAAATCTTACAAACAAACAGTCAAAGAGATGGGCTTTTTTGAAAGAATAAATAAAACTGATAAATCTCTATCCAACCTCATTAAAAAAAGACAGAAAAAATGAAAGTCATGCAATGAGGAATAAATACAGTGAAATCACTGTCGACCCTATAGAAATTAAGATTACCAATACTTATTTCCAAAATTTTTACTCTCAAATAATGCAAAATACAGAATAAATGTATAGATGCCTAGATACATATGAAATACCAAAACTGATTCAAGAGCATATAAAAATTCTGAATGACCAAATATTAGTCAATGAGAGTGACAATGTAATAAAATTATAGCAACAAACAACAGCCCAGGTTGATGGATTCACAGCTGAATTCTACAAGAAATTTAGGGAGGACCTAATGCCAACACTTCTCAAACTTTTCA
>NW_004524715.1:4991851-4992641 GCF_000260255.1 Octodon degus
TGTTAGAAGTTATTGACTTGAGCCTTTTACAACTCAGTATATTCATATGGCATTACTTTTTGTATCTAGTGGTTATACTTTCCTGCTGGATGTTAAGGCCAAGTTAAAGCAAGACCTGTAACTAAAAATGTAACTTTTGTATCTGACGAGTTCAGTCAAATCTCTGCAGGATTTACCCTGGAACCATGTACAACACATTGTAAGTCTTTTGTCAGTGTCAGCCATCTAGAAGAGTCATGACCATTGCTTGAACCAATTTGCTCTCTGTGAAAACCTGAGAGAAGTTTTTTTCTCTCTAGGTAATGCTCCTTAGGCACACTATGCATGGTCAATCACTTTCCTCTGTGATTCCATAATTTCCTTGGTCAGAAAATTTGGGACACCACTTAGTTACAGTACATCACAGAACAGATTCTCTTAGGTCCTGAATCCTCACTGAGCTTAATGGGCTAGGACCAAAATATTAGCTATCCTTAAAGCCACTCTTTTTCTCTAATTTTTGGTCTGTAATCTTTAGTTGTTAAATATCCAGAAGAGAAGCTTAATTATATTATTACCCTGTCACAGAGTCAGTTGAGATTAACATCACTATCTGAATATCAAATGTCTTAGACATAACATGAAATTATTATTTTCCAACAACCATGGATATTCTAAACATTAGATCACTATAGAAATTGAAAAAAAAATTACAGATTTTTACACAGAAATTTAGAAATCAAACCATATATAAATTTGTAGCAGGACAATCCTATGACTTTTTTTCTTGTCTCTTGCTTTATTAACTTTT
>NW_004524715.1:4998275-4998905 GCF_000260255.1 Octodon degus
CTGGCTTTCTTGATGAACTTGGCTATTCTCTTCAGAGGAGGACCATGTTGCTGAGAACGGCTATGATTCACTTTGAGAGGACTTTGGTGTTTGAGCATTGCTTTCTGATTCCAGAGGGGAAGATGGTGCATTGTTTTGTATCCTGGAGAAGCTTGTCATTCCAGCTTTCCTGATTTATCCTGGGCTATTCTCATCATCAGAGAAGCTTGGGTCTTTGCTGTCACAGAGGATGACTGTGGTACTTTTGCAGGGAGCTCTAGGCCTTACTTTGAGCTTCCTTACTTTCTCAATAAAAAGAGAATTTGGATTTGGATTTGGCTCCAGTACAGATCATTTAGCCTGCTGGCATGGATCCTTCATCCCACTCGCACAGACTTTCTAGCTTCCTCTGCTGGCCTTGAGGATTTCCCAGTACAGATTATGAAAAAGGCCTGTTTGAGATGTTGTAGTGGGCTTTTGGCCTCTTGTTGCACTTGTGGGAGGCACTGTCATAGGCTCTAGGTCTTCAGCTGGACTCACGCAGGATATTGCTGTGAGATCCAGGGCCTCAGCTGGATTCTTTTGTTCTTTAGTGAATGGAAACATTTCCTGCACTCTCTTTGTATATGACTCTTTGGGTGACTATTAAAA
>NW_004524715.1:4999310-5000670 GCF_000260255.1 Octodon degus
TATTTATTTTTTGAGGGAGGGTCTCACTATGTAGCTCATGTTGGCCTTAACCTTATAGCATTCCTCCTGCCTCAGCCTCCCGAGTGCTGGGGTTACTGTTGTGTGGTGCCATGCATGGCTAAATTTCATTATTGCTATCCTGATATTACAATTTAAATTTTAGGATTTAAAACAATCTGTACTAAACATTTAAACAAACTGTTATACAAATCTGCAAAATGTTCACACATTATGTAAATAATTTCCGATTATGCCTACCACTTCCAATTCCCTGATATAAAGTCATACTTTTATTCTGGTGAAAAAAAAAGAATAACAACAGAGGAAAAGAAAGTGTGCAAAAGAACACACTCTAAGTAAAAAAGAACAACAAAACACACACTCTAAAAATTAAAACGTGAAACATTCTGTCCTACAGACACAATTTGTATTGTTTTGGTTGCCAGATTTGTAGATGTGAATGGAAATCTGGATTTGATCTATTTTTCAACTAGAGAAAACAAAGTATTTAAAGACAGAGAAACTATGCCACCTGGACCCTGAGAACTGGTGTTTCTCACAAACTCTGTGGTAAACCCTGGGAAAACCTGCAAGGGATCCCAGAGCTTAGCAGGGAAGACAAGGGCCTCGCAGCAAATCAGCAGGAAGCAGGTGGCTCTGTTTGCGCTGAGATTCGCTGATGGAGTCTGCAGCCACAGTACAGAGAACTCTTATCCTGGGCCGTCTTCCAGACGGGAGTGAGGAGGTGAAGGACTCACTGAGCTTTTGAGATGGCCACATGACTTACAGTTTCCACTCTATGCATAAACAGCTTTACTCTATGCTGTGAAGGTTTCCTAGCGTACTCCGTAGGATGCGAAGTATAATGTAATAAAATGTCCTTATAAGAACGTGAATAGCAGATGACTTTTAATGCCAGGGATAATAGATCAAATATCATCAATAATCTTTAGTAAGTTTTTAAAAATGAAACAGAAAACAGTAGCTGAGACAAATATGATTTTTTTTCCTTCACTTAATGGAACCTAGGAGGATATGCTAGTTAGATAAAATCAAACATTATTTCTAATTTATTACTACCTTCCCTCTGATATATAGGCCAGGAATAAATTCTTACTGTCACGAATAAATCAACAATAGTGGGAAACAGTATAAAAAGCCAATATCATATTTCTCAAAGAATGCTTTCTTTTAATATGATACTATTAATCCTGAGCATTGCTGTCTAACTTGTCAAAAAGAAAAAAAATACTACATCTTCTTCACTGTGAGGACAGGAACTGTCCCCTGCAAATTTCCTTATGTAAACAAATAATGAATAGCTGTTTCAAAATTTACATTGCAATTTTTTGTAAAAAAA
>NW_004524715.1:5001363-5002316 GCF_000260255.1 Octodon degus
GAAAAGGCATGGTAGAACATGGACCCTCAGTTTGTAGCATCTGGGCAACAAAGCAGGAGAAAAAGATCAGCCAGGCTGCAGACCAGGAACCACATCCCCATACTCAAATCCTGCTTCCATGTCCCACCCCAAAACTCTAGAAGTGAGCAGTACCAGTCCCTGGGGCAGATCCGAAATCAGTCCAATTGACACTGTACTTTATGCTACATTGTACTTCACTGTTATTTTTCTTAACCCTGTCATGAAGCTTCCCTGTTGGAGGCTATACTTTCTTACTCTATACAGTAAAGATATTGAACTAAATAAATGTCTGAGTTCTCTTTCGTGTCTGGCCCTACATGATTGTGGATGTTACATCATGGTTCTGAATGGACTGAGATGGGCTTGCGGCACATTCTTACTGAATGTTCTGTGGATAAGCATGGCTAAAAGCTGATTCAGGAGCTAAGTGTAAAGTGATCTTTGTTTCGAGGAGGCATTTTATTTCCATTTAATAGCACAAGGAAAATTTTTTTCAAAGAAATGTATTCTGTAAAGCTTCTTCATAATACATGTTTAAATGTTTGTCACACATCATCTTCTTTATATCATTTGAGAGAAGTTTATCTAGAATTTGTGATTTACTTGAGTAATATTCAGTAAAGAAGACTAATGGAAAAGTGTTTCCACATGAATTGTTACAACCAGATTTAGTGCAAGTGATGGCCCAGAAAGTCATGATTATTATCATCTAAAAGAATAAATATTATAGGTTAAATGTTACTGATGCCTAATATATACAAAATACAGAAGCATTTTATAGGTATTTTATGTTAAAATAAAATATTTTAGAAGGAACATTTGTCAATATTGTTTTAAGTCATTAACTGAGATTTTACAAGCTTCAGAAAGTCTTGTGTGTATAACAGGTATGTATAGACAAAACACATTGTTCTTCTCAACAATAAACTGTT
>NW_004524715.1:5004681-5005682 GCF_000260255.1 Octodon degus
AAAGACAAGGAAATGAGCAATATTTGAGAGAGGGTAAGTAAAAGGGATGTTTCAACAGTTTGGGTGAGAAGTTAATATGGCTTGGGTTATAGTAGAGATGCCAGGGAGACAGATCAGTGTCTTAAGCATCTGCCTGGCAACTGCAAGGTCCTGAATTCAATCCCATCATTAAAAAATAATGATAAATTTATTTGTGCCATCATGTTAAATATTCTACATATTACACATGAGTATATGATACATATGAAATGTCTAGATAATTAAAATTATGACTTGGAATTTCAGGAGAGAAAAGAGAACATATGACTCTGTCTATCACTGGCACTTAAAGAGTAGTTGAAATTCTGCCTGTATGGTTTCCTTTCAGCAGAAAATGTATAGAGTGACAAGAATCAAAAAGTAAATGGGACTCTTTTTAAAATCACACTGTGAAAGGAAATCTTGGCTTAGGATAATAAACCAAAATGGTTTAAGGGAAGAAGGGAAAATGCTGTCATGTATGCTATGGAAGATAATTTTAAGAAAGGAAATAATGAGGAAAGCCACTGTCTTTATAGGGACTCAATGAAAAACAAGATACAAGATTTTCAAGTAGTACTCACGCTGTTCATGGGGTTCAGAAATGAACACAACTGGCATAACTCTGCAACAGATGAGCTATATTTTCTTGGGAAAATTGCTTATCGCTTCTACATCATCTTTTCCTTTTGCAAAATAGGATAATGATTCATATATTATGTCTTTTTATGAGCACAAGTTAAATCCTGAAGTTAATACTAGTCATATTGTGAATAGTTGGAAAAATTACTAGTTTATATTGGGAAATATTCACCAGAGTAAGATACAGAGCAAGTCACTCTAGTAGCCTGATATGAACAAGATAGTCACAATGGTTTCAATAAGTATAAAAATAAGGCATTTATTCTAATAAAACAGATAATGGCTACATTTTTATTAGTACTAGTCCTACCGATGTTCTTCCATCAGCAAATAATAACTAT
>NW_004524715.1:5007007-5008809 GCF_000260255.1 Octodon degus
TTTAATCTTCAGTAGCTCAGCAACTTCAATGTAATTTAATTATTGAATTAACATAAATTCTTATAAATTGTCCTACTTGTTGTCTGGCATTGAAAAGTTTCTTGCCACCTCTGTTTCTTGGGATTTAATAATCTCTAAAATACATAAATTTAATTGTGCTGTGATTAGAATTGCAAACAATAGTGAACATTAGCTATGATATAACTATGATTATTCCTGCCATTTCTACAGCTTTTTGTATACATTGTTAGCAGCCTTCTCTTTCCTACCAAGAAGGTGGCCATACTATGTTTATGGAGTCCAGCCGCAGTTCATAGAGCCATATCAAAATTATATATAGGTACTGGGAAGATGGCTTGGTAGTCTAAGCTTCTGCTTGGAAAGCACAAGGACCTGGGTCAAGCCCCAGTACCCACATGATGTCCTGTACCCAGAATCCTCTGTGGCCATGTTCGCACATACCTATAATCCCAGTGCTGGGGAGGCTGAGACAGAAGGATCACTATGCAATGAGACCCTATACCAAATAAAATCATACATAAAAATACATCCTGGTAACTTTATGTAAGGCGATAAAATTAGATAATTTTTAGAAATATTTACAAAATCTGTTACTTAAAATTCAATACCATATTTATATAAATCTATAGTAAAAAGCTCATTGTTTATTTGAGCTATGATTTTTGGTGTTATCCTTTAAAATTAAATGTTAATTTATAGCATATATAGAGAGATTCCACCAAAAAATGTATACACTCTTCAGAAAATAGAAATAGCATGATTTTTTTTTCTACAGTGTTAACCTCCTAGGAAGCTGCCCTACTATTAGAGTTCTTGGAGGATGTCATATATTGCCTCAAATCCACTACAGTGCCAGCGCTTAGAGAAGAAATGAAAATACATGTTCAGCAATCTCAGTGACCAAGGTTACCCAAGATGCAGCTCACCATACTAGTGTAAATATCTACAAGCTCATGACCATCACTTCGAGCACCTCTTGTAACTTTAGAGGCTAAAGGAAAGGTAACTTGCATTAACCTCATAATATCTCAATACATTTAGAATTAAAATATTTTCAAAAGCTTTTGTTTTCTTGAAGTATGTGTATTTTTTCTGTCTTTCTCTCTCATTCCATATATCATTATATTAGACTTTTGATATAGAAAGAAGTAAAAGAAATTTAAAATATACTTGTAGCATCAAACTATTTTCTAAAAACACTGATCATTAAAAAGTTTAACTGATGGTTTGTGAAAACTTTTGTATACTTGTATTGTTTTTCTATGACGAACATAGCAACTTTGCTTGGATTCAGTTAATATTTCACACTTTTCAATTAAAAATAACATTTTAAAAGCCTTTTATTTGAGCAAAGGGAATGCAATAAAGTGTTTTTATTCTTTAGCTTAAAGGCAGGTTATTCTGCTTGCTTAAATTGTTCAATCATTCTTTAGAACCATCCGGCATTCTGCCTGTTTCTTCTGCCTAAAACAAGCAGTCAATTTTAATTAACTTGGTGCACAGAAGTCTATGGCATGTGTGGAAACTGGGCACCCAGCCAATCCTCAAAACACCACTGATCAATTTGCCTAGAAAGAAGGAAAGAAATATAAGACATTGCCTTGGAAGAGCTTCTGAATGTTATTCTAAAACTGAACAGCTGGAAATCCAAAATTAAAATTCAAAACCAATTTTAGCTCAGGTAAAGTGTGATACTTGTTTAAAAATTATAAACTTAGTAAATACTTGAAACTTTTTGACAGTGAATAAATTTTGGGTGAATAAAATTTCAGTTGTCATTA
>NW_004524715.1:5010814-5012110 GCF_000260255.1 Octodon degus
AGCCCCTTCTAATGCATTTTTTAATTAGTCATATAGCTTAATAGGATGCTTAAAGGTCAATCTTGACTTTCAGCGTATTAATGAAGGTGTTTAGTTCTTCAGATAACTTCTAGTTGAATTTTTGTGAAGAGACTGGTACTGTGAAACTCTTATTTCATTGCTTAGTTCACTGTGTTCAGTCCTTGTTATACCTCAGTAATAATCCCTATTGTTTAAATTCGCCTCTCCCAACATGCATTAATGAATGTGCTTATGCACACATACTCACACATATATTTGCAATTTTTCTGTGAGAATGTAAAATATATTTTGATATTTCTTATAGGGAAAGGTGGAATATTTTTGAGTATTAAATGTAAGATATGGATAGACTCAGTGAAGAAGTTAAAATATTTTAGGTATGAACCTATGCATGAGCTAAATCACAATTTCTTTTTGTATTTTAGGGAAGGATCTACAGGGTGTTCAGGGTCTCACTACTAAATCAGACTTGTAGTATACAGCCTGTTTACAGCCTCCCAAGAGCTGGGATTACAGATGCGCACCACCATGCCCAGTCTCATTTGCCCTCTCA
This sequence comes from Octodon degus, assembly GCF_000260255.1. Classification (NCBI taxonomy): domain Eukaryota; kingdom Metazoa; phylum Chordata; class Mammalia; order Rodentia; family Octodontidae; genus Octodon; species Octodon degus. The sequence continues at coordinate 5,011,389 of NW_004524715.1, forward strand.
GCACACCCCCAGGGGTGGAGCTGACATGGCAGGCCCAGAGATTGAACCCCTGGCCCCTGCTCCTGCTTGCAAGTGCTTTAATCTGGTAAGCTATTCACAACTTGGAACAGAATATGTTCTTTTCTTTTTTTTGTCCCAGTAGTAATTTCTTTCTGTATTCTAAATGTGAATATTTTCTGATCTATTAGGCAGCAATGTTCTCAATTCTTCTCTTTAATCTTATTTTGCTCTTTGTACTACAGCTAGTACTACTATTATAATACTGTGTCTCTCTTTTCTGCTATTCTTTTCCATAATATATGGCTGGAATGATTTACAGAAATTATACTCATATTAAATAACATTTTTGTTGCATCTTGTAATGTAGGTTAGGTGCTCAATTTATACTTGTTGGAAGATTTGATAATTTAAAAACATGTATCTTATGAATATTATTTAATATATATATGGTGTAGGGTCCCCTTATGCAGCTCAGACTTGTAGACTTGATCCACTTGTCTCAGCCTCCCCAGTGCTGAGATTACAGGTGTGCATCACCATGCTCGGTTTCAATGGCTTGCACAGTGTGCATGTGCTTCCAGGGCCGGCATGACATGCAGTACAGGGAACCTAACTTGGTCCTTCCTCTTGCCAGGTAGGCACTTAGACCACCAAACTATCTTCCCAGCCCCATGAATATTATTTAGAGTATCTATTATATTATGAAATATGGTCACTGACTA
>NW_004524715.1:5012555-5029684 GCF_000260255.1 Octodon degus
CAAAACCTAGTGGAAGAAAAGTAGGTAGAAATCTTGAAGACATATATGTAGTAGGAGAGCTCATGAACAAAAATCAAACTCCATGGGAAATACTTCAAAGAATCATCAATTGGATCTCATTTTCTTGAAAAATTTTACACATTTGAACATTTTTCTCTCTTAATTTTGATTTTTATTTTCTTTCTATCAAATGTTGAATGATTTTTAAATTATTTGAAATTCCTTTTAAACTGTAACTTTGGTTTTATATTAAGCTTTGGCAATTACATTAGGGTTTGTTATTATAAAAAATTGCTTTGTAGTGTTTTCCATTTAATACATTTTTCCTTAGTACATACTTTCCATTGTTCATGTTCTCTAGCATAATTTCTTCATAATTTTAATAGATACTTCACATTTATATATTCATATTTATTAACTCATCTGATAATTTATATATAACTAATATTTGCTACATAGCCAACACTATACAAGAGTCTCAAAATATTAAAGTGAATAACTCATAGAACTTATCACCAAAAGTTTGATTGATTAAAGAAGATAAGAAAAGACAGAAGTATAGCTCTTTGTTTCTACAACCAACAGAATTGTGTACTCCAACTAGAGCCATAATTATAGCAATAAAATGCTCTATATTAGTTTTTATCCAACAATTATTGAAAGGCTATTCTCTTATGAAAGTATTTTAAGGAAGGTTTAGGGATTTGTTTATGTGGACTCCTGAGTTTAATTAAACAAAACTGAATTAAAATGGTCCTTTTAATCCTTACTGTGTGCTTTGGGTGTTTACACATGCTGAGGAGCATCAGATGCATGCATGTAGAAGACTGTGCAAGCTGATGGTGAGCACACACATGATTCCATGCAGCAGTTGCTTGTACTGCAATTATGTTTGTATCTAGTGGAAGCACTTATTAGCGAGCCCCTGCTACTTTTCTGCTCTTACATTTAGGAAAAGAAAGAGGATAATAGTGACAAGAAACCAAGATTTGAAGTACAGTAAAAAGTGCAAATTTTCCCATGTCTAAATATAAAAGGCAATAAATATTTTTCTTCATTTTCCTGGGCGTCACCTTGTTCATCTATAAAATAAGTATGCCTCCATTGCAGTGTTGCTACACAGGCTAATGATGATATATTTGTTACTGCAAATACTTAATTCTAATTTTTTTAAACTCCAGGATTACAGAGCTTAGTTTCTTTGGTCAAGTACTTATATTATGTGGGCTCAGTAAATAAGCTCCACAAGTCTAAATCTTTAGAACCTCCCACTTTTAAGGCCTTATGCATCAGGCCTTGAAGCAGGATAGAAATTTTCTATTTTATAACTTGTCGTTCTTCACTGTTATCTTTGTAATTTTAAATGTTTAAAGGCTAAAGACAAAAGTGAAATTATATTGATTTCATTTTGGACAGTACACGATATGAAGCAACTCTGTTAGTTTAATTAGCAAGGAAAGAGATAGAAATCAATGTAACTTGGATCAGGCTTCTTTGGTGGAGAAGCCCTTTTCTTAAAAATTATAATTAAAATGGGCATATTATGTCCATTCTATGAAGCCGATGATACTTGCAAAGTGTCCTACAATATTTTGGGTGCAACACTGTGAGACCTTCTCTTTTTTATCTTAAATCTAAGAGTTTCCTTGCTTTGAAGCCCAATTTATTACAGAAATAATAATTTCTAAAATAGCAAGTTTGGACTGCTTCATCAAATTTCAAAATTTACAGTACGATACAGAAAAGACCACATGCCACGTACACACTAGTGTGTGTTTAAGGTTAGAAAAGCCCTAAAAGTTTCATATGGTTATTGGTGGGGCTTTTTCAGCAGTGGCTAAATCTAGAGTGTCTGATTGATTTATGGTGTAATGTTAGAATTGAGGGTGCTAGGATTAAGGGTGGGTGATTACTAAATCATTCTTCTGATTGGCTTGGTACACCCTAATCCCAGGAGCCTCGATACAATATAAAGGATAGAGAGTCTTGCTCCCTCTTGTTCTTTTTGCTCTTGTCTGCCTGCGATGAACTGTTCCCTGCCATGCTACTCTGCCTTGGAGCTAGCTGATTATGGACTGAAACCTTTACAAACTATGAACTAAATAAACCTTTTTTCCTTTAACTTTAGGTGCCGGTATTTTTTTTTTTCAATTATAAGAGAGAAGTAATTAAAAGAGTGTATTACATTATAAAGGAGGAATAATAAGTCTAAGGAACCCAAATCTCTTATAATGTATAATAAGCCGGCTTGTGCTTTTATATAGAGACTCACTTTAATACATTGTGCTATAAGAAACCTTGCTGTATTTGCCAGTTTTCCTGTTGCTGGGACAGAGAGTCTCATAACTAGAAAGGGAGAAATAGTTCTAATGGGCCACGGTTTTAGAGGCTTCCGTCTGTAGTCCACAGGTTCCAAAGAGGGAGAATCAGGGCCAAAGGTGTGATGGAGCAACATTATTCACCTCACGCCTTTGAGAAAGAGAGCGTGAGAAAAGACCACCAGGGAAAACCATCCACTCACACATCTCCTCCTTCCCCCACCTGCTCAGCATCTGAACTTAGTCAAATTGACGATTAAGATTTACTGTGTGGTGCATTTCCCTGGGCTCTCCAGGGAGGCACTGTCTTCTGTTTCCCAGAGTAACTGATTATGCTAGCAATTTGTTATCGCATTATCCTTAACGAGATGATGAAGGAGAAGTGCCTTGCGCACAAGGCGGGCGAAAGTGCAACCGACCACTGGAGACTGACCAACTCCTTGAATATAATCTAACTCTTTAACTTCCTCAGTAACTAAAGCAATTATACTCATGTATTTATATGTTTATCCATAAATAAATGAAATCCACCAAGCACAATATTTTATGAGGTTTGTTGAAAGCTCCGAGTACAAAATGTATCTCTCTTGAAGTCTTAAATCCTTTCGGGTGGATTTATAACATTTTCTTTTACATCCTTTCCTCCTATATCTCCATCCTACTGAAAGAAAAAAAAATTACGTACTACTTTCTCTGTGAAAAATTTGTACAGCTTACATGTTATTTCCATTTCACATCACAATCAAAGAAATTGTCATGTAATTATGATGTAATAGTTCCTGTATTTCAAGTAATTATTGGTGTTGATTCACACTTGTGGACGTACTTCTGGTTTCTATACATAGACTCTGCTTTGTGATAGTGTATTGATTTTATTTCTAATTCATGTTTCAATGGCAAATAAGCAGCTACAATCCAAATATCTGTTTTTATTCTTGTTTTAAGCCAGTAAAAACTTCAGGGTATAGCATATAAAACTAAGGAGAGGGAACAGCACCTCTAGTTGCTGGAGGGTGCGCGTAGCACTCTTGTTTAAGGCCTGAATGCCTATAATCATAATTAGAGCAGCATGTCTACAGCAGCAGCATGCAGTGCTGGCTCATGGGTAAAAGTGGGCGGGGCTGAGAGGAGGCAATGGTTTTGTCTGAGTGTGGTATTTTCTCTCATATTCTCTTAGTGTGAATGGTAATTTACTAACTGGAAACAGCTGCAGAATAAACCTCTGCCCTTCCTTATTATAAACCATTCACATTCACATTTTGTCATTAGAAATGTGAATAGGTACTCAAAGAAAAAAATGGATTCAACAATAGAAGGAGATCTTTGGAGAAAGAAAAGAAAACAAAAATGTATGAGCCTTTGTTATGTCCAAAATTAAACTGGCTTGCCAACTGGAAGTGAGGAAAACATATCTGTTACTTACTGATCTGTGTGGAAATAATTTTTTTTTTCAAGGCTAGCAAAAAGAAAAAAAAATTAACTAATTAGCTCTCTAGATAATACAAAATGTAGAAATACTTTCTACAGTATACTGGAAAAAACGATAACAATATCCTACCCAAGTTTGTGTGTATCTAATTCTTAACTCCAATTAATCCAATAACAATCATTTAATATATCTAATGTCATGTGTGAAGTATAGTTCGAAAATCTAAATTCACTTAGAAATGTGCTATTTGAAAAATTATTTTCAGATAAAGATAAAATACATTTTAAACCAAATTCCAAACCTTCATGTAGTGTGTGTATTGAAGAAAAGGAAGTTAAATTTATTTGAAAGTCATACCTTATATTCGTATTTATTTCATTCACATAAACACGAATTAAAATCTTCCTCTTACAAAATTATGTAACAGGAAATTGCCCGCATACTTGAAATCTTTGCAAGGCTATCTGCATACCCCACTGAATCTCTTTACACAGTAGACAAAAAAATGGGGAATACTTTTCCTTTACAATATATTCTGGCTCTGGAATATTTCTATTTAGAGACTGGCACATTCCAACAACAACAACAAAAAAAAAAAAAAGAGTGAAAAAGGAAACACATTGGAAAAAATTTCACTGCTCTCTCAAACTTGGAAACACACAAAAGAAGTATTTTTTCAATGTGTGTGTTGGGCACAGCTCAACTATCAGCAACCTGAGCAGTTTGGCTGTGCACTTCAGTGTGACAAAATCAGCCCTAGTACAAAGGTGTTTGTTGACTTATGCGAATGAATGTCCTCCTTTTTCCACACTTTGCTGTCCGCGGAGGTTAAATTGTAATGATCACACCATGCAAGTATTTGTGTGTGAGAAATATAAACTGAGAATTTTAACATTCACTTTATGTAACAACATTGTTTATTAATAGATTACATCATTAGTGACAAATTTAGGGTCCACGTCACGAGTATCTGGGTAAACAAGAAAATTTATATTCGTGAAATCTTGGTAAGTTTGGAGCTTGACATGAAATCTTATTTAAATAGTACTTCTCAGGTAAAATAGAATTTCTACTGCCATCTTTGTGTAGAATATGACTTACATCGAAAGCAACTGTAGGTAGGAGAACCATTCTGTTATTTTTATGCTTCAAAAAATAGCTTAACTATTATGTCTCTTTTAAATAACAGCAATATGCAAATTACAAATCCATTGATTTTTCTTGCATTCGAAGTTCTATTTCATAATAGTAATCCAGAAATAATACTACCTCACTGTGTAAAAGCAATGAGAAATGTAATAGCTATTAAGGAGGATTTTAGTGCCAGTGAGATAGCCCAGGTGACTGTGTTGCCTGCTTAGACAAGCTTAGGCAACACAGGGACCAAAGTTCAATCTCTGGCACCCATGCTACACCAGCCCTGCCCCCAGGATGTACTGAGTTGGTGACCCAGCCTGGGTGAGATGGTGCATGCCTGTAATCCCAGCGCTTGGAGGCTGAAAACGGGATGATCACTACGAGTCTGAGCTTTGTACTGAGACACTGTAACAACCAAATACATTAAAATAAACTGTAAATTTATACAGTGCATTAACACTGAAGGTATAGGCTAGATGTTTCCTAAGAATTCATTGTTGAATGATGCTTGGATTTGCATTACTTTATGTTTAAAATAATAAATCAGTGAAGCCATAATATAACTCATCCTCCAAAGAATTTTGAGATACCATTTTCATGAGTTCCTTCTCTTTTATTCTATTTTCTTCTATTTATTTAGCAATGAAAAACTTACTTACACTAAACTCTCTAGACAAGGGAAACATAATAACACATAAGTTTCTGCCCTCTTCAGCCACAACTAAGTCAGATCAGAATCAGTTATGGTGCATGATGGACAGGTTCACTTTGATTTTGGTTTTCACATATTACTGGTGAGGATTACAATGGAATTAATAGAATCCTGTCCTTTTCTTAGTACCCTTTCCACCTCTATAACTCCTAATCTTGGTGTAGAGAAAGTGATCTGTGAAGTACTATGAAATACCTTTAAGAAATATATGTGTATTTATGATGAAAACAAGAAAGAGATCTGTCCTAAAAAATTCTGGAATACACAACACCATACCACAGTCATCTGTAGCTGCTCTGTGTATACTACATGCTTAGGACTTATTTTTCTGACATCACTGAGATGAGAGATAATTGTTCTTGGTTTTACAGTTGCCTGTATGGAGTAACTTTGAAAATCAGTGAAGACTTTCAGGTATGATCACAAAACGCAGATCTGGAAAACTCAGAGACCAGCCATCACACGTAGTACTCCAGCTAGGCATATTATACCAAAAAGGAAAAAATCATAATTAAAAGCACATGATGAAGCACATCAGAGGATTAAAAGTATGCTGTGTCTTAACATTAAATAAATAATAAAAAGTAACAGGACCTTCTCATTGACAATCATGCAAACAGTATAGTCACAAAAATTATTCTTCAAACAGAAAAGAGGTTTTTTTCTGCACATCTCCCCAGAACAAACAGAAAACATTCATTGCGAACAGATCTATGAAGGGAATGTCAAAAGACATTTTTTTGGGGGTGCTAAGGCTTATATCTAGATGTCTTCCCAAAGCTTCAGGAGTCATAGGCGTGGCTGTTGAGAAGTGGCTGGATCTAGGGTGCGTGGTGTTACCTTCAAGGGTGTCATGCTGCCTACACAACTACTTTGAAGATAACATCACGCAATACAGCAGGCATTGTTGATTTCCTATTACTTTGGTTACTGGAAATTTGCATCATTTTAAGTTTTTTTATTACTATTATGTATTCTTTAAAAACTGAAAAAAGGAAAAACTAGAAAATATAATGTAAAAAATAATTGCTGTGTTAAGTTAGTATTAAGGCTGCTCCACTATGATGTGCGTGCTACCCACGCTAATGGTGGGCAGCCTGGAAAGGATATAAGAGACTGGAAGGGTCTCTAATTGTTGCTTGTGGCTTGATGTTTCTTCACTACTTTGCTGCCTTCTGGTTGTCATGCACTGCTTCCTCTGTGCAGTGTCCCTCTGCCTTAGAGTCCACCAACTTGGAACTGAAACCATCATAAAATGTAAGCCAAGTAATCCTGCCCACCTTTAACTTGGGTTGCAAATGTTTTGTCTCATTGGTGAGAAAAGTGAGACAAGAGTTAAGGAAAATGATATTTGTAAGAAACAAAACTTAGACTTAAAAATGTTCGGTGGAGGAAGAAACAATAAAATAAGATATTTTATCTTATGTTCCATAAAAACCAGCAGTATTGTAAATTCAGTAATTGCAACAATATATTAGTATCTATTGCATGTACACAGATAAAATTCCTAATAGCAATATCAGGAATAAATTTAAAAAACTGAAAATACAGTTACAATGTAATGACACATGAATCTATGTTAGTTAAAGTTTGAGTTTAGAGTTCTTAAAGTATCTGTTCAAACTCCAGCCACTATCATATGCAATTAAATATAGAAGTATTGCTGTTATTATAAAAAGGTGATTATAAAATAAAATCACATAAAATTTTCAAATCAAAACCAGGTAAGGAAAAGGAGAAATAAAAGATACAGAGAAGATAAACAATTTATATTAAATAGTATAAACAATGATGAACATTAATACTATATTATCTATAATTACAATAAATATGAATAGATATAGCAATGAAAAGAGTGGATTCAAAAATCTTAAAATACATATATTATTTCTAATAGATTCATTTTAAATATCAACATCTGCCCTGTTAACACTAGTTGAAAATAGCTGAAGTAGCTTCATTAATTTCAGAAAAAGTTTATTTAAAAAATTAATTTCAAAACATAGATGTTTATACTAACAATTACAGTTAACACTAACAACTAATTTTCCAAGAAGACAAAACAATCCTAGTTAATTGATTGTGTCAACTTGAGTAAGTAACAAACAACTAAACTGCCTCAGCAGTTCTGCATGTGGAAGACCCACTTTAGGGAGGACGATTGCTAGGATATTATAAAAGAAAAACAGAGAAAGAAGGTTTGCTACCATTCTTCACAAGAGGAGCTGGGGTCTTCATTTGCACGTGGATAGCACCTTCTGGCTTCCAGTGCTGGTTCTTCAGCCTTCTGGTGCAAATCCTTTGACTGCCTGAGAAGGACTCGTATAGGACACTCTGTAAGCCTGAAGACTTACCTCCTCCAGCCCTCCACAGCTGAGAGTGTGGCAACCATTGTCAGCCAAACTTGTAAACTCCTATGTATTTATATATCTTGATTATATGTTTTTCTAGTAAGCACTGACTCAAACAATTTCCAAACGTGTTTTTAACTATCAAGCCAATGTTAAAGTATTTGTAACCCTGAAAAAATTGCAAGGAGAAATATACACAGCTATAGCTGGAGAATTTAACATTCTTCTTTCAGTTACAGATAGTCGAAGTGGAGGGAATTCAGCTCAGGCTTAAGTATTTCTATCAATACTGTCTAACTGGCATTTGCAGAATACCTCATTCAGAAAATTTTACCCCTCCAAAATTATGAAATTGTTCTTTTGAAATTCAGTCAGTCTTTAGCCAAGATAGAGTACATGTTTGCCACACTATACATTTTAATAAACGGTTGTATCACAAGGTACATTTTTAAACTATAATGAAATTAAGATAAAATCAATATACTTGTAAATTGGTGAAAGAAGTCTCGAGAAAAATTTTAAAATATGTCAAACCAAAATAAGCCCATTTTTAAAATTAACTTTTTTATATTATAAAAATACGTATTTATGGTGTATGGTGTGCTAATTCAATACATATATACAGTTCATGGTGATTCATTTGGAGTAATTAGAATTTCCCTGTTCAAAGCACTTATTTACTTTTTAATATTCAAACACATGAGCTGCATCTTTTGAAGCTACTATATCTTTCCTACGAATAGGAGGCAACACTTTCTTGTCTCTAGGCATCAATATATTACAAAGAATTTTATCAGAATTAATCACTGATACATATTGCTCCATAAAAATCTGTTGATCTTTGAACGAATGTGTCATTTTACTGACATGACAATGATTCTGTGTATGACTACTAAAATGTAAGTTAGTTAACATTTGTTAAGATTTGAAATTTCTTTAGCCCCCTACTGGGGTGTTTGTAAAAAATAAAAACATACATTACTGCAAAAATTTTGACTGAAGAAAAACATTCTGTAAAGCTATTTATTACATCCTCAATGTCATGCAGACACAGCTGGAAAATAAGTATCAGCGTATAATAATTTTTAAGTAAAATGTATAATCTTGTTCAAATTATTACATGTGCCTAACATTTCCTAGTGGAGAACCTGTGTAAGTAGATAGCCAACCAGTACATTCAGCAAAGTGCTCCAAGCAGATGTGAACCTCTCTTATGTATTAGCAAGAATAGCTGAATGAGTATAATTTAGATTTATGAACAAATTTGTATTTATTTAAATTTCATTGTATAAACCAATTGTAACACAATGATTGTACCCTTTTTGAAAAAACATTATCAAAGTGTCCAATGACTTTCTTCTTGTGGACACTACTTGGATCCTTAGAATTCTTAAACATGGCCTATAATTAACCCCCAAAACTCAAAACTAACAGTATTCTAGGAATCTCTAGATCATTGTGGAAAATTTGAACTTCTCTAGCAAAAAGTGACACTCATTTATACAGATGTATCTCTTTGATATGAAAGAATACAATTCAGAAATAGACAGTATGAATATTTTTCTAAAATTAATGTTCATATTTTCTGTTTCTATGATATTTTTAGCCATAGCTTTTCTTGATCTATTAAGAAAATATTTAAATATGCAATTATGGAACACAAAACTACAGATAAATACTTTAAAATATAGTTATCTCACTGGGAATAAATATCAACAGAAGCAGGTTATTCCTTGAAACTTCCATAGAATCAGTAAAGGTCATTCCATTAGCCACAGCCACCTCACCCTCTTGAAGTAGATTCTTTGTAGCATGGCATAGATATCATTTGTCACTGAACACACAACCTTTGGATTAAGGAAAATGGACATGCTGGTCATCATAGCGGAGCAAGCCACATAAGACTCTTAGTGTAACAATATTCTTTTTTTGTGTGTGAGTCCCACAGTAATGGTGCAGAGGACCTCAGATAGATGCTACCAGACAGTTGCTATGTCATTGCTAGGTAAGGTTGATCTAGGGATTGCACAACCTTTCTGGCATCAGAAAGAAATCCTCATGGTTGCTGGCATCAAATGATACATGGAGAAAGAGTGTGTGCTGTGCTTAAGGTGTTTCATTTTGAAACACCTGGAAAAAAATATTTAACACACAAGGCACATGGTCTCCACTAAAAGACACCACTTACACTTATTTTTGCCCTGAGTCAAGTTTTCACACATAGAGTTCATCATTATTTTGAACAAATGAAGCTGGGCAAGTTCCATAGAATTTGTCCAATGCATCATTTACTTGATGTTTCTCTCGAAAGTACTTCAAGAACAAGCTTGCCATGTGAGCTTCAGTTGTGTTTCTTAAACTCTAAATCATGCAGTGTCCAACCCTTAATTCAGAGACCTGACATGGGACCTAAATTGAGTCCATTACCCATTAGGAACTGAATCAGAAGGTTGAACTTAACTTACTAGTGTTTGCTGTTACTTCCAAGAAGTAAAGAGGAAAGACATCAAAAAATTCCTCATTATTATATGATAAATTCCCTTTTGATTAACTCCAAATCAGGTGAATTGAGATTTTAAGTGCATCTAAAAATTCCTTGAGCTTTGCCACTCACTATAAGTTAATGACAGGAAAGAAGTATTTTGTGTTCATTCATGCGGAGGAGGTTACAAAAGGTATACACTACAGAATGAGGCCCATTTTAAATATATCCTGTGGAATACATACATATATATATATATAATTGGTAGGTCCTGATACTTAGGCTTTGTATGCTCAATAGTTATAAATTTACAAACTTACAAATTTTTGTAGAAGAGTTTTTATAAAGCTTACTAGACTTCTCACAAAGGGTATTTTGGCTATGTAAAGATTTCACTGAGAAATATGTTAGTAGTGGTACAAATGATTATAATTTTACTGATAAGATTGTGATGTAGGATTTTAAAATCTTAATTAAATAGGGAAGGGTTAAAAACAGTGATATACCGTTAAAAACTTACACGTTGCTGAGACTTAGAAAACCAGAATATTAAATCAGAGGTGTGAGAGAGTTTTAAACAAAAAATGGATAGAAGTCACTTTACTGAAGAAAGCAAACTGGTCAAGCAATGGCCGTGACTTATCCACGTGGCTGACACTGACAAAGGATTTACAAACTGTGGTACACAGTTTCAGGATAAATCTTGAGGGGATTTGACTGACCTTGTCAGATACCAAAGTCACATTTCTCATTATATAGGTCTTGCTTTATCTTGGTCTTAACCATCCAAGTCTAAAAATGAAGTATAAAAAGTAAAGCCATATTAATATGCATATTAATATGCTGAGCTGTAAAAGGCTCAAGTCAACATGTCAACAACTTCTGACATTGCCAGTTCTGTGGATAACCCACTACTATTATGGGCTGCTGGACTATATTGGATTATCTTGCTGAATTCACTCACCTACAATATTTAAATGACAATGGAATACCCATCTCTGGCAAAACTAAACAAAAAAGGGGATACAAATGAAGGACCATTTTGTACCTGTGTATTCAAAATAGTTAGGATAGATATACAGCTACTTTCTCCTAATTCAATGAATAGAAAGATTTGTACTAATAGTGTTTGTGCACAGCATGTCAAGTCTGCTCTTGTACTATGAATAACCACTAAGAAAACAACAATATGCAATATATTAATTACTGAAACTGTCCTACTAATCAGTTTTGAAGCGGTGGCACTGCTACTTGTTTCTCAATAAAATTACTTTAAAAAATAAGGGAAAAAGCCCTCAGGATATAAAGAGGAAATAACCCTAACAAATTCCATTCTTAAATTAATTAACTTCCTAAGAGCTGACATAATTTATATGTCAGCGACCATCTAAAGGTAAAAGCATAGGAATTAGAAGGGTTTTGATTCTAAAAATTTTGGTTTTCAGAGTTAATAAAACATGTACTATATAAAATAATGTTGAATGAGCTGTGCCGATGATGTTCTGACTTCAGTTGCTAATTTCGCAGGTGCTTTGGGCTCGCAGTCTTGGTCAAAGAGTAAGGGACTCCATCAGGTGATGGCCTTTGTCTTGGTAGCCTGAGGTTGTGCAGGGCCTCAGATAAAAAGGAAAGAGAGCAGGGGTGTGTGTGTGTGTGTGTGTGTGTGTGTGTGTGTGTGTGTGTGTGCTCACGTGCGCACACATACATTTCCTCTGTTCTTTTTCTTTTCTTGTGAAGACATTAGGACTCAATAATGGGCTTTTCACTCTGTTGCCCTTTGATAATTCTGATGATCTGCCAAACACTTAACAGCAGGACACCAAAATTTGATTAAGTTTCTTTCTTCTCTTTCATTACCTCAAAATGAAGATTACATTTCACCACATAAACCATTAGCAAACACACTTCATCCATGCTCAAATCACAGCATTAATAGCCCATGAAAATATCTTTAACATATAATTACATAATTCAAAGAATTTACTCCAAAAATATTATAAGAATAAGTCGTATGAACATCTTACAAAATTATTTTCACCTCCTTATGTATCTAATATCTCAACCATCCATACCAGTGCAGCTACTATAAGTGGAAGACTATATTTTCCTTGGGAGTCTACATTTTCACTACAGAAACATGTACTGGCTGCTCTTGCAACTTTAGCCATGAAAGTAATGAGACATCATAAACCCTTAGTATGAATTTTTGATGCAATTTCTGGAATGAAAACAAATTCTTTGTCTTGGGGCCTATTACAGCAAGGGTGATATTGGTGGATTTGACAAAGATTGAATAGATGCTTTTATAAAATGAAATATTTTTCTTTTCTTTGCAAACATACAGCTTGACTACATTTGTCATTCTCCCTTGCAGCAGAATATGGTCAATCCTTAATCAATAGAATATGTACCAGAGTGCAGAAGTACATGTACCACTTGGCAATCAAACTTCTTCCATAAAATTTTCCTCAAAAGTACTTTTTATTTCTATTCTCAGTAGACTAAATAAGTGGAAAAGATTATAAGAACCCACAGAAAAATGATACCATAGGTTAAAGGAATTTATTTTTAAATACTTCATTTAAAATATAAAGAACTTTATTGACAAAAAATTGTTTTATGCTATTGAGATTCCAGAGTTTGTATGTTCTAGTCAGTAGCTTTTAGTGTCATTTATCTACTTATGTGACACAGAAGTTGATATTAGAAATGAGGAATTTCCATGCACAGATGCATAGATTATGAGCTAAAAGAACAGAGAGAGAGAGAGAGAGAGAGAGAGAGAGAGAGAGAGAGAGAGAGAGAGCGCTAATGAATAAATCACACATTCACATATACGTACATGATACATATGTATATAAGTAAAATGATGGTTGTAGTACAAAAATCACAGCAATTTCCCCTTCATATGTTACTGTTGGTGACAGACAATATATCCAGAGAGCAGTGGAAGAGGAGGAGAATTTCTCTGGGAAAATTAGGTCAAAATAAAAACAGTGCTTTCCATTCTAGAAATGGAGGCTGTCACACTGCTAGGTAAGCTAACTTGTGTCATTGCTTTAGGTCAGTACTATGCGTTCCTATCTACATTCCTAAATTTTCTCTTCTTCCTCTTCTCATCTCATCTCATCTCATCTCATCTCATCTCATCTCATCTCTTCTCTTCTCTTCTCTTCTCTTCTCTTCTCTTCTCTTCTCTTCTCTTCTCTTCACTCTCTTCTCTTCTCCTCCTCTCCTCATCTTTTCCTTTCCCTTCTCTTCCTTCCCTTTCCATCCACCCATACCCTCCACTCCTTGTTCTCACTTTTTTTTCTTTTTTCTTTTTCTTTTCCTATTAACTATCTTTTCATTATGAGGTTTCTAAAACTGCATTGTATGAGAGGCGGAAGCAAGAGGATCCTATGTAAGGTCAGCCTGGGCAACAAAGTGGGAGTCTCTTGGAAGGAAGGAAGCAGGGAGTGTAGGGGGAGGGAAGAAATGAAAGAAAGAAGGAAAATGGAGAGAGAGAGCGGGAAGGAAGAAGAGAGGGACAGAAGAAAAGGGAGAGGGAGTGAACACGGGCTGGGATGTAACTCCTGCCTTCAATTTGGAGGTTTCTTAGCAAGTGAAACACACACCCAGAAGTTGACCTGACCTTTCCACTTCTATTTCATCAAGAGATGAACATATGTCTCTCTAAAGAGATGTATCAACATTAAGAAATTCAGTACTCTCTATCATAGACTATAAGAATCAAGTATGACACCTATATGTAAGTACAAAATTAAAAAAGGAATTAAAATGAGCTTCTAAACAATTTTAAAGTGGTCAGTTGAGTCCAGGCTGGAAACTTGTTTTTCTGCCCATGCAATGGCAACATAATAAGAATGCACAGATGGAAATTGAGGATCAGACCTGTTACTTATCACAACTCGAAAGAGGATTGATGTAGTCAAAACTTGCAAATTCATAGGCTTCCATCATTGTTACACTGCACTTGTCTTCTGGAGTGAGCTGGACAGGTTCTTTAGTAAACTGCAGATCAAAGCTTTCCAACCCAAATTCCCCAGAAGTATTTGGCCTAAAGGGAGGTATCACATGTTTTTGTGTCACCAGGTCCCAGTCCAGAGAATGAGTGGTTCTGACTGTCCTCAAAACCTGTGTCACCATGACAACCCAGTCTTTCCTTTTGATCTTTCTTCAGCAAACCCAGCAGGACAGATAAAGTGGTGTGAGAATAGTGTTTTCCAAAATAAGCAAAAAAAAAGATGGGTGATTGCCTTTTTATGGGGGACATCAGGGCTCTCAGTGATAGGAAAGGGAGACTTTTCGGCCATCATCTCATACATGCTCACTCCAAGACTCCACCAATCCACACCGAAACCATAATCTTCATCTCTGAATCATTTCAGGAGCCAGGTAATTAGGTGTTCCACAAAATGTGCCTGTCACATCTCCTGGCCTGAGTCCTTACAAATGCAGTAGTCAGTGAGTTTGTTGTGGCCTTCAGAATCAAGTAATAAGTTGTCCAATTTCATGTGTCTGTAGAGGACCCCTTGCTGGTGAAATTAGTTGAGGGCTAAGCTGATCTCTCTAGCGTAAAACTTGGCATGTGGCTCAGGAAGTATTTCGTAGTGCTGCATGGGCAAGATCAGATCTCCTCCACTTCCATAGTTTAAGACAAAAAATATTGGGTTTCATGTGAAAGAAAGAATGCATCCCAACAAGGAAAGGATAACTTGATATCTGCTTCAATACATGCTGTTCTGTCTTTATCTGAAGACAGTTGGCATGGTCTTTCTTCATCACTTTCATTGCAAACATTTGATCCGTGTCTTTCAGTTGAACCAAGAACACATTAGCACAACTTCCTCTACCTATCACCTGGAGGATATTAAAGTCCAGGGGACCCAGCTAACTGGAGTTTGGCCACATGCCCTGGTGTTCTTTATCTCCTAGATTTTAGCAAGTTGTTCCAAAGTGTAGTGACTTGAAAGATGAGCCTGGCTTAGGGTCCGTGTGGGGTCTGAAGCCGTGGGTGGTTGATTCATCAGTGTCACTGGGTCTGGTGGCGAGAAATGCTGCCTGTACTCAGTTGTGACCAGTGTGTGGCATCTCTTGTGCACCAAGATCTTACAGTCAATGCATTTGTACACCAGGCGTCCCAATCCCTCTACATGGTCTGTGCAGATGGCACAGAGAGCATGCCTGCAGAAATGTTTGGCCTGAAACATGTGGCCATTGGTACAATAAAACTTTCTCCAGAGGCCTGCAGCCCTGTGGTGGGCAGTTTGACCTTCTAGACAAGGCACCTTAGGCTGTTCTGATGCAGGCTGCAATGCATGGAATGAGAGTTTGTTCTCTCACTCAGATAGTGAAAAAGGTTCTTCTTTTGCCCACTTAGGTGACAGAGTGTGTGGGTCGCCCTCCTCCTCAACCCATGCTTTGGCGGAAAGCTCTTTACTCTCCAAACAGTACACATCTCTGTCTTCATCTCTGAGGCCCACAAGGGACATGGACTTCCCTGAACATGATGTGGTGATGTCTGTGCACATATTCAGGGGCTCTTGGTTTGAGCTGTGGCTTCTGGAGGTGCTGCGGAGGGAGGGACTGTAGTGGTGTTCACCATCCAGGCAAACTGGCATGAAAAGCTCCGGGAGTGAGTATGCCCTGACTGCCTGCCCTGACCTCACAGGCCGAAGCTCGGTGTAGCTCCCTGTGAAGTACTTTCTATAGGTGGCCTGGTCAGGATGGATGAACACTAGGTGGGGTGGAGCTCAGGGTAGCTTCCTGTGAAGTGCTTTTCTTTGTTGACCGGGTCAGGGCCGGTGGAGGCTGAGCTCATCACTGTGTCTGGGAGCCTGGTGATTGCGACTTCTTTCTCCCAGCATGGACTTCTTTGGCTCCCCAGCATTTTTGTGTTTGGTTCTGGGGAGATCCATCCAGAGCTCCTGTGAGTCTCTGGGCCTTGCAAGACTTGCCCTGAGGTCTTATGCTTTGTGATGCTGTTGATATTTGGGCTTGGGCAGACTTCACACAGGTCAGTTGTATTTTCTACATCAGTGGGCGTTAGTCCTGGGGGATGCTGTCTGTAGGGAATCCGTGACAGTTGAGGAGCTTCTGCATCATTGCCTGTGGCATCTGGATAGAATCAACAGTCTCAGTCGTTCATGAAGACGTTCCCTGCCTGGGGTCCTGGGGCTGCGGCATTGGGAACTACAGAAGCAGTTCAGCATGATAGCTGCTGACTGTCTCCAGCCAAGTGAGCTCAGGAGAGGCTGCTACTGCACTGTGACACCCTCACCAGGGTTCCAAATTTTGTTTGCGCAGGTTTGCCAAGAAAGTGAGGTTGGGTCTTAGGGCTTCATTACCACAGCACCCTGTTTCCTGTGGTCCATCTTTTTCTTTTATGATTTTTATCTAAGTATACAGGTATTTATTTTTATCTAAGTATATAGGAATCTTTTTATCTGTAAACCATCGATATATTAGATTTTTACTTCTGCTTTCCTAAGCTTGTACCTTATGTCTTCACAATGAACTACAGGGACATCTTCACACTGTATTTTTTCAGATCCAGACTAAGCATCTCCCTAAGTCATAGAACTGGTAAGGATTCTCTCTGCTTCACTATTTTCTGGCCTCAGCTTCCAGGAGTGGTGGGATTACAGGCACACACCATCTTACCAAATTCAGGGTGCTATTTAAAAATAGGAAAGGT
>NW_004524715.1:5030284-5032668 GCF_000260255.1 Octodon degus
GCCAGTGATATAGTTCAGAGGCACAGCATCTAATGAAAAGTGTTTCTTTTAATGTATAACTTCTGGAGTAGCAATGGTGAATCCAAAGCACATGTGGCTTTGAGGGGCATATGGATGATTCATAACTCTTTAGCTAATAAAACTACTATCAAAATACAGTATTGAGTATCTGACCCACTGTGATTGCCTAAAAAACAACATCTACCTGGCATGGCCCAACACAACTAGCCTTAGCTGAACATTACCAAGGTGATGACCAAGGTCACACAGAAGATGACAAATATTAATGGACATGAAAAAATCTAATATAAACACCACAATCTTTAAAGGAGACCTTAACACCCCTCATCCCAAAAAGATAGGTCAAACAGACAAAAAATTAGCAAAGAAGTAGCAGAGTGGAACCAGACATTTAAATAAATGGACTTAGTGGACATTTGCAGAGCTTTCCAGCTAACCACATCTGAATATACATTCCTTTCAGCTGCACATGAGACATTTTCTAAACTAGACCACATACTAGTCCATAAGTCATGCTTCAGTATATACAGGAAAACAGAAATTATCCCATGTATATTATCTGACCACAGTGCAAAGAAACTGAAAATAAATGACCAAAGAAACCACAAAAAACCATAAATGCATGGAAATTAAATAACACCATCCTCAGCAACCAAAGAATTACAAATGAAGTTAAACAACACCTGCAATTCAATGGAAATTCAAGCACAACTTATCGGAGCAGTTCTTAGAGGGAAATTTATAGTGGAGAATTCATACATTAGGAAAACAGAACAGGAGCCAATAAATACCCTAATGCTATACTTTCAGCATCTAGAAAAATAAGAGCAAACCAAATTCCACAGACTTTATGCAAATTCAAAAGATCATCAATAGCTACTTTGAAAATCTTTACTCTTACAGAATTGAAGACGCAGAAGAAATGGACAAATCACTAGAAAAGTACAAATTACCAAAACTGAATCAAGAGGATATAAGAACTCTCAATAACTCAATAACAGCCAATGAAATGAAAAATGTAAAAAACTTACTGACAAAGAAAAGTCCAGATCCTGATGGATTCACAGCTGAAGTCTACAAGAAATTTACAGAAGATATAATCCCAGTACTCCTCTAACTCTTCAATGCAATTGAAAAAGAAACACTTCTCACAAAATCACTCCAGGTGGGAAGTATTATACTGATCGCAAAACCAAAGATACAGCTGAAAAAGAGACTACAGGCCAATCTCCCTCATGAATATAGCTGGAAAAATCCTAGAAAATAGAACACAGCATATCTTCATGAAGATTATCCACCATGAAGAGGTAGGATATATGCCAGGGAAGCAAGGATGGTTTAATATTTGCAAATCTATACATGTAATACACTATATCCGTAGAGTCAAATGTGTAAATCACATGATCATCTCAGGGATGCAGAAAAAGACTGACAAAGTCCAATGCTCATTCGTGATCAAAACCTTACAGAAAACTGGAATAGATGACTTCTACCTCAATCTAATGAAAGCCATCTATGACAATCTAAATGGAAAAACAATTCTAAATGGAGAAAAACTGAAATCTTTTAGGTGCGGATCAGGTTCAAGACAAGAATGTCCTCTATCACCACTCCTATTACATACAGCTATGGAATCATTAGCTAGACACTTTAGAAAAGAGAGAAATAAAAGGAATAAGAAATGGTAGAGAAGTTAAACTAACTTTATATGCAGATTACATGATACTCTACTTGCAAGACCCAAAAACATCCACCAGGAAGTTACTAGAATTAATAAACAAATTCAGTAGCATAGCAGAATACAAAGTCAATACCCAAGTCAATAATATTCCTCTACACAGATAACAAACACACTGAGAGAGAAATTACAAAAACAATACCATTTACAATACCACCATGAGAAATGAAACACTTAGGAAGTAGTCCAAAGAAGTAAAATTTCTATTCAATGAAAATTATAGTACTCTGAAAAAAATATTGCAAAGGGTTTCAGAAAATGGAAAGGTATTCCTTGCTACTGGATAGGAAGAACCAACATTGTAAAGATGACCATACTCTCAAAATTTTTCCACAGACTCAATGCAATCCCTATCAAAATACCACCAACATACATCACAACCTAGAGAAATCATTCCTAAAATTTATTTGGAACCAGAAAGACACAGAATAGCAAAGATAATCCTGGACAACAAAGGCAAAGCAATTGTGGACTTAAAATTATACTATGAAGCTACTGTGATAAAATCAGTATGATTTTGGCAAAAAATATAATCAAGGACAAATAGAATAGATTAGAAGATGCAGATACAACTACAAACACACTCAGCAATCTTATCTTTGACAAAGGGGCCAAACATGTTTAT
>NW_004524715.1:5033828-5035281 GCF_000260255.1 Octodon degus
AATATCAGCAGTTGTTGACCTGAGTCCCCTACAGCTCAACATAACAGCATGGCTTTATTTCTTGTACTTCATTTTTATATTTTTCTGCTGAATGGTTAAGACCAAGATAAAGCAAGACCTATGTAAAATTATTTGTAGCTTTTTGATCTCATAAGGTCAGTCAAATCCCCTCAGGCTTTATCCTGAGACCCTGTACCTCAGATTGTAGATCCTTTGTCAGTGTCAGCCATGTGGATGAGTCATGATAATTGCTTGGCCAATTTGCTCTCTCTGAAAGCCTGAGAGAATGTTTTCTCTCTGTGTGACTCTCCTTAGGCACATTCTACATCATCAATCACTTTCTTCTTTGGCCCCATAATCTCCTTGAAAATTAGGGACACAACTGAGTCACATAGTGTTACAGTACAAGTTCTCATATGTCCTGAATCTTAATTGCCCTTGTAATGCTAGGGCCAAAATGTTGGCTTTCCGTGCAGCCCTCCTTTTTCTCTCATTTTTGGTCTGCAAACTTAGGTTGTTAAGAGCAGCTTATTGTTATAGCCACATAACCTAGACTGTTAAGCTTAACCTCACTGTCTGAATATCCAACACCTTAGGCGTAACATAGAACAGATATTTTTCATCAAGTATTGATATGTTCAACTTTAAGTCCTTACAGAAAATGACAAAAAACTACAGAAAATTAAAATATATTTATAAAATAGGAGTAAAGAATTATATAAGTTTACACATAAGTCCAGAACTCTAACCTTATACAACATTGTTGCTGGACAGTCCCACAACAATCCTTTTCATGTCGCATGCTTTCACTCATCACCCACTTCATTTTCAAACAACCATCTACCTGACAGATAGCATGGCAGCAACTGGCGTGTCATGACAAGCAGCACATATTCAGAAGACCAGAATGACAGGTACTCCAAGGATGAATCTGCTATTACAAATTGTCATCATCAGTGCAGTTGCTTAGTTCACACATGTCAGTATATATATAGATAGTCAGGGTGAAAATCCTTCCAATTAACTGCTAGATTCAAAAATTTTCTGAAGATTCTCATGATCATTGCCTTACCCATCTTTTAAATACAAATGTATGACTTGCCTCTGTCATGTTTCCTAGCTCTTCTCCTTGTGCTCTCTTCATTGTCTAATGCTCAAGTTCTAGCTTTCCTTTTAATTGTACTATACCTTTCAATATGTATTTCTTCCTTTGAGTTTTATACTAGGGAAACTATACAATATTTGCATATATGCGTCTGGTTTATCTCACTTATGAGTATATCTTCAAGTGGCATCCACTTCAATATAAAGGCTTCGAGTTTATCATTCCTCATAGCTGAGCAATAGTCCATTGTATAAAAGTACCACATCTTTTTCATTCATTCTTCAGGTGATGGGATCGTGGTTGTTTCCAAGATTTGGCTATCACAAATTGTGCTGCTATAAACATAGG
>NW_004524715.1:5039161-5040298 GCF_000260255.1 Octodon degus
GTCTTTGCGCTCTGGGTTTGGATTGCTCTTCCTCTTCTAGTTGCTGGAGGTGCAGCATTAGGGTATTTATTTGTTCCCGTTCTGATTTCCTAATGTGTGAGTTCACAGCTATGAATTTCCCTCTGAGAACTGCTTTCTTCGTATTCCATAAATTCTGATAAGTTGAGCTTTAATTTTTATTGAATTGTAGATACTGTTGAATTTCTTGTTTAATGTCATCTGTGACCCATTGGTTGCTGAGTAGGGTGTTGTTTAATTTCCATGTATTTAGGGTTTTTTTT
This sequence comes from Octodon degus, assembly GCF_000260255.1. Taxonomy (NCBI): domain Eukaryota; kingdom Metazoa; phylum Chordata; class Mammalia; order Rodentia; family Octodontidae; genus Octodon; species Octodon degus. Next base: position 5,039,443 of record NW_004524715.1, read on the forward strand.
TCTGGTTTATTTGTTCATTTATTTCCAGCTTCATTGCACTGTGGTCAGATAATATGCATGGGATAATTTCTGTTTTCTTGCATATACTTAAGCATGACATATGGACCACTATGTGGTCTACTTTAGAAAATGACCCATGTGCAGCTGAGAAAAATGTGTATTCAGCTGTGTTTGGGTGGAACACTCTATATATGTCCACCAAGTCCATTTGTTTCAATCTCTGATTCAGTTCTGTATTTTATTTGCTAGTTTTTTGCCTGTTTAACCTCTCATTTTGGGATAAGGGAGTGTTAAGGTCTCCTGTTAAGATTGTGGTATTGGATATTAGATTTTTCATGTGTTTTAAGAATCTCTTTATATAGTTGAGTGCTCCCGTGTTTGTTACATGCATATTTATGAGTGTTACCTCTTCCTCTTGTATTTTTCCCCTAATCCATATATAGTGGCCTTCTATATTTCACTTCATTATCCTGGGTTGGAAGTTGAGACTGTCTGAGAGTAGGATTGCTATCCCTGCTTTTTTCTAAGGTGCTTGGGCATGTAGTATTCTTTTCCATCCTTTGACTTTCTCTCTATGAATGTCTTTATGAGTTAAATGGTTTTCTTGTTCATAGCATATTGTTGGATTTTGTTTCCTTATCCACTGTGCCAGTCTATTTCTCTTAATTGGTGAATTGAGTCCATTTACATTGATGGTTATAATTGAGATGTATTGACTTATGATTTACATGTTATTTAACTGTTGTTGTTTACTCTTTTTTCTCCTGTGTTTAATTGTTTGCCTTATTTATTTGGTTGCTTCTGAACTCATTTTTGGAGTTCTGATCATTTTGGTCCCTCCCTAGAACATCTTTCA
>NW_004524715.1:5041823-5043366 GCF_000260255.1 Octodon degus
CTGAATGGTTAAGACCAAGATAAAGCAAGTCCTATATAACAAGATGTGTAACTTTTTTTACCTGACAAGGTCAGTCAAATTCCCTCAGGATTTATCCTGAAACCCTGTACTGCAGGTGTACATCTTTTGTCAGTGTCAAGCATGTGGATGAGTCAAGGCCATTGCTTGACAAGTTTTCTCTCTGTGAAATCCTGAGAGAATGTGTTCTGTCCAGGTGACTCTCCCCAGGCACACTCCACATAGTCCATCACTTTCCTCTGTGGCCCCATAATCTCCTTGATCAGAAAATTTGGGACACAACTGAGTTACATAATGTTATAGTAGAGGTTCTCCTATGTCCTGAGTCTTCACTAAACTTGGAAGGCTAGGGCCAAAATCTTGGCAGTCCTTGCAGCCCTTCTTTTTCTCTAAAATTTGGTCTGCAAACTTAGTTTATTAGCCCTGCTGAAGAGAAGCTTATTATTATTACCCTACAACATATGTAGTTGAGCTTAACCTCACTCTCTGTCTGAATACCAAACATCTTAGTCATGTTCTGGAGTGACTTAAATTTAGACATATCAATACTTGATGCAAAAAAAAATCTTAACTGATGAGCAGTCAGACAAAAATCTTCTATCTAGATGTTATAAAGAACTAATAAACATTAGAGTCCCAAAGTTTAAAGACCCAATCAAAAAATGGGCAGCTGAGATGAACACACACTTCTCAAGCTAGAAGTACAAGAGGCAAATAAATACATTAAAAAATGCTTCATATCATTAGCCACTTGAGAAATGCAAATTAAAACAACATTGAGATACCATCTTAACCCAGAAAGAATGGCTACTATAAAAAAAAAAAATCAACCGACAACAAATGTTGGAGAGGCTGTGAGGAAAAGGGTACCCTTTTCAACTGCTGGTTGGGATGTAGGCTGGTACAACCATTATGTAAATCAGAGTGGAGACTCCTCAAAAATCTAGGCCTGGGAATCCCATTCAATCCAGCTATCTGCCTTCTGGGAATTTTCCCAGAAGAACTGAAAACATCATGTCATGGTAATACATGTGTGCCTATATTTATAGCAACTTGTGAGAACCAAATCTTAGAAACATCCAAAATGCCCATCACCTGAGGAATGTATGAAAAAGATGTGGTGTCTTAATACAATGGAGTATTACTTAGCTATAAATACAAATAAACTCAAAGACTTTGTAGGTAAGTGGATGCAACTTGAGACCATATTCATAAGTAAAATATACCCGATACACATGTATAAGTATTGTATTGTCTCCTTAGTGTAAAAACTCAAAAAAAGAAATCAAAAGGCATAACACAGTTAAATGGAAAGAGAAAACTTAAGGATTAAATAATGGAGAGAGGAGAAGTCAGGAAATATGGTAGGGGAAAATCCATACATTTATATAAACAAGATAGTCAAGTCAATGGCCCTAAAAGTTTCCGTGAGTGGTAGGCCAAACAGCTCAGTGCATTAAAGCACCTGAAAGCAGGTGCAGGGGCCAGGGGTTTGATCCCGGGCCTGCTGTGCCAGCCCCACCCC
>NW_004524715.1:5044412-5045329 GCF_000260255.1 Octodon degus
GCCCCAGCCTCTCCTCCAGTGTCTTGAAACCTCCAGTAACTGAGAGCTTAGTAAACCTTTCCTTCCCTCATTTTGAGTGTTGGATATTTGTCCCAACAACGAAGAAGGAGTAAGTAATACACCACCAAAACAAGATACAGATTCTATACAGTTGTTATAAAGATCCCAAAGACATGTTTTTCAGAAACAGATAAGCTAATCACTAAATTCATATGGAAGCACAGGAAACAGTGACTTAAAAAAAATCTTAGAAAAGAACAAATTTTAAAGTCATACTTCTGATTTCAGTACTTACCTCTAAACGAAAGGGACCGAGACTGTGTGATACTGCCACACAGTAAGATGTGCAGGTCAAGGAAATAGCGTTGATAATCCAGAAATAAATTCAGGCATGAATTTATGGTTACTGTACTTTTGACCAAGGTGCCCAGAATCACACAATAAAGTTAGTTTTGTCTCTTCAACAAACAACGCTGAGAAAACTAGTTATCTACAAGCAGAAGAATACAACTGTGTCATTTTCTTACACCGTGTAAATTTAATGTGATATATGATACTAGAAGCACAAACAAAATGTGGATAAATTGAAGTTGGTCACAATTTAAAACAATTTGTGTATTAATGGGGACTATCAATAGAGTAAAAATCCACAATGGAATGGAGAAAATATTCTTCAAATCTTATTCTTGTCCCTATAGGTAAAGAATGATTTCAATGCATAAATCACAATCACAACAATATAATTAAAAAGTATTATAATTCTTGAATAAACTTTCATACAAACAAAATGTGAATAACATGCATAAGGTATGCAACAAACTATTCATTACATGGTGTTGCTGGTACTGTAGAATGTCACAGACACTTGGTAACAGTTTTGCAATTTTTTTCCTCAAGTTAATCAAAGACTTTCTGTA
>NW_004524715.1:5046270-5047725 GCF_000260255.1 Octodon degus
AAAAAAAATCAAAGGTAAATACAATACATTTTGATAGGGAAGAGTTTGCATTCCACTAGAAATCTGTTTTCCTTAAACATATTCATATGAGTTAAGCATTTCATATATTTTTATGAAATGTGGATGATTATAGTGTATGGATTTCAAATTGGTTTTTCTACCTAATTCTGGCTTTCTCAGTTGTTGAAAACAGCTTCTACCTCTGGAGCTGTTCCCCATTTTTTAAAATCTAGTTCTGTCATTAATATCTGGAATGTTGTTAATGTTCACAAACCCTCAACTCCTCCAAACCTTCCTGGACATCGTCTATCCCAGAAAGACTTTTTTTCCTACTTATATATTTTAGAGGGAAGAATTTGAAAGACCTAATCTAAGTAAATCATAAATATTTCCTGACATACTAACAATTCTTCTTTCCATATATTGAGCCATTGGATATTTTTCAGAATATTACAACAGCTCTTAACTGAAATACTTCTACTATGGAATAACCATTTGCAACTCCTCTTTCGATTCACCATGTACACAAGTCTTCTGCTGTTCACCATCTAAACAGTGTAATATGACAAATTTGATGATACCACTCTCCCACAAAATTAAATTTAATTGCTACATAAAGCTTACATTCGGGGCCAGCGAGATAGCTCAGGAGACTAAAGCACCTGCTTAGACAAGCTTAGGCAAGCACAGGACCACAGATGGATTCCTGGCACTACATGCTGTGCCAGTCCCACCCCCAGGGTGGGCTGAGGTGGCCAGAGTTCAAGTGTGGTGGCACACATTTGTGATCCCAGCACTGGGGAGGCTGAAAGCAGGAGGACCACCAGGAGTCAGCTGTTTAGTGAGACCCTGCAACAAACAAATATATTAAAAATAAATAAATAAAAGGGATGCCACCTATAGTCTAGAGATAATGTCAGCTACTCTTTCCCACTGTGTGGTCACCCTCTATGTAGTGCAGATATTATTTGATTGCTCCCAAATTTTTAACAAATACCTGCTCTTACTCTCTTCCATCTGGAAAATGGGAAACTTAGAAATACCAAAACAGGAATTAGAAATTTAGAGAAAACATTTATCCTATTGTCTAAATTATTAATCACAACCTTGTCTGGAACATTTATTTAGACTCCAATACACTTTAGCTTCACATGCTTTAAGAACTCTTCAAATGAAGAAAGAATGAACTTTCTTCTCTTCCAGAGCAGTTTGCAAAGGTCTCAGGTTTTAGTTCACTGTTGTAGCTAACTGTCACCTGTACGTGCCAGAAAGTAGTTTTTTCTCATATGACTTCCATTCACATCCTTGGGCTTATCTACTCAGTCTTCTTTTATGATGTCTCATGTCTGATTCCTTTTCTTTCCATTTGCATGTACATTTTTATTAAATATGTTATGATATTGATGATGTCAAAAAAGAAAATGGTAATTTTATTGGGTATCTGTAATATGTCTA